>NC_089492.1:230837759-231142066 GCF_036850765.1 Saccopteryx bilineata | reverse complement strand
TTTATTTTGTTGAAGGTTTTCTTTTCTGTGGAGAAGCTTCTTAGTTTGATGTTATTCCACTTGTTTTTTATTTAATTGTTTGTGCTTTGAATGTCTCATCAAAAAAATTATTGCCTGACCTGTGGTGGCGCAGTGGATAAAGCGTCGACCTGGAAATGCTGAGGTCGCTGGTTCAAAACCCTGGGCTTGCCTGGTCAAGGCACATATGGGAATTGATGCTTCCAGCTCCTCCCCCCCTTCTCTCTCTCTGTCTCTCCCCTCTCTCTCTGTCTCTCTCTCTCTCTCTCTCTCTCTCTGTCTCTCCCTCTCCTCTCTAAAATGAATAAATAAAAAATATATATATTGCCAAACCCGATTTCAAAGGTCACTTTTCCTGTGTTCTCTTCTAGGAAGGAGTTTTGTGCTTTCAGGTCCTTAATCCATTTTGAGTTACTTTTTGTGAGGGATGTAATGAAAGGGTCTATGTAGTTCATTCTTTTATAAATTTGATTTTTAGAAACTTGAGATTGAGAAAACGAAATCTTTTTTGATTTGTTCTAGCAAGAGAGAAAGAGAGGGACAGACAGGGACAAACAGACAGAAAGGGAGACAGATAATTAACATCAATTCATAATTGCAGCACTTTAGTTGTTCATTGATTGCTTTCTCATACGTGCCTTGATGGTGGGGCGGAGCGCGGGTGGGGGTGGGAGAAGGCTCCAGCTGAGCCAGTGACCATGGGGTCATATCTGTGATCCCATGCTCAAGCCAGTGACCCCATGCTCAAGCTGGTGAGCCCATGTGCTCAAACTGGTGATCTTGGGGATTCGAAGCTGAATCCTCAGTGCCCCACGTCAACGCTCTGCCCACTGTGCCACCACCTTGTCAGGCAAAGATTGTTTATTATGACCGAGGACTGGTATTGTCTTTGAGGATTTTTAAACCACTATTTTCTAATATTCTTTGACAGACTTTCTTGCCAATAACCAATTTAAATTATTCTTAATAGTGTGCTGGGAGGTTCCCTACCTGTGAGCATTAGGGGCCCATTATGGGTAGCCTGTAAATTATTTTTTGTATTTCAAAAGCCTATCAGAAATTATGAACTATAATATGCATATAGAAACCAAATATGACTATATAGGCCAAAATGACAGAACACTTTTTGCTTTGGATTAGAAGTAGCATTAACCCTGGTAATATATATTTATTATTCAATTATAACTGTAAGTCTTCCCTAACCCATTTCCAAAGATGAACTGTGACTCTCCTCTGTATATATACATCTTTCACATGATATTGACAGAATCACCATGTAGGTCTCTCTTATATAAACTAGAAAGCATTTATTCAGAAAGAATGGTCTTCCCCTGACCTGTGGTGGTGCAGTGGATAAAGCCTCGACCTGGAATGCTGAGGTCACCGGTTCAAAACCTTGGGCTTGCCTGGTCAAGGCACATATGGGAGTTGATGCTTCTTGCTCCTCCCTCCCCCTTCTCTCTCGCTCTCTCTCTCTCTCACTCGCACTCCTCTCTAAAAATTAATAAAAAAGTAAAAAAAAAAAAAAAAAGAATGGTCTTCCTACTTATTCAAACTTGTTCTTATCTGTAGGACCTTTCTAGCTTGATGTTTCATCTGCTTAGATTGTTCTCCCAGAAATTCAAATAACTCAAGTAATACCACCTCCCCATCTCCTATCCTGGTTTATTTTCATCATGGCACATTACTCCCTTACATCTTTGTAAGGATCCCTTACAATTTGTTTATTGAAAGTTTCTCATACTAGACCTGAAGTTTCATGAGGTCAAGGACACCGCCTGTTCTTTTTCTCTGCTATATCCAATAACTAGCAAAAATCCTAGACCACAGTAGGTGCATAATATTTGAAAATCAATTGCAGGTCTTTGATAAACCTTTTATGATATTGGAGTTAAAAATGCTATCTCCAGATTCTGTACTTCTTATAGTCTTGCTTAATTTGAAGCCTAAAAAAACTGAAGTGATTTAAAACTAGTATAGATTGTTATATTTTTTTTGCTTTGAAATATTTACTTTCTTTTAACTATTTCATGTCTATGGGAAACAGACAATAATTGTAGTTAATTATTTAATCTGTTTATTAGACTTGGAGGGTTTTCAGAATTATGATTCTGCTCCTCAGTCAGTTCCTGACTAAAGTAGGTTCTTAGAAGTGAAGTGAAATTTCCTCAAATCATGCTTAATAAATGACGGGGTAGTATTTTAAGCCAGCCTTATGGCTCTGAGTTCAGTGTCTTTTTCTAGCTGCTTGATGATTTGAAATAAAATATTTTAAAAATACTCCATAGGCCTGACCTGTGGTGGCGCAGTGGATAAAGCGTCGACCTGGAAATGCTGAGGTCGCCGGTTCGAAACCCTGGGCTTGCCTGGTCAAGGCACATATGGGAGTTGATGCTTCCAGCTCCTCCCCACGTTCTCTCTCTGTCTCTCTCACCTCTCTCTCTCCTTCTCTGTCTCCCTCTCTCCCTTTCTCTCTCCTCTCTAAAATGAATAAATAAAATTAAAAAAAAAAATACTCCATATTAGAGTAAGAATTTTTCCACTTTGTTTCTTCATATGGTGACATCATCTATCTATGTTCGATAAGTTATTATACAGAAACTGACTTCAGATTCTTTAAAAGATTTTATCACAGGACTATCTTTTGCTTTGGCTTGAATGTGTAATTTTAATTATAAAATATGTCAAGCATACAGAAAAGTGTAGGATAATATCAAAGATTGTGTGTCTACCACAGAGAATAAAAATGTTAACATTTTTAAAAAATTCATGAACCTCGCCCTTATGTTATTTGTCCTTTTAGCATAGGACATTGTAGCATACTTGGCACATAAGAGGCACTCCAGCCTGACCAGGCGGTGGCACAGTGGATAGAGCGTCGGACAGGGATGTGAAGGACCCAGGTTCAAAACCTTTAGGTTGCCAGCTTTAGCAAGGGGTCACTCAGTCTGCTGTAGCGCTCCCCCCCTCCCCGGTCAAGGCACATACGAGAAAGAAATCAATGAACAACTAAGGTGCCGCAACATAGAATTGATAGTTCTCATCTCTCTCCCTTCCTGTCTGTTCCTATCTGTCCCTCTCCCTGTCTCTGTCACACATACAAAAAAAGAGGCACTCCAACTGGATATTGAACTTGGCACTCTTCCCAGGGGGTTTTGGGCAAGAGTGAGTTTTAGACCATTAGAAGAGGCAGTGTGGAAATAGCATGCTTGGCCAGGAGGTAGGGGATTTTCTTCTGAGGCTTTAGCAGGTCCTATTTTCTAGGGCAGTGATTATGCCATAAAAATTTTTAAAACATGCAATCCATGACTATTTAATAATTCACCAACCCATTCCTCTTTTTGTAAGAGCTAAGAGAAGTGACTTTGCCATTAAACTGGCCAGTCGGCCCTACATCAATTCTCAATAACTTCCTGTTCTAATCCCTCACTAATTATACTCTTGACTGCATTGTTCCATACAGGTGTTTACTAAATGAAAACATTCTTTTTTTTTTTTTTTGCATTTTTCTGAAGTTGGAAACGAGAGGCAGTCAGACTCCCGCATGCGCCCGACCGGGGTCCACCTGGCATGCCCACCAGGGGGCGCTGCTCTGCTCATTTGGGACATTGCTCTTTTGCAACCAGAGCCATTCTAGCGCCTGAGGCAGAGGCCATAGAGCCATCCTCAGCGCCTGGGCCAACTTTGCTCCAGTGGAGCCTTGGCTGCGGGAGGGGAAGAGAGAGACAGAGAGGAAGGAGAGGGGGAGGGGTGGAGAAGCAGATGGGCGCTTCTCCTGTGTGCCCTGGCCGGGAATCGAACCCAGGACTCCCGCACGCCAGGCAGACGCTCTGCCACTGAGCCAACCGGCCAGGGCCTAAATGAAAATATTTTATAAAGTCTCAGGTTTTAATCTCCAAAAATATCCGGGATCAAGTAAGTTATTTTAACAGTTGTCATAGAATAAATGGCTTTTTATTAAGACATATTTATGCACGTATTCAACATTTATTGGGCATGGATTATGTGACAGACATTGTGCTAAGTCCTCAACTGACCTAGAAAATTCACAGCTTTGCAGGAGAGGGGGGAACGCATGTGACTGTAACAAATATATATTCTTTGTTGTTAAGCAGAGAAAAGGAAGCCCTAACTGCTTGCAGAAATTGTATCAGTGAGGGAAGGCGCTGCAGTTAAATGACAGATGTCATTAATAACTTGTATTAAGATGCTGAAATGAAAGGTTTTATCAGGTTTGGGATATTGCAACTCATTGAATAAAACTAGATGAAAGTAAAACACTAGTTTAGATAAACTTGAAAAATTAGGCAAGAATCTTTTTATAGTCAAGGTTTTTAAAAATTTAAGCAAGAATATGCATGTAAAGCAAGTTTTCTGTAGTTCAGATCTTATACTTTAATACATTTAGATACTGTATAATGTGCTTTTATTTTTTCAAAGATTTGACTTTACAGAGAGAGGGCCTGTGGGGGTAGCTAGATATATCAACTCATAGTTGCCTCACTTTAGTCGATCATTGGTTGCTTGTCATATGTGCCTTGACTGGCAAGCCCAAGATTTCCAACAGGGGCCTCAGCATTCTAGGTATACACTCTACCACCGGGCCACCATAGTCCGGGCACAGTGTGCTTTTTAATTAGTCCAGTTGTTAAATAAAGTTAGCTAATAAAGCATTAGTGTCATATTAAAATATTTTTGAAAGTTTAGCAACAAAGCAAATTATAACCTAATGTAATGTTACCAAAATATATGTAAAGACTCAGAAAATTTTATACTTTTGGAGAAGAAAACCTTGGTAACTAGTGTGGAAATTTCATTAGTAACTACACATATCTGTAGTAGATTGTGTATGTAAAGAAATACCGTGAGCATATTTTTAGGAGTAGTCACTAAAGTGGGCTTTTTTTTTTTTCTAGGGAGTAAATATTGCTTTAAAGAAAAATTAATGCCTTCCACTTCTCTTTAAAAAAAGAAAAGAAAGATTGGTCGTTAAAGTGTTGACGTCTATCAGTAGACCGGGTGCCTCTCGCGTTGCCCAGCCTTGGGCGAGGCTTGCTGGGCCTGCGCGGGGCGGAGCCGATGGTGACGCGAGGCATTGTGGGAGCTGGGGCCGCAATCGAGGTGGTTGGAGGCGAAGTGGGGGTGGCCGTTTGTTTTCTCGTGGTCTCGAACTCGCGCGCTCTCCCCCCCCCCCCAACTCTCCCACGAGCGGCGGGGCGGAGAAAGAGCGGCGGAGGCAGCAGCAGAAGCCGTAACAGCGGACACCGTCCTGTCTTCTCGGCGAACCGGTTCCTCTTTCCCCTCCCTCTCACTGTTTGTTGTGTGTTTAATGTGTTAAAGCAGGAGCGAGAACGCGAGCAGCGCCATGAGCAACACTACCGTCGTCCCCAGCACTGCGGGCCCGGGCCCCAGCGGCGGGCCGGGCGGCGGCGGCGGCGGAGGCGGCGGCACCGAGGTAATCCAGGTGACTAATGTCTCCCCGAGCGCTAGCTCTGAGCAGATGCGGACCCTCTTCGGTTTCCTAGGCAAGATCGACGAACTGCGCCTCTTCCCGCCGGAGTGAGTACCGTCCACCATCGCCGCTTTTGCTAACTCCTCCCCAGGCCGGGCCTAACCGCACCATTTCCTGGGCCTGCCCGACGCTGTCCCGGACCAGGTGCTCTAGTTCAGGCGGCTGTTGTGTTTGCTCATGAAGGAATCTGCATAGTTTCCTACTAAAAATGCAAAGAGGGGCAAGCGTATGAGAGGACTAGGAGATTCTGGCTCTTAACCTCAGGCTCTTCCCCCCGTTAAATTGTGCCAGCGTCGTTGTTCTTTGGGCAATTAAAACAAGATAACTGCATTTTATGTGCTTTAATTTTTTTTAAGCCAGTTGTTTCTTAGAGCTCTTTGGAAAGCAACAAAATTGTTCATTCCTATGTAAATTTTTATTGAGCTTTGTAGGTGGTGGTTCACTTATTGCTAAGTATTGCTGTTCCGTGATTCTGGCCTAGTGAATGCAGAATTAGTAATACTCTTTTGTCAGACTGAATTCAGTGAACCTGAGTATTTGCTTTTAATAAAAAAAAAAGGGTTATGGCTGAAAACTAGAATTTTTTAAAAAATAATTATACACTTAGAATATTTTACAATTGTACTAATTTAGAGTGTCTGGTTTTTTGTTTATATACTGTTGTCTCACATTTATTATTTTAATCGCAAAAGTACTAAATGAGTGGATTTAATACTTTTAAAGAAAAAATAATTTTAAAGAAGCTATGAGGTTAGATGTAAATAATAGAACAGTCTTTAGAAATAAAAGCCATTTGCTCTTTTGGAAGAGGGCAAATTCAGATGTTACTATCAGGATATTCCCCCATCCCACTTTTATGATGTCACTTAAATACTAAACAGGAAATAGCAATCAACTGTTTTGGTGGATGTAATCATTGCTCTGTACATTTGTACACCAAAATAATTAATAGAAGTTGGTCATACTTTGGTATTTGTTATTACCTATTTCATCACTTTGTTTAAAATATTTTCTGTTGATTCTTAGTGTTTTCAAATGGTTGTGCTGATTAATTTTTAGGGGAATGTACATTCTGAGAGAGGTTTTAGAATTATTTGCAAGAATCATGCAGTTCTGGGAAGATGTAGTTTTAATTATTTTGAATGGAAATTTGATTTGTTTTAGTGAAGGACAAAGAGTTTTCATAATATAAACATAAAGAAATAGATGCTTTCCTGTTACATAGTTTTCTCCCAACATACGCTTATTAAGTTGTTAGTAAAATTAATAAACTAAATTTGATTGTTGTAATTACATTGTTATTCAAAGTATTGGAGATACTAAATTTATTTACAACTAATTCTTTCCAGTCCCATGGGTTATTAAGAATTTTGTTATGCTTGCTGACCTTGAAGTGTTTTATTTTGAAGATGTCCTTTTTATGATTCATGTATTGGAAAGATAACATAGGGAGGTGTAGGCAGTTTTCTGGTTCATCCTCTATCCATTGCATGATCAGTTTATGAAAGGGAGTTATGATGGACCATCATAGCTTTTTTGCTTATAATCAAAGGAGTAAGTAGTTCCATCACAATTGGGATAGCTGATGTGCACTAGATAACATGATCAGGAGTATTGTACATATTAAGAGGACTTTTCCCTGTATTGGAAGGAGGAGTTATATATTGACACGTTTTTGCTCTTTGACTCCATCATATATATAGGATCCCACAGAAAGACTGTTTTCTCTCCTAAAAATGTACAAAGTTACAATATAGTGAATGTTACATTACCTTAGTGACCTTCTCAAATTGAATAGTACTTGTGTAGATGTCTACTTGTGTTGCTAATCTTTTATATTTCATTATTTTTAATTGATTTTAAGAGAGGGGGGAGGGGAGAGAAAGACACATCAATTTGTTATTCCACTTATTTATGCCTTTATTGGTTAATTCTTGTATGTGCTCTGACCAGAGGTGGTTGGTGTATTGGGATTATGCTCTAACCAACTGAGCTAACAAGACAGGTTCCTTTTGTTGCTGATCTGATGTTCCTAATTTGGAAATATATACTTATTTGACAATTTCCTTAAGCTTGCTAAGTTCCAACAGTATCGCTTCTGATAATGTGCTATGAAGTCCTTGTTGTCCAAAAGGGTTCATCATTTCAAAACTTTGCTCTTACTCAGAATAAGATTGAATGGCTCAGATTACATGAAATAATGAATTATTTCATTGTAAACACATTTGACACTTGATTGATTGATTTATCATTATTGGGTTTTTTTTTTTTTCTTTTTTTAGGGTGTGTGTTTTTCCGCCCAAAGGCATTCATATCCACCTGGAATTCTTTTCTCCTAGATACAGCATAACGTGTCTATTTCCTTTTGTTGCTCAGATGTCACCTAATCAGAGAATTGTTCCCTGATCAGCCTCTGTTACATAAAAATAGAGCATCTCTGCTCCCTCTCCCTGTCTTCTCTCTTCAATTTAACTATTGTTTTTCTCTATAGCACCAAGCATTAACAGGTTAAGCTTAACTTTCTCCCTCTTCTAGAAAATGAGGCCCTTGGAATCATAAATATCATGGGGTGAGGGGTGACATTTTACATGTATTACTGAGCTCCCTGTTTGGGAGGGAGGGAATCATGGAATCTGGATCATGCCAAACATTACAGTGGCAATCTTCTCAAGGTTTCTCCCCATTTCATTATTAAATCCAGCTATTTCTTGGTTCTTTTTAAGCCAAAAATTGCTAGCCTGTAATTTCATTCAATGATAAAATTGTCTTCACAACAATATTCTAACCCTCTCCTCTCAGTATGATAGCCCTACAGCCATTGAAAGTATTTGTCACTGTCCTTCCCATTTTATTTTTTTAAAGAAAAAAGGTTAGTTTCTAAAATGCATGCTGGAAATTCAACAGGGGTTGAGTGTCTATTAATGCTAAATGGTTTCCTATTTTATCTTACTCAGCCCTTAAAAATCCAGAGGGAGAATGTGTTTTACCCTGTTTTACAAAATGAGTGAACTGAAATTCATTTAGATTATTTTTTATGCCCAAGCCACTGTACCAGTATCAGACCAATTACAATTCTGATGTTGTGATTGTCCTTTATCACTTGATAATGATTTTCTTGATTTAGCCCCGCAACTTGTGAGTGGAATCACTGTTAGTTACACTTAGTAGCTATTCTTCAAATGTTGGGTTTTAGTGGGATTTTATAATGGAAAATATGACTGGAGTGTTGATGATCCCCAGTAAAGCATATGTCAGAGTTATGCAGTAACAAAGGTTACTACTGTAACAATGCAGATAAACTTAAATTCATTATTTAAATAATACTGTTTCAATGGCCAAAGATAGATACTTTAATCATCATATAAGTAACTTAGTATATATATAGTTAGGTAAGGGAGAGACCTTAGTTTACCTTTAAAAAGGCATTTAAAAATATATGTAGCCTTTTACTGTATTTTCATAGAACTAAGTAAGGACATAGTGAGGGAGAGGGCATGTGAAGTCAGTGTCAACAGGATCAAGTTTTCAGGTGAATAGTACCTTTGTCACATTTTCTATTTCTTTTTTGTTTATTTGTTTTTTGTTTGTTACTAATTCAGTGAGAGGAGGGGAGGCAGAGTGACAGACCCTGGCATGTGCACCCCCCAACATGATGGGAGGGCAGTAAGCCCACCAGGGGGCGATACTCTGCCCTCTAGGGTATTGGCTCTGTTGATCAGCAACCGAGCTCTTAGTGCCTGAGGTGGGGCCATGGAGCCATCCTCAGTGCCTGGGACCAACTTGCTCCAACTGAGCCATGGCTGCAGGAAGGGGGGAGAGAGAGAGAGAGAGAGAGAGAGAGAGAGAGAGAGAGAGAGAGAGAGGAGAACTGGAGGAGAAGCAGATGGTCACTTCTCCTGTGTGGCCTGACCAGGAATCAAACCTGGGACATCCACACGCTGGGCTGATGCTCTACCACTGAGACCACCTGCCAGGGCCTACATACTTTCTATTTGGGGGGGACTTAGGAGATGCCTTTGTTTATAAGCTGAAAGTTCTCTGCTCAGAACTGATTAGCGCAGTATGAAGGTGGAAGTTGAAAGTGTAGTATCAATGGCCTAAACCAGAAGTTCTTAAACTTTAATGGGCACAAATACCAACTAGGGATTTCGTTAAGAATTAGAGCCCTCTTTTAAAAGGGAGTCTGAGACTCAGTGGGCTTGAGGTGGAAAAGAAATCTAGATTTCTATATGCATACCAGAAGATTCTCAGTCTTAGAGGACACTTGAAACATTAGACACAATACCACCACTTAAGGTACAGGACAAAAGCATCATACAGAGCCAGCCCACTTTTTCCTATCTTGTTTCTTAGTTCTTTTCACTGCCCTGCTTTGTTTGTATTTATAATAAGGAGTGGTACTTGCTCAGAATACTAGGGTGTGAATATTAAATTCATGCATCCATTTTCTATCTTATATTAACGTGTTTCTTAATAAATTTAACTGAGAAATGGTAGTAATATAATTGTGGGGCCAAATAGCAGTGGTTTTAAATTAGACCGTTTGAAGTGGGAAGAGATGGATTATTTGTGGTTCTGAGTTGTCTTACTGTTACTGTCTTTTCATGGTATTTAAATTATTCCTATTTTACCTCACCACCATTTGCAGGTTTGAAATAGCCCAAGTAATGGTAGCATTCCTATAATGAGTGGGTAAGGGAAAAATTAATCATTTTAGGATTGCTAAGTAAATGGAAATACATTGTGATCATGTAGGCAATACTTTCTAATTTATTTTTACATACCTGTTTATAATGTTTATGTTCTTTAAGAACATGATACCTGACTAATACTTGATAGAAACTTTTTTTCTTTTAGTCAGATGACTACACAGTGTCACTTTTTAAGAAATTTTAAGTGCCACCTGATCAGGCAGTGGCACAGTGGATAAAGCATTGAACTGAGACACAGAGGACCCAGGTTCCAAACCCCGAGGTCACTGGCCTGAGCATGGGTTCATCTGGTTGAGCACAGCTCACCAGCTTGAATCCAAGGTCGCTGGTTTGAGCAAAGGGTCACTTGGTCTGCTGTAGCCTCCAGGTCAAGGTACAAATGAGAAAGCAATGAACAACTAAGGTGACTCAACAAAGAATTGCTGCTTCTCATCTCTGTCCCTTCCTGTCTGTTGGTCCCTATCTGGCCCTCTCTCTCTTTGTGACAAAAAAAGAAAACGAAAAAAGTTTAAGTGCCTACTACTTTCCAAATCATTATGTTAAGTGTTAAGAATATAAAATGAGCATTTAAAGAGCTTTTTAATTTAGTGGTTAAAATATGAATGTCAGAAAAGAAGTACAATGTGCTATATAGCTTTAGTACTAAAACTACTGGAATTGAATTCTTTCCACTACTGCAACATTGTTAAATTTTTGACCAGTAATTCTTCACATTAAAAAAAACATTTCTACATTTAAAACCAGTTTCCTTTCAAAAACATTTAGCAGTAAATTTATATAACAAGGTGGCTTAAATTTATGTGTCACTATGTTGTCAACTTTGCTTTGAACCTAGATTAGAATCTGTGCTTGGAATCTAAGAGTGATGTCTTTAGGTAAACTTGTTAATTCTACTGGGTTTGACTTCTCAGGTTTTATATATTTAGGTTAGTCCTTCTTGTAACTAATAACTTTATATTTTTCTTTTAATGCACAAATTAGTAAAAAAAGGTCATTTTTAATAAATATTTCTGAAAAATACCTAGCGTAATCACATATGATATAAATACATTTTTACTTACATCTGAAAAGTTTATTAGAAAGGCTGACAGTAGGTCTCGAATAAGGTTCCAAGGATACAACAAACAGGATATTCCTTTTCATTATTGAGTCTTAAGATATAATGGGATTATCGTAATAAATCAGAGGCTCTTTACCCTGAGTGCATATAAAAATTGTCAGGATTAAAATAAAGAAGGAAGAAGCACTCAGTACTTTATTCATCAGAGATCTTTAATTAATTGCTTTGGCATAGAGAGCCAGGATATTTTTCTTCCCACAGATGATTGTAATGTATAATAACCAGGGATGGTGTCATTATTACTGCCTTAGGGAATTGTTTTTAAAATAACTTGGTTTGGGATTATGGAGCAGCTCCTACCTTTAATCTTTCGCAGAAAGTTTTATGGCAAAAAATTTGAACCGTCTTATATTTTAAAAAGTCCCTTTCTAATGTATCTTATCTTACAGGCTGCCATAGCTTGTACTTCAGCACTTGCTTTTGTTTTATCTCAGAAGGAAATTGCTGAGGGAAGTGACTCCTTTTGCTTATTAAAAATTTTGCATAATAATACTAGGGGGTGGAATAATGTTCCCATGTGTGTTTAAATTTTTTTCTGATGCTGTAGGTGAAAGAGGAATGGGTATTTATGTATATTTAGTCGACAAATAAAGAAAATTCCACCCTGGCCGGTTGGCTCAGCGGTAGAGCGTCGGCCTAGCGTGCGGAGGACCCGGGTTCGATTCCCGGCCAGGGCACACAGGAGAAGCGCCCATTTGCTTCTCCACCCCTCCGCCGCGCTTTCCTCTCTGTCTCTCTCTTCCCCTCCCGCAGCCAAGGCTCCATTGGAGCAAAGATGGCCCGGGCGCTGGGGATGGCTCTGTGGCCTCTGCCCCAGGTGCTAGAGTGGCTCTGGTCGCAACATGGCGACGCCCAGGATGGGCAGAGCATCGCCCCCTGGTGGGCAGAGCGTCGCCCCTGGTGGGCGTGCCGGGTGGATCCCGGTCGGGCACATGCGGGAGTCTGTCTGACTGTCTCTCCCTGTTTCCAGCTTCAGAAAAATGAAAAAAAAAAAAAAAAAAAAAGAAAATTCCATTGTCAAATTTTTTTTTGTTTCCTTAATTGGCAAATTCTTTATGTTTTTTACTCTAAAAAGTTTTCTAAGCCAAGACTACTTGTTAACCGTTATTTTAAAACAACTGGTTTTGATATTATTTTTTAAAAGTTGACACTTCACTTTTGGTTTGCTCGAACTCTGAAACTTAGGTTTCAAACTGATTTTGACATGTTATACTGCAAAATTAAACAGGGATTGTCTACATGCAACTTGCTACATGAGCTTAGTGGGCAGTACTTTATTTGTAATATCATTTTTTGCAGTTAACTAAAGTAATGTGCAGTTACTATTTTTATCTGCCTATTTTGCTTTTGAAATGCAAGTGTGGGTTTATGAATCATAATGTATGTTTTAGCTGATATTATTTTTCTCTACTTTTATGTTATTTGTTTATTTTTCAGTGATTCACCTTTGCCAGTCACATCCCGAGTCTGCTTTGTTAAGTTCCATGACCCGGACTCAGCAGTTGTGGCACAGCATCTGACAAACACTGTATTCGTTGACAGAGCATTGATAGTCGTACCATATGCAGAAGGTTTGTGCTTTGTTTAACGATCTATGTGGGCATCCTCTGATGACCATCTACCTCAGTATAGTTTTAGAGTGAGCGTTAGTAGCATGTTAAAAAGCTAAGCTATTAACATTTTGAAACCCTTGTTATACTGTGGTCCATGTTTTTACTTGCAGATTTTTCTTTAATTCTAAAAATTAGAAATCAGAACTGTTTTTATAAGATATTTAACCTTTGCATTCTTTTAAATTTTTTTAAGTTCTTTAAAATTGTATTCCTGATTATAATTCCTTAAGATATATTTACTTAGTTAATTTAACATCGAGTTTTATGAAAAAGTCCAGAAGATGAATTATTTATTCCATGTACATTTTACTCAGGAGCCTTCAAATAAATGCATGATGTTATTTCTATATTTAATAAATGACTAGGTTTTATTTCCTTATAGTGCTTCCTCCCACTGATAACTTTAAAAAAAAATCCCACATTGAATTCCAGTATACCAAGGGTTACAATGATTTCGGTTTGTATGAAAGTTCAAGATTTCCTGTAGCTTAGGTGCCAGATGGGCACTGGGTGTTTTGTTTTTATTATTGCCAGATTTTCTTGTTCATTCTTGCTATATTTTCTAGAATATCTCTAAATAATAAATTCTTCTCTCTGTTATTTGTGTGTGTGATTTTTGTAGTGGAGAAGGCAAATGCAAAACTCTTCCAGATGACTGAAAAACTGGGTCCTCTGCAGCTACAGGGGATTCTAGACATTAACTAAAGGCCAGCAAGCACTCAAGTTCCCCAAGTGTTTTCCTGGTGTAACCTTTTGTTAACTACATTTTCTCTCTTTTTACATTTTAGGCTGTTAAAGTAATTTGACAGAAATAATGAGCAGGGTTTTCGGATCTAAAAAAGCCACTGTGACAAGACAACTATTTTAATTCCGTTTTGTAAAATTTTATAAGCCATATTTTATCATTAGTTTGTTCCCAGTGTACTGCTACTTTATTTGCTTTCTGGTAACTATAATTTTGGTCAAAGAAATAACTGAAATAGGATAAAATTACTGGGTTTTAATTAAGTAAATAATTACTGGATTTTAAGTTAATTTGCAGCATTGAATTCTGACCAGGACTTAAATGCTTTCCCCTTAATGTACTGGTCAGTGGAAGTAGAATCTTGATATTGTTAACAATAGATGCTATATCAGATCTTTGAGTACTATGTGAACATTTACACCATACCTTGTAAGAGTTGTGAAATGTCTAGTCCTTAAAACGTAGAAAAATTGCCTCTGTGGTTTTCTAAAGAAATTAAGTTGCATTCATAGATGGGTTAAAGGCATGCTATATAATAGTACGTATATCTATGATATTAAAGTGTGTAAACCCAATTTTAAGGTTTTAAAATATATATGCTAATAAACATTTGATTTAGTATGTTTTGATTAAGCAGTTCCTTTTATATCAGTGTTCCTGTTGTAGGATAAGACTTACCACCAAGAGAAAATATACAGAATTTAAATTTAGGATAAGTAAAATATAGATGATAGTTTTTAGAACAAGGTTCAAATCATGTGAGTAAATGTGCAGAACAATAGCCTTTAAATTTAAAGAACTCTTACTGGCTAAGTATTGTATCATAGTTCCCAAGCCCTGAACATAATACAGTATATCATATAATTAACTTTCATAAATATTTTTAGACCATGGTAATTTTTCTGGATCTGTTTCAAAAGTGAAATTTTAGGAGTGTATGTAGAAGTGCTGAAATATTTAGTTCTGGAATCTGTTTTTGATGTATTTAATGATATGGTATGCTGTATTAATGTTATTTCTACTAAATAACTGATGTACTGAATCCCTTTGTCACCATTCTCCCTAGTTTTAGCTCTTAACTTTGGTATTGGTTCTTGGTCATGTTTTAAAACAGTAGACACAAAGTTGTCTATAGTAAGGAATAGTCCTAATTGGTAAAACTGAGATAACCTGGATTTGGAAGGAACTCTTTAATAGTAATGGATTTGGGGGTATTTAGGTTCCTTGGTTAATGTTTGTTTCTTTTGTCTGTTTCTTTTTCTTTCATTTCTACACATTCATGCAGTATTTCATGGTTCTATCAAAGCAGCAGTAAAAAAAATACTCTTGACGCATGAAAATTAACTGGTGAGGGGCCTCATTGCTATTTTTAAATTGTAGTTTTATTTTTAAATAGTCTTTTTTTTTAATCAGAGGATCAGATGCATGACTTTTTTTTAATGAATGCAGATCTTCTATCAGGTGTCTCAATAAATTCAAGAGGATTTTAGTTTGGCAGAAATGTTGCAAATGCACTAATTTGAGTAAGATGTTGATATTTAATATTATCCTCTTGATACATAATTTTGCATGCAAGATTATCCCATAATCTCTGTAGGTTTGTTAATATTGATGTCTTAATGCCCTATATCTAAATGATCTTCTCCCTTCCCCTCCCTCCATAACTCTTGGTATCTAAATTGATGACAGCTCTGACACAAGCAAGATAACAGTGCTGTGTAGTATACATTTGTTTATATTATCGGCACTTCTCAGTATAGGTGGAAGGAACCATTACCTTTATTTAACAGTGGTTTTTCTTTTTTGTTGTTGTGTTTTACAGTTCTTTTCCCTGGTTCAGCCTGAACTATATACCAGGCCCTGCTGAAAATACCACCCAACAGTTTTCTTCTGCAGCTTATCCAGTTTCTCTTAAGTGCCCTGTACATATTGTATGTTTTATGATGAGATGCAGTTTCTTAATATGTATTACAGAAATACTACTGGTATTTGCAAATATGTAGTTTTAATTGTATTATTGAACTCTCATTTTGGGGGCTTGGGCACATTAACAGATTAATCCATCTGTATAGGGCTTTTGCTGTTGGATAGAATTTATATTGTCTATATAAATATTTGTCTTAGGGCCCTTAGATTTTATCTGAATACACAGATTAGGCTTTAAAAACAGACATACATGTTTTTGGCTTTAGGAGTTTAGCTAAGTTAGTTTTTGAACTGACACTATATATATAGCAACATTTTTTGGTATGGTTAGCATGGCACATGTGGGAACATAAAGCATTTACTGTACAGGTAAGGAATGTGCCATGTTGTACCTATTCTCTCTCTCACTCCCACACACATCCTGTGTGTATTCAGAGACCTTCAGAAGCATTCATTTTCATTTTCATGAATCAGCAAAAGCCCTACGCTTGATTCCAACAGAATATTTCTTTTACATACTTTTCTTCTCATAAGTTTTACAAAATTTGTATGGTAGGTGTAAAAGAAAATCATAGTAACTGTACCATATTATTAACCCCTAAATCAAACTTTTTTTGTCTTGTGTATCTTGATTTTTCTGTGTGCTTTATAGTGAAGCAGCCGACACGAGTCGTTGTTCATAAAACAGCTTTTGAAAGTTGAGAGCACACCCCTGGAGAACCGACTGTGCTTGCTTACGTTTGGTTCATGACTTAAAAATCGAGTACAGGTGATGAAATCTTGGCAGTGTTAACAAAAAAGTAGTGTGTATTGTGCTATTTTTTTTTTACTCTAGAAACTTAACCATTTGTAGAGAAAAAAGGAAACAAATTTTCACACATTGAAGTTTCATTCTGACATAAAATTAATGATAAATAATCATAGAAATCAAGCTTTATATTTTAGCGAACATAAGTACTTTCAACAAACTCAGGTGGTGTATCAGGGAGACATTTTCTGGGTGTTTTTGTGTGTTTTCTGTCTTGCAAGAGGGTGTATTCTAATGCAAGGATGTTTCTCTGCAGGAGTTATTCCTGATGAGACTAAGGCTTTGTCTCTGTTGGCACCAGCTAATGCAGTGGCAGGTCTTCTGCCTGGTGGTGGACTTCTGCCTACTCCTAACCCACTTACCCAGGTACTAGTTCTGTTAAAGTTTTAAGAGGATAGAAAGAAACGCAATTGTAGATAAAGCTAAACATTAGAGCTTTTTAAGTGTTGTTGTGATTTTAGTTCATGGAATGATATGATGTGTAAAATTCTGTAAAAGGCTGTATTGCAATTTTAAGTACTAAGGAGAATCTCTTAGAAGTCTGCATTTTAAGAACACTGAAAATCACAAATATGCTGTACTGGTTTTGTGACTGACTCTCAAAATAATCTAGTAATATGAAAAAGATCTCGTAGAGCATAAGACTTCTTTTGAGCATGCTGTTAAAAATGGTATGTTCATTTGGATCAGGGAAGAAAATAAAGGTGAATTTCAGACATATTTTTTCTTTGCCAATGCCTTTTGATGTTTTGCTTTTACCTTGAGGTTTTAATTAAGTAGGTGGCTTGCAATAAAAATGAAATCATGGATATATATTTGATATGAGGAAGATGAAATACTCAAGTTGGAGAAAATTCTCCTGGGTAATGTTTCTAACCCTGATAGTGCTGTAAATAGGATATCATTTTAGAGCCAGAGGTTTTTAAATACCTTGAATTATAACCAATCAGATTGTAACTGGGTCACTGGTGTCATACTTAAAGCAAATGATGGAGCTTCAACTAGAACCGTTTAACTAAATTCTTTTCATTAAATCATTTTACCTGTCTGGTTCAGTTACTGTTACATGAATGGTATGGTATAGAAAGAGACTGAAATTAGGAATTCCCAGCTTTTTTAGTATAACTTTGATTGTCACTTAATAAAATACATATCTGAGAAATATGTAGATACCGTTGGTGTATAAAATTGTGTAATAACTAAGCTTATAGTAACTTATATTAACAGTATTTTAACTGCATTCAATATATACTTAAATTACAGAAAGTTTAGACTTTGTATTAATATCTAATTAAAACTTGGAGAACTTTTAGCACAGTAGAGAAGGTCAAACTATCTTCAGAGCTATAGATTTTGCATGGTTTGTGTCTTAAATTATTAATTAGAATTATAAGAGACACCACGTAGTAATTTGAACAGGGAAAGTTTAGTATAAGGAGTTGGTAACTAGTACTGGATGGGAGCTTAGTAGGGGAACTCTAAGGAATTACAGGAATTGCTGATTTAGGAAGCAACCATTAATTCTAGAGTTGAGAAAGAAAGAACACAAGGAGAAAAAAAGGACACATTTAGATGAGGGAGCGTCCTCACACACACACACCCCGGGATAAGATTTAGACCTCCTTTGATTGAAAGGGGTAGACACTAGAGAAGTTTCCAGTGTGCTACAGAACTTGTTAGGAAGATGCCTCTGAGAGTTAAAGGCCACGGGGTATCCCAGCTGGTGCTGCAGTAACAATCAGTAAGGGGACATAGGAACCAGGAGGAGAAAACTCTTTCTCACTGTCGTTACAGTTTCCCCTATACATAGAGCTTCACTTGCCGCGTTTCCAGTGAGATGCTTATCAGGGAGCTACCTTCAGTATCGCAAAAATGGGGCAAAGAACTGGGTTTAGAGTGAGCAATGATAAATATTTATAATTGGCACAGGAATATATTGAAAATTATTTCCCCCTAAATTCTGATTGTAGAGATAAATTTGCTGTAATAACGGGTGGAAATTGAGGCCTGAGGTAGGCAAACTGTAGGCCAGACCCCCATTTTTGCTCATTAAAACACAACTGTGCCCATTTTTTGATGTATTATGTATGCCTATTTTCAAGCTACTGTAGTATAGTTGAGCATTTGCAACAGAGATCACATAGCCTACCACACTTAAAACTATTTATTTGCCCTTTAGAGGGAACAAAGTTGACTCCCACCTACACGTACCCTATAAGGTACAGAAATTAAATTTTAATCAGTATTTGCACGTTCACAGATTGGCGCTGTTCCACTGGCTGCTTTGGGAGCTCCTACTCTTGATCCTGCCCTTGCTGCACTTGGGCTTCCTGGAGCAAACTTGAACTCTCAGGTATAATTTAATACCCTTTGACTTTGAGTTAATTCTTATAATTAACAATTTATTTTTATTTTCTGTTACTATATATTTCAAGAGCAGGTGATAAATGATTGCTGTTGTCTGGGGTTTTTCTATATACATATAATCTAGTTAAAAAGAGATGTAAAAGGTCAGTACATCATTAGCTCTTTACACATTAAAGAATTGCTCATTTTATATGGTTCAAAGTAGAGAATATTTTCACAGGAATTTTGCACATTAACAGTATCTTACGAGCCAGAGTAAATTGTCATGAACGGATGACAACATGGGTGTATAATTTGTTTTCCTATCATTTGCTCAGTGGGAATTTTATTTTCTCTCATTGTAATTTGGCTAAAGTTTTTTTTGGAAATATTTTTGTTATATTAGCTAAGCACTGTGAGGTTTGTTATACATGTTCCTTGAAAGCGTTATTTTCTCTCAGAAAGTCTTGAAAGAGGTCATTGTTTTGTAAAATCTACATTGTTTGGCCTTATCATCTTTAATTTGCTAAAGCACTTCTGGATATATACTACTATAGCCACCAATGTTACCTGTTTCTTTTTTTTTTTAATGTGGCTACTAGAAAATAATATAAGATACGCTTTAGATGTCATTGTATTTCTGTTGGTCATCAGTGTGCCAAAATGTTACTTTTTTTAGGTTTGTCAGATTGTCCTAGGATAATTGCAATATCCTGAAAAAATAAAATGACAGTCATTATTGCTTCATGTATTCTCACTGTTCTTATATTTTTATTTTTACAGTCTCTTGCTGCAGATCAGTTGCTAAAGCTTATGAGTACTGTTGATCCCAAGTAAGGACTTTTTCTCTTTCCATTGATGATACATAGTATGTGTAGAGAACAGTTATTTTTTAGATAACTGAAAAGAAAGTTTTCTCGGGGCAAGCAGTAATACATAATTTGGTTTTCTAGAAACAAGGAGAAAAATCTAATGGTAAGTCCTATATATAGAGGGTTTTATTTAGTGTATTTTGAATCTTTCAAAATAATTATAAATAGTTTATAACAAAATAACAGGAAAAGAGCCAAATATTTTTATTTGCTTTATTCATTTAATATATACATGTTGCCTGACCTGTGGTCGCGCAATAGATAAAGCATCGACCTGGAACGTTCATGTCCCCAGTTCAAAACCCTGGCTTGCTCAGTCAAAGCATGCATAAGAAACAACTACTGTGAGTTGATGCTTCCTGCTCCTTCTCTCCCACCACCTCCTCTCTCTCTCTCTCCTCTCTGTTTTCTGGAGGGGGTGGGGACCTACTATAAGCTTGTACCTTTTTTTTTTTGGTATTTTTCCGAAGCCAGAAACGGGGAGGCAGTCAGATCCACCCGGCACTCCCACCACGGGGCGATGCTCTGCCACAATCAGAGCCATTCCAGCGCCTGAGGCAGAGGCCACAGAGCCATCCTCAGCGCCAGGGCCATCTTTGCTCCAATGGAGCCTCAGCTGCTGGAGGGGAAGAGAGAGACAGAGAGGAAGGAGAGGGGGAGGGGTAGAGAAGCAGATGGACGCCTCTCCTTTGTGCCCTGGCCGGGAATCGAACCGGGGACCCCTGCATGCCAGGCTGACACTACCACTGAGCCAACCGACCAGGGCCTATAAACTTGTACCTTTATAGCATTTATACTGTAGTCAGGAAAGGAGACAGTATTTAAATATAGTAAAGCATGTGGATCTAACTAAGAGGAAGTACAGAGTTGCTACAGAAACTTACTTCAAGGAGGAAAACTTAATTTGAAGATCAGAGAAGTTAAGCCCTAGGGGATAAGTAGGAGTTAGGGGACAGAAGTAAGAGAAACACAGTCCTAGAGTGAAGGAGTGGCGTATGGCACATAATAAAGGCCAGCGTCTGTTAGGTACTTTGAAAAGTTCTCTTTCTACTGTAATTATTATATTTCTTACTTGATACATATTAAAAAGTCAGTTATTTTATTTGGTGATTTGAATGCTTTTGTCCTTGGTGAAAATCACTATGCATAAGTGGGAAGGTATGGGCATAGGAAGGACAGAATCATTCAGAATCATTTCACTATAGTAGTTAGTGGGCTTTTATTTCCTTAAAAATTATCAGGTAAAATCCAAGCATATATCTATCACCCAGCTTACAAAATAAAATGTCAGTAAAATTGATATTCCCTGTATACCCACTTTTGTTTATATTTCCCTCTCTCCTTAAAGATAACTTCTATCCTAAATTTGATGTCTTTTCTCATATGTATAAACCCTTAAAGGTACATCTTTACCCTTTCCAGTCAGGAATTTTATAAGTAACTTTTATGTGCCATTGGCCTCTGCCTCAGTTTCTTCCCGTCTACAAACTTAAAATAATGCTCTTGCCCAACAAAATTATGATGTAGAATGTTTTTTAAATCATATGAAAGAACGTTTTATTAATCTAACTTCTTTATCATCACCATATTTCCATGTACTGGCGTTTCTCAGAATATGTTTATGGGAAGGTAATGGGTGTTCAGCATAGTTAAATAGGCATTTTTCTTATTTCAGATATCTTGAATCTTAAAATGCAAATGTTATTTTAATATTCAGAAGGGTAGTATGCTATGTATAGTTTTACTAAAATAATGAAATTCTTTTTTCAGGAATGTCTTACTAAAATGTTATATGAAACAAATTTATTTGAAATGCTTTTGTGCATTTTAAAATATTTCTGGTCTCAGTTCTTGTTTCTGTTTCAGGTTGAATCATGTAGCTGCTGGTCTTGTTTCACCAAGTCTGAAATCAGATACCTCTAGTAAAGAGATAGAGGAAGCCATGAAGAGAGTACGAGAAGCACAGTCCCTAATTTCTGCTGCCATAGAACCAGGTAAAATATGTTTATGTACTTGTTTGAATCTTACGCTACATGACTGTTGGCAAAATGACGATTACATAAGTTTGGAAATTTGTTGACTTAATACTTTAACCATATTTTAATTTTCCAAATTCTGATAAAAGATCATGTAGTGATTTTTCAGAAGTGATCTAGAGGGGTGGGTTGGTGTTGTCATGCAGAAATATTTGAAATATCTGAAGATACTTAGTTGCTTCACTGGTACCAAATGTATCTACTGGGCAGAGGTCTGGGGATGTTGCTAAATATCCCTCAGCATTCAGGACAGGCACCAACCCTGCTTCCCCAACAAAAAATGATCCATTCCAACGTGTTGCTAGTGCCTAGGATTATCTAACACTTTGGGCATGATATTTTTGTTGTTTTTAACTTTTGACTTGGGGGTTGTTTTTAATCTTTATGATTGCCTATGTAGCGCTAGCCCAATTGATCTTATTATTTATTGAGACCTGGAGAGGATGCTTCTGTTGATGCCATTTGTTTAAAAGAAGTAAATACCTTATTTTTTTGCAGATTACTTTTTGTGAGGGAATAATAGGTATTTATCCTGTTGTCTCCCTGTGTTTATTTCAATCTTTGGTCCTGGATTATTTTTCCCCCATTAAATGAAGTTTTGTTTATTTTTCACTGTTTCTTAGTAAATGGGAAGATTCTTAGTAGGTATTATATTTGGAAAAATTTTGGATAAATTAATACCAAGTGCTTTATGTGCATTATTTAATTGACAAAATAATAATTAGATCAATATCACATCAAACAGTAGGAGCTTCTAGATACACAACTGATCTCTGACTCCAAAGCTAGGACACCATGATGTAACTTTTCATTGCAAACATAACTGGAATGACTTAGAGTAATTTATGAATTTTTTCCAAGTTTTTTGTTAATAATGACATTAACAATAAATTGAATTCTGTGAATGAAATGAACTGAATGTGAAAGAATTACTCATTCTCACTTTGATGATTGTCTCATAAATGCAGTGGTTTTATTTCTATTGTTAGGTCCTATGTAAAAAAAAGATTTCTTATGTGTTAACAACTAAGAAATGGGACAGCATTCTAGATTTATCTCCTACACTTATACAATTCCAGATTGGTGAGGAAGAAGAGAAACATTAAGAAGAGAGTTTTCTTCAACCACTTTAACATAGACATTTATTAATTTAGCAAGGGAACATAGAGCTAAGTGGTGAAGAAAGAACATATATATATAAATTTTCTTTTGTATTTTTCTGAAGTGAGAAGTGGGGAGGCAGAGAGACAGACTCCCACATGCACCTGACTGAGATCCACCTAGCATGCCCACTAGGAGGCAATGCTCTTCTCCTTTGCAACCAGAGCCATTCTAGCACCTGAGGCTGAGGCCACAGAGCCATCCTCAGTGCCCAGGCCAACTTTGCTCCAATGGAGCCTCAGTTGCGCGAGGGGAAGAGAGAGACAGAGGGGAAGGAGAGAGGGAGGGGGGTGGAGAAGCAGATGGGCGCTTCTCCTGTGTGCCCTGGCCGGGAATTGAACCCGGGACTTCTGCATGCCAGGCCGACGCTCGACCACTGAACCAACCGGCCAGAGCCCTGTTTGCCTTTTTTTTTAATGTTGCCTTACACATTTTTAAGATAAATCGATCATACTCTGGATGGTAAGGAGGCATGAGGATGTACATGAACGTTTGTACTGCTCAAAGGTTGAAGTGTCCATTTACTATTAAGTTAAACATTTATGTATATATAGTTCTGCTGGTTAGAGATATGTAATTGTTACATAAACATGTAAAAAGTTAAAGTTTTAATCTTGGTGAAATGTAGTTATTTTGGGAAAGTAGAACCTAGGTGTGGAAAAAGGGACTCCTTGTTTATAAACCTTCTAAAGGGTGAGAGAACTTTTTATAGTACTTTATGGACAACACTTGACAGCCTCCTCAGTCTGGAAATGAAATTTTTCATTTGGCTAGCTAAAAATCAGAAGTTTAATTTTAATTTAGATCTACCAAAGCCCTGTAAAATTTGTATTCAGTAAGCTTCAACATTTTGATTGTAAAATGATCATTTGTAACATTTAAGGATTACATGTAAAAGCTGTAATTAAAGAAATTCTTACATTAATTCCTCTGTGGGAATAATCTATTTGACATTTTAAAATCCAGATTTATTTTCTTTTAAATCTAGATAAAAAAGAAGAAAAACGAAGGCACTCAAGATCAAGATCACGCTCCAGGAGGAGGAGAACTCCTTCATCTTCTAGGCACAGGTTAGATTGATTGCTCTTGGAATTGAGTTGTACTGTAGACAAAGACAATTTCTTTATGTCACATTCTTCTTAATTTGCTCTTTGTTCACCTAGCAGCTCCTGATTAAAGTGTGTTTTAGTAACCAGTGCTGTTAGCAGTTTGTGAATAAGTATTCATGCATATATATATAAAAGGAGAAATGGTATAAATATATGATTAAGGCCTGGCTAAGTGGGTCAGTGGCTAAAGCATCATCCCAGTAGAATGGAGAGTTGATGTCTCTTTCTCTCTCTTTCTTTCTCTCTCCCTCCCTCCTTCCCTCCCTCCCCCCCTCTCTCTTTGTTCCTCTCCCTTTATCCCCTTCCCTCCGCCTCCCTCCTCCTTCTCTTCTTCCAACTCTCTCCCTCAAATCAATGAAAAAATTTTAAATAAAATTTTATTATTGATGATTTAAAACCCAAAAATATCTAGGGGTAAGAGAAAGGTGCTTGGACTTAAGCACTAAATTGAGTTAGTAGTCTGGAAGGAACTGCACCTGAAATTTTTTACTTGGGTTCTAGCTTTTCACTAAACTTCTAAGACTTAAGTTGGAAGGTCATCATGCAACCTGCAGAGGACTCCTCTAATACAGGAGTATTTATTTGCAAATGACATAACTTGCTATTCTTTTGAAATTTTTTTTGTATTGCTGGATAAACTGATAGTATAATTTTTTTTTTATCCTGCCTGGAGTAAGACTAAATAAGTCTTATTTTCTTTTCCATGTGACATCCTGTATAAATTTGTAAGGTTCTCAAGACCAGTGGCTCTCAAACTTGCTAGTATTAGGACTTCTTTATATTTAATAGAAGTTATGAGAACTCCAAAGAGTTTTGTATATGTTGGTTATAGCTGTTAATGTAGGCTATATTAAAATTTAAAATGCCATTTAAAAATGATAGTAAACCCATTCATAGTAACACAACTTTGAAATTTAAAAAAAGAAGAGTGGTTTTGTTTTACTGTTTTTGCAAATTTCATTAATGTTTATAATCTAGACATAAAGGATTCTACATTCAACTTACTGCAATGTATTTTGGTTGGTATAGAGAGAAAATCTGGCTTCACACAAACATAGAAAAGGGAAAGTTATTTTGTGGTCTTTTCAGATAAATTGTAGCTAATGGTCTTGGATAGAACTCAAAAACTTGGGCCCTGGCCGGTTGGCTCAGCGGTAGAGTGTCGGCCTGGCGTGCAGGGGACCCGGGTTCGATTCTCAGCCAGGGCACATAGGAGAAGTGCCCATTTGCTTCTTCACCTCCCCCCCTTCCTCTCTGTCTCTCTCTTCCCCTCCCGCAGCCAAGGCTCCATTGGAACAAAGATGGCCCGGGCACTGGGGATGGCTCCTTGGCCTCTGCCCCAGGCGCTAGAGTGGCTCTGGTTGCGGCAGAGCGACATCCCGGAGGGGCAGAGCATCGCCCCTGGTGGGCGTGCCCGGTAGATCCCGGTCGGGCGCATGCGGGAGTCTGTCTGACTCTCTCTCCCCGTTTCCAGCTTCAGAAAAATACAAAAAAAGAAAAAAAAACTTGACTAGTGATAGTTTCTTAAAAGATAGTTGCAAAAGGGAATCTGAAACCATAAATGAACTTTTCATAGCCTGTTACATTAAAATCTATTAATCTTCCTTATGCTTAGAATGGATCTTTTTCCCAAGCATTCTTTTATAAAATTGTTTGTTAGCTTGAAAAATAATTAATTGATTGCTTTATGTAAGTTTTCAGCTATTGACATATTTTGTTACATTACACAAAAAAATGCCATCTGGTGTCACCACCACAAATTTCATGAGAAGATGCTGTCAATTCACAATGGTGGGTTCAAGTTTTCTAAAATTTTCTTTTGAAAACTCAGATTTTTCATTGGTAACAAATTGAATTGTTTTTCCTTGATGTGATAGTCTTCATTCATTTTTCAAGAAAATGGCTTCAAATACCCAAGTCTGAGCAACCATGTATTGTCAGTTATTTGAAGTAAAGGTGATATTTCATGATAAAAGCTGGTTAAGCTCAAAACTCAATCCCACAAGTGCCTCCCTTGATATAGCCCTTCACATTAATAAATATCAGAAGTGGCCTGACCTGTGGTGGCACAGTGGATAAAGCGTCGATCTGGAAATGCTGAGGTCGCCAGTTCGAAACCCTGGGCTTGCCTGGTCAAGGCACATATGGGAGTTGATGCTTCCAGCTCCTCCCCCCTTCTCTCTCTCTCTCTCTCTCTCTGTCTCAACCTCTCCTCTCTAAAAAATGAATAAATAAATAATAAATAAAAAAATTAAATTAAAAAATAAATATCAGAAGTGATTTATTCATACTTCCTATTTTATTGTGCAGAAATCTAGGGGACTAGATTTAATATTTGTTATCACTTGAGCAAAGACTTCTCTTCTGAAAATAATGTTTTAGGGAATTTTTAAATTTCTTATTCTGCAAGTGCTTCCTACAAATGCCAATGAAGAATACAGTGACCACTAGCGCAGCTCACTTACTTTGGTTTGTGCTAAAAAGATGCCAGCACTTTTACACCACCATTGCCTTTCTTTTTTTGAGAGAGAGAGAAAGAGGGAAACATCAGTTTGTTGCTCTACTTAGTTAGCATGCGCCCATTGATTGCTTCTCATATGTGCGTGCTCTGGGAAGATGCTCTATCCACGGGGCTGCTGACCAGAGCCCTACACCACAATGCTGTTGCACCTTTCATGCAAATGTCAACACAGTAAAAAAGGCAAATACGTTATTTTGAAACTACTTTTGCTCTTTTGGACCCCATGACATTATCAAGCCATTTCTTGGCCAGTATCTTTCTCTACTCACCTGCTGTAGTAGAATACTATATATAGACTGGGTGGCTTATAAACAACAGCTTTATCTGTCACAGTTCTGGAGGCTAAGAAGCCCAACCGATCAAGGTGCTAGAAAATTTGGTGTCTGGTGAAGACCTACTTGTTAATAGGGGCCATCATTTTGCTTTGTCCTCACATGATAATGGGCATAGGGTCTCTGAGGTCTCTTTCAAAAGGACATTACTCCTGTTCATTTGAGCTTGACCTCATCACTTACCAAAAGCCCCACCTTAACAGTATCACACTGAGGTTTCTCATAAGAATTTTGAGAGGGCCTGACCGGGCAGTGGATATAGCGTCAGATTGGGATGTAGAGAACCCAGGTTCGAAACCCTAAGATCGCTGGCTTGAGCACGAGGTTGCTGGCTTGAGCAAGGGGTCACTCACTCTGCTGTACCTCCTACCCCCAGTCAAGGCACATATGAGAAAACAATGAGTGAACAACTACGGGGCCGTAACCAAGAATTGATGCTTCTCATCTCTCTCCTTTCCTGTAGTGTCTGTCCCTATCTGTGTGCGTGTGTCTCTTTCACAAAAAAAAAAAGTTTTGGAAGGGACACAAACATTCAGTTCATAGCAGAATATTAACATTGTTGTCTTGATTTTTGTTTCCTGTTACCTACCTTCCTTCCCCAACCTGTCTCATTCTTAAAGATGTCTGTCAAAAATCCAAATTGGGATTATATCAGAACTTTGTTCAATCTTGGAGAACTTCCCTGTTGCCTTAATAAGGTGGTACATAAAACCTCAAAGCGGCATTCAGAATATTTTACTATTCAACCTAATTTTTCTTACCACACCTGTCATTTACCACTCCAAAACAGTTCATCGCACTACTAGTTGCTTGAACATAATTGCTTTCTTTATGCTTTCAAGTTTTTGCTCAAGATGTTTCTGCCTAACGCTCTTTCTCATATTTTCACTTTCTCCTAAGGAACTCCTATTTCTTTGTTTAAAATACAGGTAATATTTCACTCTTATGTGAAATGTTGGCACTACTTAGAATCCTAATCTTCCAGGTCATTGCTCTTGTGGCTCAGTTTTTAGCACTTAAGAAGAACGTATGTCTTCTGTATATAATACCAAATACATCCTAGAACTGTCAAGTTTTAATTACTTTGATGTGACTAGTGGGAAATAACAGTGAAATATTTCTTTTCCTGAACAAAATGTTTTTGATATAAAATTGACCATTACTTTAAATAAGCATTTTTACTTATATATTATATGCTGATCTCTATTTCTTTGATTTTTAAAAGCTTACATAAACTAGTTCGTTAAAGTGGCTCTGTAGCACATTACTCTTGAAAAATAACTGTTTCAATGAAGATGCTATAATAAATAGGTTATTGCGATACCTCTATTTATTGACTTTTAAAAACTTTATTACCAGTCACTTTCTTTAGAAAGAAACTGGTAAAAATGACCTTATGGGTTTTTTTTTTTTTTTTTTTTGCATCTGTATTTTTTCTATACACAATCAAAGGCAAGAAAAATGTGTGATCTAGCTCAGCTAAAATTATTGTTGACTTAAATTTTTCTTAAAGCAAAAATTCTCAAAAGATTAGTAGTTACTAATTCTAATAACAATTTTTGTTTTTCAGCATGTTTTTAACTCTTAAGAAATTGTTGATTATGATATTTTATAGGGTCAATATTTCATTAAAAATAAGTACCTTTTAAGTTAAGTGCTGTAGTAACTTTGTAAGGGTACAGTAGTTGATAAGATAAATACATATACCTCCTGCCCTTATGGAACTTAAAAAAAAGGTAGGTCAACATTACATGAAAAGTTCCTAGAATATAGACATGTTATTAAGGGAAATTGTTTTGGCCCTGGTCGGTGGGCTCAGCGGTAGAATGTCAGCCCAGAATGTGGAAGTCCCGGGTTCAGTTCCCCATCAAGGCACACAGGAGAAGCGCCCATCTGCTTCTCCACCCTTCCCTTTTCCTTCCTCTCTGTCTCTCTCTTCCCTTCCTGCACCCAAGGCTCCATGGCCTCCGCCTCAGGTGCTAGAATGGCTCTGGCTGCAACGGAGCAATGCCCCAGATGGGCGTGCCAGGTGGATCCCTGCCGGGCACATGCAAGAGTCTGTCTGACTGCCTCACTGCTTCTAACTTCTGAAAAATCCCCCCCCCCAAAATTTGTTTTAGTTAATAGTTACATATATGGTCAAAAATAAGAGGTGATTAAAATAATTTATTGGTCTTGAGATCCTAGTGTGTGGTTTTAAACAACATTCTTTTTTTTTTTAAATGCTCACCTCTTTACTCTTTTTTTTTTTTTATTTTTATTTTATTCATTTTAGAGAGAGAGAGAGAGAGAGGAGAGAGAGACAGGGGGGAGGAGCTGGAAGCATCAACTCCCATATGTGCCTTGACCAGGCAAGCCCAGGGTTTCGAACCGGCGACCTCAGCATAGTGTGTGGTTTTGAAACAGCTGTTTTTAGAAAGTGGTGGCAACAAACTTTGTTAGCATATTATTAAAAGAACAAAGAGGGTCAGTATTTAGGGTACATGCCTATACTAAGGCCAGAGTGCTGTAATTCATTTAAATTACAACTATTCTGTAATGTGTAGTTCTACCCTGAAAGACGTTAAATAAGAAATGCCCTCAGTTTTTAACTGGTTTATAAATGAGATTAATGCCAGTTATTAAATATCTGACCTCTGGCACCTTGAGAAAGTGAAGGCAAAGGTATAAACTATATTTGAGTTTTTAAAAGAGGTTTAATGGTCACTAGAAGTTAAATGATCAAAGATTGCAATTTGTGTTTAATCTTAGAAGAGAATAAAAGGAAGGAGAATCGATGACACATCAAAAGGTCTGCTGTACTTAAATTCAGGAAGAGACAGAAACTATCTAGAAAAGAAGTATAAGATTGAGGAGAGGAATGAGGGAAGGGGATACAGAGAGAAACATTTGTTACATAACAGGAAAGAAATGATCATATAGAAACAACGAGGACAAAATGAGAATAAGAGGCAGTTTGTACTGAATTGTATAAATCTATATAAGGCCTGCAATGCTCTTAAATTGTAAATTAAGGAAATGAGATATATTTCAGAGAACAACAATTAGAAATTGTAGAAGGTAACACTAAGTGGTTTCTATTTATAAAACGGAATAATGTTAAGGGCTTATTATGAGGATAAAATGAGTTGTGTTTGTAAAGCATGTAGAGTAGCATATGTAATTGATAATAGATAGATTTAACCTGTAGTAGTGAGAAATCAAATAAGAAATAACATGCCCACCTGACCTGTGGTGGCACAGTTGATAAAGTGGAGGTTGGTTCAAAGCCCCAGACTTGCCTGGTCAAGGCACATACAAGAAGAACTACTACAAGTTGATGCTTCCCACTCCTCTCCCCCTTCTCCTTTCCCTGCTCTCCCTCTCTCTTTTCTCCTCTCTTCTCCTCTCCTTTCTTCTTTCTCCCTTCTCTCCCTCTCTTCCTCTCTCTTCTCCTCTCCTCTCTCCTGTCTTTAGAATCAATAAATGAAATCTTTAAAAAAAAAAAGAAAGAAATAACATGCTAAAATACAGATTATATGGAAGGTAATGCATAGTGTTGGGGTGTTTTGGGTCTTTTTTTTTCCTCAAGATCAGTGATATAATTTCAGTGGGTGTAGGCCTAGCATGACAGCTTGAACAATGGGTATTACATATTTCTAGAGTATCAAAGGTGTTTATTATGTGGACTAAATAAATAGCAGCAGCGTGAGCAGGCAGCGGTGCAGTGGATTGGCCTGAGATGCTGAGGACTGAGATTTGCAACTCCGAGGTTGCCGGATCGAGCACTGGGTCTCCTACTTGAGCATGGATCGTAGACATGACCCTGACCCCATGGTTGCTGGCTTGAACTTAAAGGTCACTGGTTTGGCTAGAGCCCCCATTCAAAGCACATATGAGAAAGCAATCAGTGAACAAGTATAGTGTTACAAGTGTGAGTTGGTGTTACTCATTTGTCTCCCTTCCTGTCTCTCTCTCACTCGCTAAAAAAAGGTAACAACTGCCAGGAAATTGCCTCCACTTATTGATGGTTAGCCCATATATCTGATGAGTCTTATCTGCTGCTAAGTAAAACTCACAAGCAGAACTAGTCTTTTTACATTTATGTATATGTATTGTCTTCTTTTTATTAGGCGATCGAGAAGCAGATCGAGAAGGAGATCACATTCTAAGTCAAGGAGTAGGCGACGATCCAAAAGTCCAAGACGAAGAAGATCTCATTCCAGAGAGAGAGGTAGAAGGTCAAGGAGCACATCAAAAACCAGGTACAGCCTGACCAGGCAGTGGTGCAGTAGATAGAGTGTCGGACCGGGACTCAGAGGACTCAGGTTTGAAACTCCAAGGTTGCTAGCTTGAGCATGGGGTCTCTGGCTTGAGCCCAAGGTCACTGGCTTGAGCAAAGGGTCACTCACTCTTCTGTAGCCCCTAGATCGAGGCATATATGAGAAAGCAGTCAGTTAACAACTAAAGAACCTCAACGAAGAATTGATGCTTCTCATCTCTCTCCCTTCCTGTCTGTCTGTCCCTATCTGTCTCTGTCAAAAAAAAATAATTTTTTTAAAAAGGTACAGTAGACACAGTGGGGAGACAAATTTTAGAGTTCCCAAGACCCCAGATATTGTGCTATTTAATGACAAAAGACCTGCTAATGGGAGATACAGCTAGACAAGAGGAGAAATGCAAGTTTGGTGAGGCCAACATTTATTTTCTTGTTTTTTTTGTAAACATGAGGTTTCTACTTAGAACTGAAGTCTTGGATATGATTTCTTTCTCATAGAAATTCTTAGCTGTCCTACTACCTCCCTTCATTTTCTCCTTTTCACTCAACCATCACTAAAGATTCATTGCTACCAGCCATTCTTTAGGGTATGCCAAAGAGTTTATGACAGACAGCCATGTTTTAATTTATCTTCATATATATTTTACCATTAACACATAAACTATTTAAGATATACTATATGCCAGAGATTGAGTCATGCTTAGAGTCTCTTGTCTCCTGATTTGGGGACCAGTAGAGTTGAAGTGAAGATTTACTTTATATATATCTCTATCCTGACGTTTTATTTTTATGTAAGCGTGCATTAATAATCGGTCTTTCTAAAAGCGTGCATTAATAATTAGTAAGCGTGGTCTTAAGTAACATACATCAAATCAGTCTTTTCATTTGAACCACCTTTAAAGTAGTAAGGGACCTGTCCCTTGAAAAGTGCCTTGTTTTTTTCTATAAATTGTTATCACACACAATTTTACAATACTTAAAATTTTTTAGCAACTATCCTTTATCTCTTTCTAAAATACTTATTTTTTTAGTAGTTCTTAATACTACTTCACCCATTCATTTATTTATTTATTATGTAATTAAAATAAAGGACAGTGGAACCAAAAACATTTTCTTCTTGGTAAACATATAACTTAACTGGGAACATAAGTTCTGGGATAGCTTTGCAGTGTGTTCATCCTGTAACGAGGCTTTTCATCAAGTTTTATAGAGTGGGTCATCTCTTAATTCGAACAATCTTGCTTAGAAAGAGGAATTAGGCATTCCTTTCTCAAGAAATTCTCTTTATACTAGTAAAAAGGTGAATGTACACAGGAAGGGCCATTGTTAGTGATGTTGAAAGAGGCTCAATTGAGAAGTGACAAGTATTAACTTGAGATAGATTTTTTTCATTGAATTTATTGATACGACATTGGTTATTAAAATTATTTAGGCTTTAAGTATATAATTCTGTTTATTGTATTGTGTGTTCACCACCCCAACTCAAGTGTCAAAGGAGACTTAAGATAGATTTGACTGGACCCAGTGTGGGGGACATAGTTTCAGGTAGAGAATGTTATTTGTGGAGTTAGCTTGAATTCATGAAATGGCAGGTATTTTGCTGTGTGAAGACCAGGAAATGAGGTCAGAAACTGTAAGGAGACAGACCAGATACAGGAGACAAGGAGATTCGATTGAAAAGTGATGAACCAGGGAGCTATTAAGTTTCTATTTTGAAAAGATTTTTGATAAGAGGGTATAGGATAAATTAGTGTAGAACATGACCAGACTCCTTTAGGGACTATTACAGTGATCATAAAGACTTGAATAGAAAGGGTAACTGATGAAGAAGGGTAACCAAAGAGGGGAGGGGAACATAGAGCAACAAAAGAGCTACTTAAATCTCTAAAATTACAGAATAGTTCAGGATGGGTATGCGTATGGCAGTAAGGGCTTTTTCATAAATATATTGATTACCCTTTGTCCAGTGTCTTTGGGAGAATGGTGATCTTAAGGGGGTGGGGGGGATGCTGTGGAGAGTAAAAGTCAGTTTACCAATATTTGTGGAAAGGCTAAGATTGAGATGTGGTTGTAGTACCAGCCGATCTTGATCTTGATGTGGTAGTTCTTCTGGTAGCACTGAGAGTATCCCAGAATATGTAGCAGCAGCAGAAAAGGGAGAAAGTTGGCTTGATCCATGATGGTGGTTTAACATGAGGTGTGTGCTTTAGAAGAAAATTAATAATTTACTTTGGTGGTGCGTTACAGGTTTTGGCCTGATGGGATATAGCGCCATGATGGGTCTGGAAATAGAGAAATCCATTGAAAGAGAAAGGACTGTTGAAGAACCTAGAGACAGTTATTAAAAGTTTTTGTAGGTATGCCAAACATAACTTCTCACCAGTCTACTTTTTCTCTATTGGAGAGAAGTTTTATGTAGAAACCCAGGAAAATGGGATTTTTTTAAAGTATTATTTTAACTACAAATGATACCACTTGAATTCTGTTTCTATACAGTATCTATTAAAATAATGTTATGTTAGCTGAAAGTTCTAATGCATTCATAAATTGTGTTCATTTATTAGAGACAAAAAGAAAGAGGACAAAGAAAAGAAACGTTCCAAAACACCACCAAAAAGTTACAGCACAGCCAGAAGGTCCAGAAGTGCAAGCAGGTAAGGCCTTAGGAATTCTGGGCATTTTTTTTAAACTTTGTTTGCAAGGAAATCCGTAGTCTGTGAACATTAAATGTTTCCCAGTACATACAGGGGTGGACAAAGGTAGGTTTGCAGTTGTGAATGCATGAAACAGAGTATATTCTTGTATTATTATTTATTGTATTATTTTCTATATGAACAATTGTAAACCTACTTTTAGCCACCCTGCACGTACTTGAGTGTTAACAGGTTTTAAAGGCAATTTGTGAAGAATAACCTGAAGTTCATCTTTTTATTTAATACTTACGGTGTAGTGTGTGATTGAAATAACGTGGAATTCAACAGAGATCAGTTTTTGAGGTTGCTATATGCATTTCACATCCCAATTATTACATTAAATTTATTTATTATAGCAAATCATATTTAAAATGTCCATATTTGAATTTTTTAATTTAAAATTTTTTACGTTATATATAGTAATTCATTGATAAAATAATGGGAAGCAATGCAGGTTCTAAACTGGATCGTTCTTAGACTTGTAATTCCTTAACCTACCCCAGTGGAAAAATTCAGTGTCATAGACTTTACTCCACAGGAATACAGTTTTTATACTTAACATTGGAATTTATATGAATTTAGTAAGGGCTAGCCATACTTAATTCCATTTTCTTCCAGTCTAGTTTGCACATTTAGCTGCATTGTTTTATTATTAAACGATAGGAGGCTTCTTAATTATTAAATGATAGGAGGCTAACTATATACAAAAATTAATTCAAAATGGATGAAAGACCTAAATGTAAAACTAAAAATCTCTTGAAAGAAAACATGGAAGTAAAATTTCATGACCTTGAATTTGGTGGTGGTTTTGTAGGAAGGACAGCAATAGCATAAGAAACAACAGATAAATATAAATTGAAGCTTATCAGAATTGAAACCTTTTGTGTTTCAAAGAATACTATTAAAAAAGAAAAGACAACACAGTGTTAGAAATAACAAACTGTATCTGAAAAGGGACTTGTATCTAATATAAAGAACTGTTACAACTCAGTCAGAAAGACAACCCAATTTAAAAATGGCCAAAGATTCTGAATTGACTATTCTCCAAAAACATATGTCTGGTAAACATGAAAAGATGGGTGACAGTCATCAGGGAAATGGAAATCAAAACCACTCACACCCACTAAGACGGTTATAATCAAAAAGAGATAATTAGAGTTGGCTTGGATGTGGAGCATTTGGGACTCTGTATTCTGTATATTGCTGGCGTGAATGCAAAATGGTGCACTTTGGAAAAGTGTGGCAGTTCCTTAAAAAGTGAAACAAAAGAATTTTTTGAAACAGCAATTTTACTTCTACGAATTTGCCCAAGGGAAACAAAGACATTCCCCACAGAACTTTGTACACTGATTTTCATAGCATTATTCATAGTCACCAGAAAGTCAGCCCAGATGTCCATTAAGTAACATGAGTGAACAAAATGGTGTGTATTTGTCCATTGGAGTATCCAGCAATGAAAAGGGTCCAACTGCTGATATATATTACAATATGGATGAACCTTGAAAACTTACCAGATAAAAGAAGTCAGTCACAAAGAACCATAAATTATATGATTCCTTTTATATAAAATGTCCAGAATAGGTAAATCTATTACAACAGAAAGTAGGTTAGTGGTTGTGATGCGATAGCAATAGGGCATGCAGTTTCTGTACAGGCTGAGGAATATTTTCATACAAGATAAACATTCCTCGCCTGAGCTTGGGGTCCTGGTTCCAGGACACCCTGCACATACCAAAATGCAAGGAAGCTCAAGTCCCTTGTATTAAATGGCAAGAGTAGTACATACAACTGGCCCTGTACAGATTGGGAGGGCTATTTTAAAAAGAAAATGAAAACAGGTGTAAGAGCTCAAGAAAATGCCCAGCGAGGCCTGAGGGAGGTGACAAAAGGGCATAAAGATGGCGTGTGCAACGTGTATTTCTCTACTAACTACAGGCTTTTTTTCCTTTTGCTTTATTTAATGTACTTATTCATAAGTCCCTTACCCTGCTTGATTATTGGATCACTTTACAGCATATTCTATAAGTTTGTATTGAATACCTATTTGCAGTTGTGCTACAGTCTGTCAAGGGGCACAGAAATATAAAATGTCTTTCCCATCAAGGGAATTTGGAGTACACAAAGCAGTAACAAAAACTGTGAGGTATATGGTCCTGACAAACTCAGTAAATACTTGATGAATGAAAAGTTGTAGGTAATGTTTCCAGTGCTGGTGGGGGAGCAGGGCTGTCACACAGGGTTGAAAAGGTTTAAAAAATAAAAAAAGCTTTTATAGCAACTACACAACTGAGAGTATGGGGGTTTTGTGCCTAAGTGGTATAATGGTCATCTTGCCAGTCCTAGTAACAAGATTAGTAGCAGAAGCAGACAGTAAGGGATGGGAAAAGGCCACAATTTTGAGAGGAAATACATTGTACATCTTAAACATCAGTTGCTCAAATCAGGGTTGGGTGGAAATAGTTCCTTAGAGTATAGGGAACCATTATTATCTCTCTGTGACCATTAACTAGTTCTCAAATGCTTTAAGAGGTTTTTTTTTATTCTATTTTATTAGCACCTGCCTTACTTACCAGAACGTATGATTCCATACCCCTTCTGGATACTGGTGTGTGAACCTAAAACTGATTTCTTAAATATCTTAAGACAGATTTTATCTCTTGAATTAGAACTTTTGTTAATCAGTCTTTTCCTTGAGTTTAACACTTCTGATATCATGATGATGTAAGTCTTTAAGAAGAATTGCTGGAGCCTAACCCCAGGTAGTGGCACAGTATATAGAGCGTTGGCCTTGGGACGTTACGACACAGGTTTGAAACCTCATGGTCACTGACTTGGCTAGAGCCCTCCGCCCCCCAGTCAAGGCACATGTGAGAAAACAATCAATGAACAGCTAAGGTGCTGCAACAGAGTTAATGCTTCTCTCCCTCCCACCCCCAAGAAAAGAAGAATTGCAGGAAATCAGTTTTCTTGAGGACATTTAAGGAAAGCACAAAGTTTGAAAAAGACTTGTGGTTTGGCCCTAGCCAGTTAGCTCAGTTAAGAGGGTCCATCCTGAAACAAGGTTGCAGGTTCGATCCCTGATGAGTGCACACAAAGGGAAGCAACCAGTGAATGCATAACTGAGTGGAACAACGCAGTGCTTCTCTTCTGCTTCCCCTTCCCCTCTCTCTCTCCCTCCCTTCCTCTCTGTCTTCCTAAAAGTCAATAAAAATTAAGCCCTGGCCAGATAGTGCAGTTTGTTGGAGCATCATCCCAGAGCATGGAAGTTGCCTGTTCGATTCCCGTCAGGGCACATACAGGAGTGTCTCAGTGTTCCTGTCTCCCTCTCTCCCCCCCTCCTTCCTTTCCTTTCCCTCTCTCCTTCCCTCCCTCTCCTTCTCAAAAGAAAAAAAGAAAGAAAGAAAAAGACTTGTGGTTTATTATTAGATTCTTCAGCTCAAAATGGCATTTAGAAATGGGTATTTCAGTGTCAGAGTCCTGCTGTCAGGGTCCATAATGGAGCTCCATCATAGACACATCTGCTTTGATGTGTCTGTATTTTAAGTCTAGTTTGTACATTTGTGGTTCTAGAGAGAGACGACGACGACGAAGCAGGAGTGGCACAAGATCGCCTAAAAAGCTTAGGTCTCCAAAAAGAAAATTGTCTCGCTCACCATCCCCTAGGAGGTAAGAATGTTAATGATTTAGGTCTATGCTGTTTTTCAGAAACTTCTTTGAAGTCAAATGCTTGTGAGTGTGCTTTTATTTTTTTTTTATGGCTTGAGACTGTGTTATAATAAACACTTTTGAGGATTGAGCGTTTTAGATCTGTAACTGAATTAGTCTTCTTGCCTCTATTACTGTACACAGCTTGTACCCAGTGTTTTGATAGTGGATCTTTACCATCCTCTATCCATGGGAACTTGGGTCAGGCTCAGCAGCTGAAGTTGAAACTTACTGGTGTACTTCTGGGTGAAGCTCATCGAGTGTGTCCTCTAAACTACAGCGTCTTTTTTTGAAAACATTTTACTGTTATCCTAGGCATAAAAAGGAAAAGAAGAAAGATAAAGACAAAGAAAGAGGCAGAGATGAAAGAGAACGATCAACAAGCAAGAAGAAGAAAAGTAAAGATAAGGAAAAGGATCGGGAGAGGAAGTCAGAGAGTGATAAAGATGTAAAAGTATGTTTACAGACTAATTTATTTCGGTATTTTGGGTGGTACTAGTACCTGTAAGGAGTGATTTTTCTGTGAAGACGTTTACTTTTATTATTCTCCTTGGCAAAGCAGGTTACACGGGATTACGATGAAGAGGAACAAGGGTATGACAGCGAGAAAGAGAAAAAGGAGGACAAGAAACCAACAGAACCAGGTTCCCCTAAAACAAAAGAATGTTCTGTGGAAAAGGGAATTGGTGATTCACTAAGAGAATCCAAAGTAAATGGGGATGATCATCATGAAGAAGACATGGATATGAGTGACTGAGAATGGCCTCTGGAGCCCACTGTGTACATGCATCAGTGTCATTCCTTTGTGTGATTCCTTAATGCTGTAGTTGTTCATCTCAAACCTTAGGTGTATACAGCTGTTATAAATGGTTATAAAGCTCCTGATGTTGATACTATTTACATCTAAAGCTTTTAGGAAATGATTCATGGGTAACCAATTCTTGACATGGTGAGATCTGATTGAGGAACATAACCAAGCAGTTTTACTATTCAGGTGCTGCTTCATAACAAAAATGAAAAGCTGCATGCATCTACAGCAGGCATGGATTGTTTATGTTGTATGACCTCCTTTATTAAGTAAGTTCACTTAGAGTATTTCTAGAATTTGATTCATTGCCGTAATAGAGCCATGTAGGGAATGCACTGATTGCATGTTAATTGTGGCAGGAATATCCTAAATGTCATTAAAATCCTCCAACATGATGGATCTACTTATGATCTTGTTTGTTGACATGACAAATTAACATTCTATAGTTACATCTGGAAATAAGCATTTGAAATAGATAATCCTTTAAGCCTTGTGGCTGAATTTTTGTGGCTTTTGTTTAACTTTGAAAGGTTATATATGCACTAACCTTTTTTGATGGCTGCTTAGGCTTTAATTACAGAAACAAGATTTCAAATGAAACTGTCTTTGGCAGTGAGTAAATAGCATATTTTGAAGTAGAGTTGTATACTTTTTCATAAGGTGTTTGGGAATTTTTTTTCCTGAAATAATTTATTCCACACCTACATCAGTGAAAGCTATCTGCCTATCCTGAGTCCATCTGTAAAAGAAAGTTGTCTTTTTTCCTGATTTCCAATTTTCCACTTTTATTAATTTGTTTTAATATAAGTGTTGGAAAAGAGGGTAGTGCATTTTAAATTGATCTTCATATGCTTTTAAAGACAAATGTATTTGATAATGTACTTTTTATTTGATCTCAAGTTGTATAAAACCTATAAATTTGTGTTACTGTTTCTGCAGTAGTAATCTTATGGCCACAGTGATTCCATGTTAAATGCAAAGTAGTTAACTGTTTTCTTAGTTACAGGAGTTTCAAGCTTCACTTTTGTGCAGTAAAAACAAAAGTAGGCTACAGTCTGTGCCATGTTGATGTACAGTTTCTGAAATTGTTTTACAAGACTTTGATAATAAAACCCTTAAACCTATGTTATGTTCCTATAATACTGTATTTGTATTTATTTACAAGTTGTTGAATGTATGACATTTACCTCATTCATTTTCCAAATCAAGTTCTTTCCCCTTTCAATCTACATATTTACATGATGAAATCCATCACTGATTAGTTGCCATCAGAATTGTACAAGGTGGTTTAATTTCTACCGAAAGCAGTCCCTTTCTTAGTGTAAATTTCTCATATTTGGGGTATAGGGATTGGGTTGAGTAAAGCAATGAACTTTAGGATAAACAAATGATCCCACCTATATCTAGTAAATTTATATTTTCAGTGAAATATTTGCCTTTCCTGGAATAGTATAGCAACTGTCAATGGTATGTATCTATTGTACAATACTAAATAGTATATTTATTCATTTATGAAATGAATAGTGTTAGAGTGGAATTAAGGGAAAAATGAGACTTGTAATTAGAGCTTTTATCCAAGTTTGATCATAATTTTTTTAACTTGAAATGCCATATAGAAAAGCAGCATTGTTTTTACAGTTTGTAGTAACTTTTTAAAGATTTTATCAAAAGGAATTTTGTCTATAGTTAAGAGGTTCCAGTATTGGTCCTAATAATCACTTCATTTTAGAAGAGTTGAATGCAAATGACATTTGCTTAAACTTATAAAAACTTTAGTAGAAAAAGGTTGAACCATATGACATTGCCATTTTCATAAATCAAAATTAAAATATTGGCAGTTTCACGTGGTTAAATCTAATTTTACTCAGTCTGTTTCCTCACTTGTGATCTCTGAATGCAAATATAATTTTTCTAAAGGGATTAAGAAATTTTTGGTTTTAAAGTAGTGCCACTGATTTAAGATGCTACAGTGAAGGAAATCATACTTGGGATATTATTCAGTGAACATTTATGCACAATGGTGGTAGGGTTACACAGGGACACAAGCCTTTAATAAACATAACCAGTTGAAATCAAGTGAACACTGCCTCCACACTGAGTTCTGTTCTGTAGTAGTACGTAATTAAAAATAAAAGTGGTTTTGTTAGAAAAAATGTTTGTCCTATTTATTTGCTTAAATTTTTCAGGTGAATGAGGTAGTGGCTATGAGTCCAGTCATGAGTTTCAGTATCATTTACAGGTGGGGAGACCTGTGTGTGTTACATTCATTTTCCTAATTATAAATAAAGCAGGAGTGATACGCTGCTTTCAATGTTGCTGACAGTTGGGACAGTGATGTATGCACACCTTCCTTTGTTACCTGGGTCATACAGCTAAGACTGAGAAAGTTACGTTGCCTTTTTCATTTTTGTGAAGATGGGTTTTGGGTACTGTGTAAGTTTCCTGGAAGTGATTACAGAATACATGGAAAGTGGGTCAATGTCAAATACTCAGGAAAAGAACAGGGCTTCTAAAACAGTACAAATTAATTTTACTTGAAGTTGCATCTTAACAGCTGAATTAAGTTCTAGTGGGTATCAAACTGCACAAGCCAATTTTTCCTCTCGCAAACACCACTTTCTTCAGTTGGGCACTAGATTAAGTAGGTTCCATGGTGGTTGAAGGTTGATAGACATCTTTTAAACCAATTGACATTGGTTCCTCTTGTCTCAAGTCAACAGGATCTACATATTTCATTCCTGTGCTATCTATATTTCTTCAAGTACATCTAGTTGTGTTTACTTGGATTAAATATGGATGTAATTGAAATGTTACTGGTACTTCTAAGAGCATCCAGACTGTTTAGTCCTAAGGCTATTAGCAGTAGTTTCTAAAGGAGACTAATTCTGGAGTTGTAGATTTTTTAGTGTGTTTTACTACTAATTGTAATGTTGCCATTTTCGTTGTATGTTAAATTCATGTAGAAATTCTTTAGCAAAATAATTTACATGTGAACCATACTAATTCTTCACCTGTGGGAATATTAATAATCTGTTAGTAATCAAATACAATTCACAGAATAGCTTTTTTTAATGGTAAACTTACAGAAATAATTGGGGAAGTGACATGTTTATTCTTTTCAAAATAATCTCACTTTGTAAAGGTTGGTTTTCAAGTGCAGTATCACTAAATTAGTGATATTAAAATTAGAATGATGTCCTTTTCTAAAAGCTAAATAAAGTATGATCTGCGTAAGATTGAAGGTCTAGACCAGGGGTCCCCAAACTTTTTACACAGGGGGCCAGTTCACTGTCCCTCAGACCCTTGGAGGGCCAGACTATAAAAAAAACTATGAACAAATCCCTATGCACACTGCACATATCTTAAAGTAAAAATACAAAATGGGAACAAATACAATATTTAAAATAACAAGTAAATTTAAACAAACTGACCAGTATTTCAATGGAAACTATGGGCCTGCTTTTGGCTAATGAGATGGTCAATGTCCAGTTCCATATTTGTCACTGGTAGCCGTAACAAGTGATATGAGGCACTTCTGGAGCTGTGATGCGTGCGTCCTGCATCACTGGAAATAGTACTGTATGTGAGCGACGCAGTGCTTTGTGGTGCCGTCACATACAGTACTCCAGGAGCACAGGATGCACATGCATCCTCTCTCACTTAGCACCAATGAAAGAGGTGCCCCTTCCGGAAGTGCAGCGGGGCCGGATAAATGGCCTCAGGGGGCCGCATGAGACCCGCGGGCCGTAGTTTGGGGATCCCTGGTCTAGACTGTCTAGGGTCATCAAAAAATGTTAAAATTTGCTTCCATAATATCAAGTTTTGGAAGACAAGCATGTATATTAAGAACATTTTTCTTAACCAGCATTCAATCAAAGGAGCAGAACAAAACGACCTGTTACAGGGATTTGACTTTAATTATTGTAACTGGTTAAGTAGTCTGCTGTTTACAGTCTCGGCCTGATACTGGAGAGTGAGTGAAGTCTTGCAGGCAGTTGGGAAGGGAGGATGGATAGTTGGAGGGGTAAGAATAAGGTGGAACCATAAGCACAAGCTGGGAACCTACACGTACGGTTTGAAACTCAGGTCCGGTCTTGTTGCTTCCGACCTGGATGGCATGGACAGAAGCTCACACATACCTGGCCTGTAAGAAACTGAAAGGAGGAAGGGAAGTACCTGCAGTCCCGGCTTCTGCCACATCTCAAAGGGGCCAGCAGATAAACCACAATGAGTATATAAGCTACAAAATTGCTGCTTCACTAACTCTCCAAAACTCCTACACCATCCATTAAAGCATCCCAGCCAAGTCACTGTGAGCCACCTTTGGGGATCAAGGATGCAATGGGAGCTACAGGTTAGTGGTGGACATTTCTTTGTTTCTTATTACAAAGATTTTATATTTAAGTTTAGTCATTTTCACCTGCAAAACGATGAAATTCAGGAGTGAGTGTCTAACTACCTTTCTTTAAAACCCTTAAGAGGGGCCTGTCCTGTGGTGGTACAGTGGATAAAGCCTCGACCTAGAACACTGAGGTCACCGGTTTCGGGCCCTGGGCTTGTCCGGTCAAGACACATGGGAGTTTGTGCTTCCTGCGCTTTCCTCCTCCTCTCTCTCCCTCTCCCTCTCTTTCTCTCTAAAAAAAAAAAAAAAAAAAACCCTTAAGAGGCCCTAACCAGTGGACCAGTGGCTTAGTGGATAGAGCATCAACCCAGTGTATGGAAATCTCAGGTTCGATCCCCAGTCAGAGCACAAAAGAGAAGCAACCATCTGCTTCTCTCCCCCTTCTTCTCCCACAGCCAATGGCTCGATTGGTTCAAGTGTCAGCCCCAGGCACTAAGGATAGCTGGGATGGTTGGACTGAGGGTGTCAGCCTCAGGTGCTAAAATAGCTTGGTACTCAAGCATTGGCCCCAGATGGGTTGCTAGTGGATCCTGGTAGGGCGCATACAGGAGTCTCCTCCTCTCACTTAAAAAAAGAAAGAAAACCCTTAGGAGAATTTGTTTAGGAGGTATTTACAGGTGCTGTAGCGAAAGTGAAATTGTAACTGTACCATAGGTTCCATTATAAACTAAAAATGCTAGTTTATAATTTTAGAAGTTCATCACTACGTATTACCATAGAGGGTCACATAACAAAAACAAACCAACAAAAAAAAAATGCAGTGATTGAGATGACATCTTTGGATGGTGACCTAAGATACTATTCCCCAGATTTCTGACATAAAATGATTTACAAAAGTATTTTTTGCTAACTCATATACAAATGATGGGCTTTTACCTACTTTAGTTTAGCTGTGCCAGTGGTGTAATACTACCTCTGTTCATCTATCTATGGGGCAAGTTTCACTGTCTTAAAGTTTCCAGTTGCCAAACACTCAACATAGGTAAGGATACATTTTATTTAGAAAACATCATTCAGATATATTTTGCTGGAATTAACAGCAGAGGTATACTGAGTCCCATATTCAGCAATAATTCTCAATTTTAAAGGCAGGATTTCAAATTTGCCTACACTTTTTTTTCTTTCCCAGAGAGGAGGAGAAACAGACAGACTCCTGCATGCATCCTGACCAAGATCCACCCAGCAAGCCCACTAGGGAACAATGCTCTGCTCATTTGAGGCATTGCCCCATTGCTTAGAAACTGAGCTCTTCTTAGCACCTGGGGCCAATTTGTTCCAATTGAGCCATGGCTGCAGGAAAGGGGGGGGGGGGAGCAAGAGGGGGAGGGGTGGAGAAGCAAATGGGCACTGCTTCTGTGCCATGACTAGAAATCAAACCTGAGACTTCCACATGCCAGGCTGACACTCTACCACTGAGCAAACTGGCCAGGGTCTTATCTAGTTTTTTTTCTACTGCAACTTTTCCAATCATGCAGCCTACAAATAAAAGTAACAGAAATGAGCAAAAAAAAAAAAATCCCTTAATTCAGTCTGAAAATATTCCAGCCCTTTTTTGTATCCTCGAAACAGGATCACTGCTATAGACTTAGTAAAAAAAAATAGGGAGAAGGGGTCACTAATAATCATTATTCACATTTCCCACAGTGTGAATTATAAACTGAACATAACACCATACAAACCCATTTCTATTAGTTTGAATGATCAATACCAGTCAGTTTTCAGTGGAAACTAAACTGTTTTCAGCTTATCAGCTATAAACTTCTCTGAAATGTTAATTTCCAGACCATTGTATGTTTATAGATTCAAAATAATCAGAGTATGCTTTATGCTTCCTTTTTACAAAGTCTGACAATTACCTATGAATATCTAGAGATAGAAGCAAATTGTCTCTAGGAAATTATTTAAGACAAGAATTGTATCTTCTTTTGATACCACACTAGTGGCAGGAATATTGAGCATTTGTTTTTTATTGAGAGGCAGGGAGGCAGAGAGATAAACTCCCGCAAGTACCCCAACTGGGATCCACTTGGCAGGCCCACTAGGGGGCAATGTTCTGCCCATCTGGGGCTGTTTGCTCTGTTGCTCCAATGTAGCTATTTCAGCACCTAAGGCAAGGCCATGGGGCCATCCTCAGCACCCAGGACCAAGTTGCTTGAACAATTTGCACTGTGGCTGCGGGAGGGGAGGGAAGGGAGATGGAGAGAAAGAGAAAGAGAGAGAGAGAGAGAGAGAGAGAGAAGGGGGAGGAGTGGAGAAGTCAATGGTGCTTTTCCTGTGTGCCCTGACCAGGAATCGAACCCAGAAAGTCCACATGCCAGGCCGATGCTGTATTGCTGAGCCAACCAGCCAAAACCGGAGCAATTTAAAATAGCCATTTAATGTGACGATTCATAGTCCCCCAAGTTTGAACTGTTTCCTCAATCACATATAGAAGGCATATAGAATTTTATGGACCTACTTTACAAAATTAAATTTTCGTGTGAGATTATTAAATTATAAAGTGTTTGATTTACTTGAAATACAGCATATATCTTCATTCACTGACTAGACTAAAAGGCACATTTTGAAAAGTCTAATGTGGAAAGTTTATTTGCACTAATAACTCCTTGTTTTCACCATGATAAGAGATACTGACATTTCCTTATCCTTTGTGATCAAATGAAAGATATTTTGAATGAATCATCTCTTTCTACTATCCTTTAATTTTTTTAACTTTATTTATTTTAAAGAGAGAGAGAATGGGGGGGGGGAGCAGGAAGCATCAACTCCCATATGTGCCTTGACCAGGCAAGCCCAGGGTTTTGAACTGGCAACCTCAGCGTTCCAGGTCAACACTTTATCCACTAAGCCACTACAGGTCAGGCTCTTTCTACTATTCTTTATGAAAGAAAAAAGTAAGAGTTAAAACAAATCCAAGTACAAAAGTTTTCAGTAGTCTTCCAACCTCCAGTGTACCCCAGCAAAATATTTACAGCTTTTAGAAAATTGATAATTTCCAAGTTGCAATTTACCATGTTTTCCCCCCACTAAGTTGTCCGCACAACTATAGCATATTCCTGAAATCTATAGTATATTCCTGAAGGTATATTATATTTCCACAAAATAAGGGAGCCTAAAAGCCAACAGTGATAAAGCCATTCAGTGTCTCAAATCTCACATAATCACTGACAGGATCATTTAGTCTCTGAGTCACTTTTAACTGTAAGCATTCCCAAAATAACTGGGATCAATTTATATGCAAAACACCTCATCTGGGTTTACCAACTCTTTACACAAATTCAACAGACCCACATCAGGTAGAAACTGGTCTTTAAATTTTTAGCTATGATTATTTTTCTTCGTTATAAAATGTATTTAATAAAATCTCAACATATGTAAGGTAATATGTTATCAGTATGGAAGATGCAGCTTTAAAGATGTTTATTATAAAAATCTTATGATTGATGCTTTGGATTTATGAATCATCTCTTCAATAAAGGTTTCTAAACTCATTCAAATTATTTAAAATCCTGAAAAAAGTTTAAAACTACCGGTCACTCTAAAAATACCTGACAGATGCATTCTGACATATTTATCAGGATACATTTTAAAAACATCTCGAGCTAACCTCTTTAATACAACATAACATATTATGACTGTTATACATTATTCTCCCTAATTTATTTTCATTCTTGGACCATCAAACCATCCTGGAATAAACATGAAAAATTGTAAGTGCATAAATGAGTAATGCATGACTTGAACATTTTGAAGGTAATTAAAACCAATAAATATTTTCTCATGACTTAAAAAAATAAACAATAGGAATTAGCAATTTTGTGTACATTTCTGGAATTCAAGTTATAGCAAATATATTCTGTTAACATATAAAACGTTTATACTTTACTTTGAAAACATTATATATGTAAGGACGTCCAAAATGTGGTCTGTTTTTTCAAACTGACATGAGTGCATCCCTATTCCACTAAAAACAAACAAAATAATCGGAATGATGTTCACTTAATGGGAAGCAAGTTTAAAATTTTGGAATTTTTTTAAAGTGCTGAAATTTGGAAGAGGGTATCTTTAAGCATGCTAACCGTACCCTATTATGAACACACACCAAAAAAAAGACTTTAAAACTCAAGTTTAGGGAAAAAAAATAGAGGTTCTATGAAAAGAATATTAGTAACAAACATTTTCCATTGAAGAAAGAATTCAGGTAAAAACAAACAGCACCACAATGAATTGCACTAAGGTGCTAAAGGAGGTACCTTATTCCCTGCAGAGTGAACGCTCCTTCTGAAATATATTGCAACATACAAACGCAATTGTTTAATGGTTACAATTTGGTTCATTCATCTACAGAAAACTGCATTCCTTTCTAGTTCATTATATTGAACAAACATTCAAATTACTGAACTATACATAAAGTTACATAGTTTACATTTTATGAAAACAAAGTTTGAAGGAATATTTATAAATGCCACCTTGAATATAAGATGACAAATGTAAAAGGGCTTCATATCTCTTAAGACATTTAATTTATGTTAATGGTCCAGGAGTGTTTTAGATATAACTATAGATATAGATATATTTATATGCATATATATTTCAACAAGAAGTGTAAAAATTTTTAAAAACAAATCACAGCACTCATAGCTGTTTTACATAAGAAGTACTTAGGGTCATTAAGGTGTCAAACTTTTACACTATAATATGTATATTTTTAAAAAGACTGAAAATGGCACACCAGAAAACTTGCTAAATTTCTTATTCGAGGCCCACTTCATTCTATCATATTACTGATGTGTCAGTTCAATGTAATTCCCTTTTCTTCACTGAAAGCTTTTGTCCCGTCTATTGTGATGCACTTGTGGGATCTCGGCATTCTCTGCTTTCCTTAGTTAGATGGCATCATCTCCTGCGTCAGTTAAAGATCAGGAAAACGGCTTGGGTCTTCCTTGTAGTCATCAGGTATAGTAAAGATGGAGCCATCAAATTCATCATATCGAAACTCCTGGAAAGTCACAGTGGCCGTGATCGTAGGAAACACGGGTATATCTAGAGAAGATAATGATAACATTGTCAAATGAAATGGTAATGTATTTATAGACTATAAAATACTACCAGAGACATCCATTCTCCTTAAGGGTAAAAACAAAAGCCATTAGTCAAGCACCACAATCCTAAAGTATGTTTATTATGAAGTGTGTGTGTTTTGCAGAAGGATTTGGTTAATGGTGAAGAAAGACACTGAAGCATCAAGAATTACATCAAAATCTCAAGTTCTCATTGCTTCCCAATACTAAAACTAATAGGCCAGATTTCACCAGTCTTTTTCATTTTTGGGGGGGCAAAGGGACAGCTAGTTGCACTTGCACTTTTTGCATACTGACATCTTTTCTTCAGATTATAGTATATACATTAATCTGACTTTGAGCTAATTTATTTTCTTTTTCTTTTTTTTTTTTTTGTGGCACAGAGAGAAGGACAGTTAGAGACAGACAGACAGGAAGGGAGACAGATGAAAAACATCAATTCTTTGTTGCGGTTCCTTAGTTGTTCATTGATTGCTGTCTCATATGTGCCTTGACCCAGGGGCTACAGCAGACCGAGGGACTCCTTGCTCGAGCCAGCGACCTTGTGCTCAAGCTGGTGAGCCTTGCTCAATACAGATGAGTCTGCGCTCAAGCTGGTGACCTTGGGGTCTTGAACCTGGGTCCTCCACATCCCAGTCCGGCGCTCTACCCACTATGCCACTGCCTGGTCAGGCTAATTTATTTTCATTGTAACACAAAACACATGAACCCTTTTTGTTTTAAAACACTAAAAACAATTCTTCATCATGTAACTACATGGGATAAAAAATAGTCTCCTCAGAATTAGATTAATATGCACCACAGCTCAATATTCTTCTAAGTAAAATACATTTCTGGCTAAAATTATAAGTTAAATCTTACATTAAAAACGGCGAAATACTTTAATCACTCTGCTTAATTTTATTTCTAATATGAATCATTAGAAAGAACAGAAATCATAAAAATCTGGGTTCTGATTTCATCTAAACAATAAACTAAATCTTCCTTAAAACTGAATGATTTTATGAAAGCTAAGTGTGTCTAGAATAAAAGCATACAGTAAATTAAGTCTGACTGCTACAAACCTAGTATACAATTGCAGAAAGTAGTATTCTTATGATTTAAAAAACACAAAATTAACATAAAGATTACATAAAGAAATCACATAAAAATGAGTTTCCTGTTATTTCTACAGAAAAAAATCATTCATTTGTGCATAAGTGCCGATGCTGTTCTTTTCCTTTTTATCTTTTTTAAATTTTTATTTAGTGAGAGGGGAGGCAGAGATATACTCCTACATGCACCCCGACCAGGATCCACCTGGAAAGCCCACTAGGGGGCGGTGTTCTGCCCATCTGGGGCTGTTGTTGCATTGCAACTGGAGCCATTTTTCAGTGCCTGAGGCAGAAGGCCATTAAGTCATTCTCTGCACCTGGGACCAACTTGCTCTAATAGAGACATGGCTACAGGAGGGGAGAAAGAGAGAGAGAGAGAGAGGGGGAGGGGGTAAGAGGGGGAGGGGTAAAGAAGCAGAAGAGCATTTCTCCTGTGTGTCCTGACTGGGTATGGAACCCAGGGCATCCACACACCGGGCCAACGCTCTACCTCTGAGCCAACCAGCCAGCACCAGCAGACGCTGTTCTAATTCAGACAGCAGCAAAGCCCATGCCTAGCCTGTTTCTGTAAGACTTATGAGCTAAGAAAAGATTTTACATTCTTACATGGTTAAAAAAACAGGAAACAATAACAATTTGTGCCAATAACATGACATGAAATTTAAATTTCAGTGTCCATAAGTCAAGTTTTATTGGAACACAGGATGACACTCATTTACCTACTGTCAACAGCTGCTTTGTTCTCCAACAAGAGTGACAGAAACCATATGGCCCACAAAGCTTAAATATTTACTATCTTTTAGAAAAAGTTTTAGTTGTTAGATATACAACTGTAGATAAAAAAATATCATGCATTTACAGACATTACGTTCTGGTTGGGAGAAGAGATAATAAATAAGCAAACAGCAATTGTGAACCAGTGTTTAGGGTAAAGAGTTTTTGAATAGGGTGGTCAAAAGAAAGCCTGATCAAAAGAAAAACTGATCTTCCAGCAAAGACCAAAGATAAAAACAAACCATACTGTTGCCTACAAGAAGAAAACTCTAGGATTAAGCACAAAACCCTGAAAAGAATATGGTTTGCTCTGGAAACAGGGAGGAAACCAGTGTAGCTGCAGCCAAGTGAGTGAGCAGAAGATTAGCAGAAGATAAGATCAGAGGAAAAACAGGCAGCCAGATCAAGTGGGGTTAAGGTCTAGGAAAAATATTTGGCTTTTGGTCTGGATGAAATGGAAGGCAGTGGATGGCTGTGGGAGACTGCAGGCTGACAAAATCCTTGCAGTTTAAGGCTTAAGCTAAAGGCTAAGCTCTCCCCCACACCTCCATATTGGCTATGAAGCTGGGTATTTGTACTCGTCCCATCCCCCACCTCACTTGCTTGCTTAAGTTGCTAGAAGCAATTTACATACCCTTCCTCTCACCCTTTGTTCTGATGTTGGTTGATTTCAGTTATGCATGGTGGGGGGATTCCTTTTTCTGCCTCAGGTGTGTGACTTTGTATCAGAGATTATTTTGCATATGGCTCTGCACTATATAATAAAGCAGACCAGGGACTTTGCTCTGCTCTGGCTTGCCATCAGTTTGCAGAGACCTCCCGATCCCATACTTCTTTTTTTTTTTTAGTTCATTTCTTCATTCGGCACCATTCTCACTCTGGACCTGGACAATTTACAAATTGCGCTCGTTCACGGCAGATGGCTGTGAGCAGAGTAGTAGTATGTCTGGCTGAGTAATCTGTCTGGCTGAAGTTTTAGCAGGATGTAATGTAGCACGACAAGAGTAAAAGGGCAGCAGCCAGAGACACAAGAAGAAAATCAAGGGAGAACGCTATCAAAGTCATCAGAGGAAATGTGAAGAAAACTTATCATCCACTGGGAAGTAATGAGGAGAGAATTGTTTCTGATAGTCTTTTTTTTTTTGCAACTAAGGAAGTAAAAATCATCTGCTTAGATTATGGGAGCAAATACAGGAAAGGATGGAATGGGTAAAAGAGGTTCAAGTTTGGCCTTTGAGCAATATGGAAGGAGGAGTAAATCACAGAAAAGATCATTCATAATCAGCATGTAAAAGTTCTGGCTGATTTTGAAAACGTGTAATTGTCTAAAGAACAGCTTCCAAATTTTTATAATCAACCCCTTAATTGTATATTTTAGCCTCAATACAAACAATGAAATGGTGAAAGATTAAACTGATCTGGGACTGGAGTTTTACAAGATTAGTCCAAAGGAAGGATGAAGAGACAAAAAAAAAAGAGGCCCTGGCCGGTTGGCTCGGTGGTAGAGCGTCGGCCTGGCGTGCAGGAGTCCCAGGTTCGATTCCCAGCCAGGGCACACAGGAGAAGCACCCATCTGCTTCTCCACCCCTCCCCCTCTCCTCTCTGTCTCTCTCTTTCCCTCCTGCAGCCAAGGCTCCATTGGAGCAAAGTTTGCCCGGGCGCTGAGGATGGCTCTGTGGCCTCTGCCTCAGGCACTAGAATGGCTCTGATTGCGGCAGAGCGAGACTCCAAGATGGGCAGAGCATCGCCCCCTGGTGGGCATGCTGGGTGGATCCTGGTCAGGAGCATGCGGGAGTCTGTCTGACTGCCTCCCCATTTCCAGCTTCGGAAAAATAGAAAAAAAAAAAAAAAAAAAAAAAGAGAGAGATAGGTAACCAAATTCCTGATATCTGTAAGTAAACAAGCAAAAGATTATCAATTTCTTGTTAAGAACGTGGTGTTTGCCTGACCAGGTGGTGGTGCAGTGGATAGAGTGTCAGACTGGGACACCAAAGAGCCAGGTTTGAAACCCCAAAGTCGCCGGCTTCAGCATAGGCTCACCAGCTTCAGTGCAGGGTTGCTGGCTTGAGCCCAAGGTCGCTGGCTTAAGGCCAAGGTCACTGGCTTGAGCAAGAATTCACTAGCTCTGTTGTAGCCGCCCCCCATCCCTACCCCCCCGCCCCCATCAAGGCACATATGAGAAAGCAATCAATGAACAACTAAGGAGACTAAGGAGCAGCAACAAAGAATTGATGCTTCTCATCTCTCTCCCTTCCTGTCTGTCTGTCCCTATCTGTCCCTCTCTCTGTGTCAAAAAAAAAAAAAAAAAAAAAAAAAAAGAATATGGTGCTCCATCAGAGAAATGCCTGCAAAGAAGTACTGCAGGATTTTATTCCTTTCCATATAATCAAAATATTTCTTTTGCATAAAAATCTATAGTGAGTGTGGGATCAGATTTTGGGACTTAAACAGACATGAATGAATACAAGAAAAGTTTGGAATTCTCATATGTTCAATTGCTGCCCTCTATTCTAGTTTGTCACTGTGTCTGTTAATGTACCTAATAAGGAGTCCAATGCTTGAACTATTTTATGGCTATAGAAAATTATTCTGGGCCTGACTTGTGGTGGCACAGTGGATAAACCGTCTGCCTGGAATGCTGAGGTTCCCAGTTCGAAACTCTGGGCTTGCCCAGTCAAGGCACATGATGAGAAGTAACTGCTAGGAGATGATGATTCCTGCTCCCCCCCCCCCCCCAATCTCTTTCTCTCTTTCTCTCCTGTCTCTAAAAAATCAATAAAAAAAATCAGAAAGGAGGAGGAAGGGGGGAAGGAGGGGAGAGGAGAGGAGGGGGGAGGGAATGAGGAAAGGAGGGAGGCAGGAAGGGAAGGAGGTAGGTAGGTACGTTGGGAAGGAAGAAGGAAGGAAGGAAGAGAGAGCGGGGGGAGAGGGGGGGAGAGAGAGAGAAGGAAAGAGAGAGAGAAAGAATATTACAGTTGGATTTTAAGCTTCTCCTGAAATGCTGACATAACAATCCCTATCTACTGCTCAAATACATAATTCTTGATTGCTTTAGTTTTCTAACCATTTCTTCAAGTAGACATTGGGTTCCCAAGTGCTTCTTCTTAAGGGAATCTAGGGTGACTTTTTGAAAACATACTTTAAAATCTATTTTAATCCACAAAATGCTTTCCAGGTTTGGTAAAGGGGGATCAGGTTTAATTTTTAGCAATAAAAGTATAATTTCTGGGAGTAAAGTATTTTGCCCTAATTATTATGAGATGTGGTTTCAGTAACAATGAAGATAAAATGTATCTGAAGTATTATATAAGGGTTATATTTACTATGTTTATTTTTCTCCCCCACTAGAATGTGAACACCAAAAGGGCAGGGACTTTTACTGTCTCTAATCCCTAGAAAAGCATCTGGCACACAGCAAGCACTGATTAAATATTTGATGGTGGGATCAAAAGACGGTATTAAAGGCTCTCCTGAAGCTTAAATTAATGCTGAGTCTAAGTCTAAACTCCTAAAGAACCTTTTAACACTCTTCTTGCCAATTTTCCAATACAGTTAAGAAGATAAATATATACAAAACGAGAGTTTACTGTTTCTAAAGATCACTGCTTAAGATAAAATTAAGTTTAAATATTTGAAAATGAAATGTATCAGTATTACTTTACCTACAAATATTAACTGTTGTGTTTACTCCATAAGTATTCCCATTGTTCAGAAACTCTAAGTCTGCTAAAATTTGGGCTAACATCCACTCTTCCTACTTCACATTAAAAACATTGTATCAGTGGCTGACCAGGTGATAGCATAGTGGATAGTGTCAGGCTGGAAGGCTAAGGACACAAGTTCAAAACCCCGAGGTCACTGGCTTGAGTGTGGGATCATAGACATGATCCCAGGGTCATTGGCTTGAGCCCAAAGGTCGCTGGCTTGAGCAAGGGGTCACTGACTCAGCTGGACCCCCATCCCACCCCACCCCACCCCCCATCAAGGTACACATGAGAAAACAATCAATTGACAACTGAAGTGCTGCAACTATGTGTTGAGGATCCTCATCTCTCTCCCTTCCTATCTATCTGTCCCTGGCTGTCCCTCTTTCTATCTCTCTCTTAAAAAAAAGAAAAAATTACACAGTGCATCATAAGTTCGTCCATACCATCCTGTATGAAGTCTTTGCTTTTCCCATACATTTAATTTAAATCAAGTAGAATTAGAACCCTCATCAAACACTTTATATATCTATATATCTATATCTATCTATATATCTATATATCTATATATCTATATATCTATATCTCTATATCTATCTATCTATCTATCTATCTATCTATCTATCTATCTATCTATCTATCTATATATTGTGTGTGTGTGTGTGTGTGTATTTTTCTGAAGCTGGAAACGGGGAGAGACAGACAGACTCCCGCACGCGCCTGACCTGGATTCACCCGGCACGCCTACCAGGGGCGACACTCTGCCCACCAGGGGGCAATGCTCTGCCCCTCCGGGGCGTCGCTATGCCGCGACCAGAGCCACTCTAGCGCCTGGGGCAGAGGCCAAGGAGCCATCCCCAGCGCCCGGGCCATCTTTGCTCCAATGGAGCCTTGGCTGCGGGAGGGGAAGAGAGAGACAGAGAGGAAGGAGGGGGGGTGGAGAAGCAAAATGGGTGCTTCTCCTATGTGCCCTGGCCGGGAATCGAACCCGGGTCCCCTGCACGCCAGGCCGACGCTCTACCGTTGAGCCAACCGGCCAGGGCCACTTTATATATTTGACAAAAGATAAATATCAAAGCATGTAATTACAGAAAAACTTAAAATTTTAAACTAGTAAATCCATTTTCCTTAAATCATATTTCTTATTAAATGTTAGTAAATAATTCCATATTTCTAACAGACATGGAAATTACAAGCAATTTTTTTCTTACCTAGTTTTACAGGAAAGCCTGGAGGAAGCTTCATTTGAACAAATTCTCTAAGCTTGTTAAAGTGCTTGAATGGAGCTATTACTTCCAAAACATTCAATATTCTGAAAAACAGAAGAAAATAAAATGTTTTCATTTTTCAAATGGATTCCTTTGTGCCCTTATGTTGCTTTATAACCATGAGCTTCAAACTTAGATATTATTACTAACTTCTAGATATTAAGGATGAGAAAATGATATCATCTCCCACTTGAATTTTTGGTTCTTATTATTTTTATCACATCAAAGTTTTCAACTTCTACATTTTATTGTGTAGCCATACTTTCCATACTTGTTTGATTTTAGGTCCCTATTTAAACAGATTCAAGGTTTACTTACACAAATCTTCTCCCTGAAGTTTATATATTCCTGAGTTTTTTCATTTGCTCCCATATTTAAGTGTCTAAATTTCACTGTCAATTTTCTGTGTGTGAAGAACTTTTATATGCTTAGTATTTCTTGACTGCTTGCTGATTTGATAAATGAGTGTTTCTTTTTTGCATCCTCAAAAAGAAACTTGGCTGGCATAAATTACAGTTTATACTTTCCTCTGAACTACAATCTCATAATGTCTCCTAGCATTTAGTATTGCACTAGTCATTACATGGTAGCTTTTCCTTTCATCTTTTGTTTGATGGATCTCATTTTCATGTAGTATTACTTTTCTTTCAGAAAGGCTCTTGGCTGCTATATTTCTTGAATTATTCTTTTTTAATTACCTTAAAATATATGTAAATGACATTTTAGCTAGATATACTTTCTCTGCCTCAGAAATGTAAAGATGTGTAAAAATGTAAGGGTAGGAATACAAGGACAGACTATATTTTAACCCTCTTCTGTCTGAATGTCATTAGACTGATTTATTAAACTGTAAGTCAAATAGTTTCATCAAGATAATTACTGTTACTAGTGACTCTCATCAATTTTTCTTGGAGCCTAATATTACACTACAGATTCAGTTTTCCTTACAGAGAAATTTTCTTTTATATTTAAAATACTGCCTGACTAGGCGGTGGCACAGTGGGTAGAGCATCGGACTGGGATGCAGAGGACTCAGGTTCAAGACACCGAGGTCGCCAGCTTGAGCGCAGGCTCATCTGGTTTGAGAAAAGCTCACCAGCTTGGACCCAAGGTCACTGGCTTGAGCAAGGGGTTACTCAGTCTGCTGAAGGCCCACAGTCAAGGCACATATGAGAACGCAATCAATGAACAACTAAGGTGTTGCAAGGAAAAACTAATGATTGATGCTTCTCATCTCTCTTCGTTCCTGTCTGTCTATCCCTCTGACTCTCTGTCTCTATAAAAAAAGCAAAAACAAACAAACAAAAAAACGATTTTGGTTACATTGCAGAGGGTTTCTGTACAAGTGGAACATCAAGGATCCCTATGTTGAACCATCTCTGTCCCCTATAAATATTATTTTACTTTTCTTCAAGGAAATGTGTATAAATGTGTTGGGTAAACAAATAGTTTTTTTAGGTTTGCTTGCTAATATTGGGGCAGCGCAATGTGTGTATAGTCTATGTAAGGCCCTCAGGGCAGCAGAATAAAAAATTGTGGACTACTGCCTCCAGTGGAAAGGGGTAATTGTTTGCTATTGTTTGGCTAGAGAGGAAGAGACAGAGTGATGAGAGGCTTGGGAGCCCTGCTGAGGCTTGTGGAGGCCTACGACTGAGTAAAGCCGTAAAGCCTGAGCATGAGTCGGCTTGGGAGCCCTGAGTAGAGGGAAACTGTCTTCCCAGCCTGTATGCTTGTCCGCCATTACGAGACATTATTAAAGGAATGGCCCACCATATTCTGGCTCTATAGTTTCTTTATTGTCTGCCTGAATCCAATGTGAATCTGCATGGGCATGGCGGCGGCCACTGACCTTACAAAATGCCACATTTATAAGTTCTAATATACCCATTTTTTCCCCATACTAACATTTCTGAAATTGAGATTACTTCTAAAATTGAAAGCATCCTAAAATTAACCATATTTTTCTTCATTAAAATACAAAACTGGTGCACTTTTTGAGTCAACTGGGTCCAAGATATGATAATAATGCAGATATGTATAAATAACTCCCTTCCCGTATCTTCTGGGAACTATCTTTATATTTCCACTTCTGATATATATATATAGTTTGAGGGCTGTATAGCACATTCTACCTACTTTTCCAAGTTTGGCTACTGGGGAATATAAGACTTATATAGATATTGTAGAAAAATGTAAGTTATGCTCTTTCCTATGATAGTTTTTTGTTGTTGTTGTTTTGTTTTTAGGGAGACAGAGAAAGAGACAGAGAGAGAAAAATAGGGATAGACAGACAGGAAGGGAGAGAGATAAGAAGTTGCCTATGATAGTTTCAATGTACAGTGTGTCCATAAAGTCATGGTGCACTTTTGACCGGTCACAGGAAAGCAACAAAAGATGATAGAAATGTGAAATCTGCACCAAATAAAAGGAAAACCCTCCCAGTTTCTGTAGGATGATGTGGCAGCATGTGCACATGTGCAGATGATGACGTAACACTGTGTATACAGTGGAGCAGCCCACAGTCATGCCAGTCGAGATGTGGACGGTACAGAGGAAAGTTCAGTGTGTTCTGTGGCTCGCTAAATTCAAATCCGTGACCAAAGTGCAACGTGAATATCGGCACGTTTATAATGAAGCGCCAACACATAGGAATAACATTACTCGGTGGGATAAGCAGTGAAGGAAACCGGCAGTTTGGTGGAGAAATCCTGTTCTGGTAGGCCATCAGTCAGTGACGAGTCTGTAGAGGCTATACGGGATAGCTACCTAAGGAGCCCTAAAAAATCTGTGCGTGAGCCCACATTGAACTGCACCGAATAGGTATGAAACTGGGAGAGTTTTCCTTTTATTTGGTGCAGATTTCACATTTCTATTGTCTTTTGTTGCTTTCCTGTGACCAGTCAAAAGTGCACCATGACTTGACGGACACACTGTATTAGGCGAGACTGGTAGTGGGAGGAACTATGAAGAGAAAATAGCTTGGGGCTTCAATTTATCCCCTACTTTAGTGAGAAGCCTGAAGTTACAGATCAGTCATAGTGAATTCTAGCTACCTACCTTTTTTTCATTCTACCATCTCTCCAAATTGACATTTCTTTTTTCATTTTTATTTATTGATTTTAGTGAGAGAGGAAGGGAGTTAGAGAGAGATGAAACAAGAACATCGATCTGTTCCTGTGTGCCCAGACCAGGGATAGAACCGGCAACCTCTGCACTTCAGGACAATTTTCAAACCAACTGGGCTATCTAGCCAGGGCATCCAAATTGAATTTTTGTTTAAAGATCTTATAGGTTTTAATTCATGACTAGAGCAGTGTTGGTCAAACAAGTTTGTAAATATGATATATGTTTGCTCGCTTATAGTTTGCATTGGGTGTGGGGGACAGGCTGTAAGCAGGCCGGGTCATTATAGCCTAAGGCTTAGTTTTAAGACTAAGCTTTTCGGCCTGACCCGTGGTGGTGCAGTGGATGAAGCGTCGACCTGGAAATGCTGAGGTCGCTGGTTCGAAACCCTGGGCTTGCCTGGTCAAGGCACATATGGGAGTTGATGCTTCCAGCTCCTCCCCCCTTCTCTCTCTCTGTATCTCCTCTCTCCCTCTCTCTCTTTCTCTCTCTCTCTCTGTCTCTCCCTCTCCTCTCTAAAATGAATAAATTAAGACTAATATTTTCCCCACACCCTTGACTGACTGCATGATGTGGGGTAGTGCACTCTCATGAGGAATCCCATTATGCCTCAGATAAGTAACTTTGTATCAGAGACTTCCTTGTTTGTATATTGGACTAAAGGTTTTGATTTCTACACTATAAAGTGGGGCAGACCCGGAGCTTGCTCTCTCTCAGTTCCTGAGATTAGCATTAGAGAGCAAAGAACAGAGAAAGGCCACGTGGAGGAGGTCAGGAGAAGCAGCCAAAATGGCGGAGTGCTGAGGGAGAAGCCAGTTTGTGCAGAGTTTGTGCAGAGAGAAGGAGATGGGGAACAAAGGTGAATAAGTCTGGTGAGCTAGAAACCTTTGATTCTTGGAAACTCGGATAAGTCAGTAACTTTGTGAGCACTGAATGAGTGGGTTTTGGAGCCCAGTGTGTGTTTTTACTTGCCCGCCGGGTACAAGCTAGGATTTAAGATAATGGCCCACTAGTTCTTGGCTCTGTTGTTTCATTACTGTCTGTCCGAATCCAATGGGAACCTGCATGTGAATGGCCATGATGGCGGCTCCTGACCATACAAGCAGTATTCCCCCTAGCACCTTAAAGGGTGCTCCAAATTGATTTTCTTTTAATGAGCATCTGATTAACACAGGTTTGAGATATATCCACTGCAGTTCTATTTATAAGAGTGACAAACTACAGTCAAAATGTTTATCAGTAAAGGAATGATAAAATAAATAACAATATATCAATACTGTAAAATACCAAGGAAAGAAAAGATGTATTAAAAATAATTTCAAAAATTGCAAGATACACTTATAAAAAAATACTCATAGAACAAAAAGCAGACTATGCCATTTTTATAAAATGCAAAAACATAGATAAACCTAGAAAAATATATGTTATTCACCTATTGACTATTGGTGAGGTGAAAGTAAACTGTCATTTTTACTCTATAAACCTTTGTGCTGTTGAGTTTTTTAATAAAATGTATGTATTTATATATTATTTTTATAATTAAAAACTATTCAAACATTTATCTGGTTAAAATAATAAAAATGTTAATATTTGTGAACTAGAAAATTTCTAGAAGAGTGCACACACTATCAAAGCAATGACTATTTGCCTTTGCATTTCAAAGGCCTCAACTGAACCACTCAGATGCAAATATTATTACAGTCTTTGGGGTTTAATAGCTTCTTTCATAAACTTGTATAGTTAATAACAAACTTACGACTGAATTCCCAAGGGAAATTCTTGGCTCATGGCTATCGTGGCTTTAAATGTTTTCTTACTCTCTTTGCACACCAGTTCTCTACCAAGATGAGGAGCTCTAATACAGAAAAAATATATATTAGTCAACTTTCTCCATGTGTTATCATCTTCCTAAGAAGAATCCATCCTCTTCCAATGACACTTAATATTTCAAATTTTCTTGTGCTGGGCATAGAAAGAATTTAAAATTATGCTTAAAAAATGAGATACATATAAGAAATAAGACAAGGGTAACAAAGTGTAAAAATTCAGAAGAAAATCAAAACAATATATTTCACATTGAATATAATTTCCATAACCCCATTAAGGAACAAAGCAAAACATATAAAAAGACTTTATAATATCACTGTGTATCTTTAAAACCATTTATTCAATTCAATCTCTTTTTCTGATTCCAGTTCTCAATACTGATAAATAAGAAATGATGTGAAGAATAAAGAATTCCATATTGACTATAGAACACTAAGATTTTGGAGAAGTTAGAAAACTATAATAAATCTTTCAATACAAAAAATAATAATCATTACAACTTCTCTCTAAGCATGGGGGTAGGTAATATTTTACTCTCTACCAAAAGGAAATAATATTTTCTATAAAGAACTATACTTTATTTCACATGGTTGGTAAAATAACTTATTGATTCATTCAAAATGTTTATCATTTATCATTCTTTTAGTCATAAATATTTGTTGAATACAAACTATGTGCTAGCTACTCCACTGAGTACTAGTAATAAAACATTAAGCAAATATCTTATGTAAGGATGCTGAGTAGTCGTCTAACATAGGATGAAACACAGGTATGATGACAGGAGATGAGCTTGGAAAAATAAAAAGTAGATAAATAGTGCATAGCCTTACACACTACGCAAAAGACTCAGGATAAAAACAGAATTATCAAAGTTCACCATATAGTGAACTCAAATAAGCAATGGCACAGGGCAATTACTCATATTACATTTACTTAGAATGATGCCCGATAGGTTTTTTTTGTGCATGTACACTAGCAGCAGGGATGTAAAAAGAAAGCTCTATAACTTAGTCAAAGAGTGCACAAAATTGGGGACATTACACCGTCATGCCTAATTCATATTTTTAAAGGTAAAAGAATTGCTTCAGACAAAACTATGTATACTAATAATTCTCTCTAAAACAATTTTATACCTAAATATTCATGTTTTTACACATCATTCTTTTTTTTTTTTTTTTGCATCATTCTTTTTGAAAACAGAATACAAAACAAACCAAATATAACTAAAGCACACTTACTTTCCATTTTCTGCAGATATATATTCTTCCCATGTAATAGTGTTCTGAGGAGGAGGGGTAAGGGACTGTCTTCGAACAGGCTGCCAAAAAGGAAAAGGAAATAAGAGGGACAGGAAGAGATACAGAATCATAGGGTAAGAGACAGAGTGAGAGACAGAAAGGAAGGAAATATTACTTAATCTTAAAAATACAAAATAAAAATATATAATAAACTACTAATGTGTTGAATCTCTTCAATATAATGCTTTAAGACTTTACTTCTGAGATAGTTCCATGGTGATTTAAGGTCTATCAGTAATATTTTTTATCAATTTTTCTCTAAATCTCAAATAAGAGGATAAGTTATCAAAGTAATAAAATCTATTCATCCAAAGCTTTAATCATTTAAAATGTTCCTGGCATTATGGTAGATCGTGAACATGGGAACTACAAAGAAGTACAAAAACTAACCTAACTTCAAAGAGTTTACAATTTAAAGAAATTGTTTAAATTGTTTACAATTTAAAGAAAACATATAGAAATAAACAGTTAATCAGAAATACAAAATTTTCTATAATTGGAAAAAAAATATTCTATAATTTTTAAAAACATTATCATTTATGATGGCATTTAATACTGCCTGGCCAGGCGGTGGTGCAGTGGATAGAGCTTTGGACTGGGACATGGAGGACCCAGGTTCGAAACCCTCGCTTGAATGCAGGCTCATCTGGACTGAGCAAGGCTCACCAGCTTGAGACAAAGATCTCTAGCTTGAGCAAGGGGTCATTCAGTCTGCTGTGGTCCCCCGGTCAAGGCACATATGAGAAAGCAGTCAGGGAACAACTAAGGTGCCGCAACAAAGAATTGATGCTTCTCATTTTTCTACCTTCCTGTCTATCTCTCCCTATCTGTCTCTCTGTCTCTGTCACACAAAAAATACTTCTGAGGTAAATTTAGTAAGAACTGTAAAACTTATATACAAAAAAACTACAGAACACTTCTGAGAAAACTATTTAAGATGTAAATAAATGGAGATATGTACCATGTTCACGAAACAAAAGATTAACTATTTTTAAGATATCAATTTTTCCCACATCAATCTAGGGATTCAACAGCATCCTGATAAAAATTCTAAGAGGCAATTCAATGTGCTAGGTTAACAGGATAACCAAGGCAAAAATATAAGCCTGACTTAAACAGCACATTTATAAAAAAGAGTTTCGTGTACTGAACATAAAATAAAAAAGCAAAGAGATTATTAGGAAAAAAGAGGGTAAAATTTATGGGTAATGGACATAGGCATAGAGTTCTTAGACTTGGCACAAGACATAAAAAAATTAATAAATTGTTCCTCATCAAAATTAAAACTTTTTCTGTAAACATCTGTTTAATAGGATGAAAAGATAAGCTACAGGGTGGGAGAAAAATATTTGCAAAGTACATATCTGACAAGTTTTAAAAAAATAAAAACACTTTGAAAACTCAACAATAAAAAAATCCAAACTAAAAATGGGCAAATGGTATGAATAGACATATCATCAAACAGGATATACTGATGGCAAATAAGCACATGCAAAGATGACCATTCAACATCATTAGTCATTAGGAAAATACAATAAAACCACATGAGCTAACACTATACACTACCTTTTATGACTGAATATCTGTGTTCCTCCAAAATTCACACACTGAAGGTCAAACACCCAATTTGATGATGTTTGGAGATAGGTACTCTGGGCAGTAATTAGGCTTATATGAGGTTATAGAGTGGGGCCTCATGATGGGATTAGTGTCATTATAAGATAAGCAAGAGAACAGAGACCAGAGCACTCTACCCCATGTGAGGACAGAGCAAGAAGGCAGCCAATTTCAAGCTTATAAGAAAGCCCTCAGATGGGAAGCCCATATGACAGCACCGTGACCATGAGTTTCCCAGCCTCCAGAACTGTGAGAAATAAATTCCTACTGTTGAAATCACCCAGTCAGTGGTATCTTTTTATGGCATTCCAAGGGGACTAAGACACTATCAGAATGGGTAAAATAAAGAATTGTGACAATACCAAGTGCCGCAAGGATGCAGAAAACCAATCCTCAGACACTGAGGATTGTTGGGAATATAAAATGAAAAATATTTTGGCAGTTTCTTACAAAACTAAACTTTCAGCTACCAGGAAACCCAGAAACTGCACTCTTAGTTGCACTCAGACCAGATTGAGTGCAGCACTTTTTTTTTTTTTTTTTTTTTTTTTTGAGGATGTGAACTCTATTAGGGAGGAAGCTCTAAAAGGACCAGAACAAGGACAGGATTTGGGGTGGACATTCGAGAGACCTATATGGACCGTAAACCGAAGGGGCATGGACTGTCCCTGCCTAGCCATCAGTGCAGTGGGGTACACACTGCAGTAGCCCCAAGGGTCCCCTGACCATATACATCTAGAGCACACACTCAAGCACCCGGTTTTATGTATTTCCAAAGATACCATTTATCCCAGAGAAATGAAGACCTATGTTCACACAAAAATCTGTATGTGAATGTTATGGCAGCTTTATTCATAATGCCCCAAAACTGAAAACAACCCAAATGTCTTTGAACAAGTAAATGATGAAGGAAACTATGGTACATTCATACCACAGAATGCACCTTAGCAATAAAAGGAACAAATTACTGGTATACACAACTAGAATAAATTACCAGGGAATTAACCTGAGTGAATAAAAAAAAAAATCTGAAAACATTAATATACAATATCCTTGAAATAACAAAATTTTTAAAATGGAAGAACAGATTAGTGGTTGCCATGGGTAAGGGACAGAGAGGGGCAAAAGGGCAGTAGATGTGCTTATAAAAGAGAAACAGGAGGGTTCGTGTGGTGATGGGAATGCTCTGTATCTTGATTCTAAGTGCCAACATCCTGGTTGATGTTGATATGAGACCACATTTTTACAAGATGTCAACTGGAGGAAGCTAGGTGAATCATACATGGAATTTCTGATTTTCTACGTATGTGAACCTACAATCATCTCAAAATAAAAAGCTGAATAAATAATAATCAAGCAAGCTTTAATGAAGAAATTGATTGATCTATACATTCAACACTATCTTAATTAAAATCCCACTGTTTTACCTTTCATAGAAATAAACAAGTTGATTTAAATATTCATCTAAAACTGTAAAGTTCAAGGGGTTATGATTCACATACGAACTGTTTTGACTTCTGATTAGAAGTCAAAATCTTTTTTATAATTTATTGGGATGACATGGTTCACCAAACCATACAGGTTTCAAGTGTACAACTCAATATAATACTATCTACATACTGCATAGTGTACACCCAACCCCATGCAGTCTCTTTCTGCCCCCATTTTCCACCCCCTTTCCCTTTTCCCCACTACTTTGACCTCCCCTTTCTCTCTGGCTACTGCCACCTTGTTTTCTCTATCTATGTGTAATACACACACACACACACACACACATATTTATATATACACATACATATATGTATATGATCTACAATATATACACATTTTTTTTTTAGCTAATCCCTTAACCTCTCTGACACCTGTCCATCTGTTCCATGTGTCTATGCCTCTGTTTCTATTTCATTCATCGGTTTATTATGTTCACAAGATTCCATATATAAGTGAGATCATATGATATTTGTCTTTCTCTGCCTGGCTTATTTCACTTGACATAATACTCCAGGTCCATCCATGCTGTCGCCAAAGTTAAGATTTCCTTCTTTTTTATGGCTATGTAGTCATACTCTGAATATGAATCACAGCTTTTTTATCCACTCATCCACTGAAGAACATTTGGGCTGTTTCAGATCTTGGCTATTATAAATAACACTGCAATAAACATGGGGGTGCATATCTTCTTTTGATTAGTGTTTCAGAATTCTTAGGATATATTCCCAGAAGCGGGATAGCTGGGTCAAAAGGCAGTTTCATTTTTAATTTTTTCAGGAAACTCCATCCTGTTTACCATAGTGGCTGCACCAGCCTGCTTTCCCACTAACAGCACATGAGGGTTCCCTTTTCTCTACATCTTCTCCAACGTTTGTTTGTTGGTTTGTTAATAATAGCCATTCTGACAGGTGTGAGGTGGTATCTCATTATGATTTTAATTTGCATTTCTCTGACAATTACAGACGTTGAACATTTTTTCACATGTCTATTAGCCATCTGGATGCTCCTCTTTGGCAAAATGTCTATTCAGGTCCTTTGCCCATTTTTAAATTGGAATGTTTGTCTTCCTGGTGTTGATTTTTATAAGTTCTTTATAAATTTTTATTATTAAGCACTAATCAGATGTATCGGCAAAATATGTTCTCCCATACAGTGAGTGCTTTTTCATATTGTTGATGTTTCTTTTGCTGTGCAAAGCCTTATAGTTTGATATAGTTGCACTTGTTTATCTTTTACTTTCATTTTTCTGAGAAAATACATTGGCAAAAATAGTACTACAGTAGATGTCTGAGATTCTGCTGCATATGTTTGTTTTCTTCTAGGATTTTTATGGTTTCATGACTAACATTTAAGTCTTTTATTCATTTTGAGTTTATTCTTATGTAATTAATGTATTAAGTTGGTAGTCTAGTTTCATTTTTTTGCCTGTACTTGTTCAATTTTCCCAACATCATTTATTGAAAAGACTCTCTTTTCTCCATTGTATACTCTTACCTCCTTTGTCAAATATCAATTCTCCATAAAGCTATGGGTTTATTTCTGGGTTCTCTGTTCTGTTTCATTGATCTGTATGCCAGTTTTTATGCCAGTACCAGGCTGTTTTGATTACAATGGCCTTGTAGTATAGCTTGACATCAGGTGGTGTGATACCTTGCCCTATGTTCTTCATTCTCAAGACTACTGAGGCTATTTAGATTCCTTTTTGGTCCCATATAAATATTTGGAATATTTGTCCTATATCTATAAAGTATACTAGTAGTATTTTAATAGGAATTGTGTTGCATCTATAGATTGCTTTGGATAGTATGGACATTTTAATAATGTTAATTCATCCAATCCATGTACATGGTGTATGTTTCTACTTGTTTGTATCTTCCTCAATTTCTTTTTCAATGTCTTATCATTTTCCAAGTCTTTTTTTTTAAGAGAGAGATAAGCATCAACTCATAGCTGCGTCACATTAGTTGTTCACTGATGGCTTCTCATACGTGCCTTGACTGGAGAACACAAGCTGAGTCATTGACCCCTTGATGAGTCAGTGACCCCTGGACAAGCAAGTGACCATGGGATCATGTTGATAATCACATGTTCAAGCCGGCAAAATGCACTCAAACTGGCGAGCCTGTGCTCAAGCTAGATGGGTTTATGTTCAAGCAAGTGACCTTGTGATTCTGAACCTGGGGCTTCAGTGTCCCAGGTTTACACTTTATCCACTGCATCACCACTGGTCAGGTTCCAAGTACAAGTCTTTTACCTTTTCGGTTAAATTTATTCCTAGGTACTTTATTTTCTTAATGTTGTTGCAATAGTACATTGTTTCCTTAATTTTTCTTCCTAACAGTTCACTGTGGTGTACAAAAATGCCACTGATTTCTGAATATTAACTTTGTATTCTGCTACTCTGCCAAATTCATTTATTAGTTGTAATAGTTTTTTGGTGGAGACTTTTGGGTTTTCTGTGTACAGTATCATGTCATCAGCAAATAATGACAATTTTACTTCTTTTCCAATTTGGATGCCTTTTATTTCTTCTTGTTTAATTGCCATAGCTAGGATTTCTAGTACTATGTTGAATAAGAGTGGTGAAAGGGGACACCCTTGTCTTGTTCCTGATCTTAATGGGACTGCTTTTAGTTTTTTCCCATTGAGTATGATATTGGCTGTAGGCTTGTCATATGTGGCCTTTATTATGTTGAGATATGGTCCCTCTATTCCCACTTTGCTGAAAGTTTTTATGATAAATGGATGCTGGAGTTTATCAAGTGCTTTTTCTGCATCTATTGATATGATCACATTACTTAAATTCTTCATTTTGTTTATGTGATGTGTCATGTTTATTGATTTGTGAATATTGAACAAGCCTTGCATCCCTGGAATAAATTCCACTTGATCATGGTATATGATCTTTTTTTTTTTTTTTTTTTTTTTTTTTACAGAGACAGAGAGAGAGTCAGAGGGATAGACAGGGACAGACAGACAGAAATGGAGACAGATGAGAAGCATCAATCATTAGTTTTTCGTTGTGTGTTACGACTTCTTAGTTGTTCATTGATTGCTTTCTCATATGTGCCTTGACCGCGGGCCTTCAGCAGACTGAGTAACCCCTTGCTGAAGCCAGCGACCCTGGGTCCAAGCTGGTGAGCTTTTGGCTCAAGCCAGATGAGCTTGCGCTCAAGCTGGCGACCTCGGGGTCTTGAACCTGGGTCCTTCCACATCCCAGTCCAACGCTCTATCCACTGCGCCACCACCTGGTCAGGTGGTATATGATCTTTTTAATGTACTAATGGAGGCCCTGGCCGGTTGGCTCAGCGGTAGAGCCTCAGTCTGGCGTGCAGGGGACCCGGGTTCGATTCCTGGCCAGGGCACATAGGAGAAGCACCCATTTTGCTTCTCCACCCCCCTCCCCTCTTTCCTCTCTGTCTCTCTCTTCCCCTCCTGCAGCCAAGGCTCCATTGGAGCAAAGATAGCCCGGGTGCTGGGGATGGCTCCTTGGCCTCTGCCCCAGGCGCTAGAGTGGCTCTGGTCGCGGCAGAGCGATGCCCTGGAGGGGCGGAGCGTCGCCCCCTGGTGTGCAGAGCATCGCCCCTGGTGGGCGTGCCGGGTGGATCCAGGTAGGGCGAATGCGGGAGTCTGTCTGTCTCTCCCCGTTTCCAGCTTCAGAAAAATACAAAAAAAAAAAAAAAATGTACTAATGGATCCAATTTGCTAATCTTTTGTTCATAATTTTAGCATCTATATTCATAAGGGATTTGGCCTATAGTTTTCTTCCTGTGTAGTGTCTTTATCTGGTTTTAGAATTAGGATAATGCTTGCCTCATAAAATAACCTTGGAAGTCCTCCCTCATCATGAATTTTCTGGAATAGCTTGAGGAGGATAGGTGTCAATGCTTCTTTGAATGTTTGGTAAAACTCACTTGTGAAGCTATCTGGTCCTGGACTTTTGTTGCTGAGAGTTTTTTGATAACTGTTTCAATTTCACTTGTAATTGGTCTGCTTAAATTTTAATTCTTCCAGATTGTTTTGAAAATTGTGTTTCTAAGAATTTATCCATTTCTCCCAGGTTGTCCAATTTGTTGGCATATAGTTCTTCGTAGTATTTTCTTAGAATCCTTTATATTTCTGTGATGTCAGTTGTTATTTCTCCTCTTTCATTTCCAATTGTTTTTATTTAGGTCCTCTCATTTTTTTTAATGAGTCTGGTTAGTCTCATTGATCTTTTGTATTGTTTTTTTAGTCTTTGTCATTTATTTCTGTTCTGATATTTATTATTTCCTTCCTTCTACTTTCTCTGGACTTTGTTTCTTGTTCTTTTTCAAGTTCTTTTAGGTGCAAAATTAAATTGTTTACTTTGCTCCTTGAGTTATGTCTGTAATACTATAAACTTCCCTCTCAGGACTGCTTTTGCTGTGTCCCATAGATTTGGGGGGTTGTATATTTATTTTGATTAGTTTCAAGAAAATTTTTTATTTCTTTTTCTTTTTTTGTATTTTTCTGAAGCTGGAAACAGGGAGAGACAGTCAGACAGACTCCCGCATGCGCCCAACCGGGATCCACCCGGCACGCCCACCAGGGGCGGAAGCTCTGCCCACCAGGGGGCGATGCTCTGCCCCTCCGGGGCGTCGCTCTGCTGCAACCAGAGCCACTCTAGCACCTGGGGCAGAGGCCAAGGAGCCATCCCCAGCACCCAGGCTATCTTTGCTCCAATGGAGCCTTGGCTGCGGGAGGGGAAGAGAGAGACAGAGAGGAAGGAGGGGGGGTGAAGAAGCAAATGGGCGCTTCTCCTATGTGCCCTGGCCAGGAATTGAACCCGGGTCCCCTGCACCCCAGGCCAACGCTCTACTGCTGAGCCAACAGGCCAGGGCCTTATTTCTTTATCTCATTGTGAGCCCACTTGTTTTAATAATATGCTTTTAAGCTTCTAATCAGGGGTCCCCAAACTTTTTACACAGGGAGCCAGTTCACTGTCCCTCAGATCGTTGGAGAACTGGACTATAAAAAAACTATGAACAAATCCCTATGCATACTGCACATATCTTATTTTAAAGTAAAAAAACAAAACGGGAACAAATACAATATTTAAAATAAAGAACAAGTAAATTTAAATCAACAAACTGACCAGTATTTCAATGGGAACTATGGGCCTGCTTTTGGCTAATGAGATGGTCAATGTCCAGTTCCATATTCGTCACTGCTAGCCATAACAAGTGATATGACGCACTTCTGGAGCCATGACGCATGCGTCCTGTGTCACCGGAAGTAGTACTGTACATTAGCGACACTGCGCTTTGCGGTGCTGCCACATACAGTACTCCAAGAGCATAGATGCATACTAGAAAACATACCATGTGCAACTGAAGAGAATGTATATTCTGCTGCTTTGGCATAAAATGCCCTGAATATATCAATTAAATCGAGTTAATCTCGATTAGGTAAGGCCACCATTTCCTTGTTGATTTGCTGTCCGGAGGATCTATCCATTAATGTTAGTGGATGTTAAAATCCCCTACTATGACTATATTGCTGTTGATCTCCCCCTTATTTAGGTGATCTTCCACTAGGTGCCTAAATGTTTTACAATGATTATATCCTCTTGTTGGATTGCTCTCTTTACCATCATATAATGTCCTTTGTTTTAAAGACTATTTTGTCAGATGCAAGTACTGCTACCCTAGCTTTTTTTTGTTATTTCTATTTGCAGGGAATTTTTTTTCCATCCCTTCACATATAGTCTGTGTGTATCTTTTGTTCTGAGGTGGTTCTCTTGTAGACAACATATATGTGGGTCATGTTTTCTTATCCATTCGGCTACCCTATGTCTTTTGATTAAAGCATTTAATCTATTTACATTTAAGATTATTACTGATATGTACTTATTAATTGCCATTTATCCTTTAACCCTTTAATCTTCTTTCTCTCTTTTTTCCTTTCCTTTTCTTATTGTAGACCCATTTAACATTTCTTGCAATACTGGTTTGGTGATAATTAACTCATTTAACTTTTTTTTTTCCAGGAAGCTCTTTATTTTTCCTTCAATTTTAAATGATAGCCTTGCTGAATAGAGTAGTCTTGGTTGTAGGTCCTTGTTTTTGATCACTTTGAATATATCCTGCCAAACCCTTCTGGCCTGAAGTGTTTCTGTTAAGAAATCAGCTGACAGCTTTATGGGGTCTCTTTGGCAGGTAATAATTGCTTTTCTCTTGTAGTTTTTAGGATTCTACCTTTGTCTTTAATCTTTGACATTTTAATTATGATGTGTCTTGTTGTGGGCTTCTTTGGGTTCATCAAGATTGGAACTCTCTGTGCTTCCTAAACCAGTGTGATTTTTTCCTTCACCAGGTTGGGGAAGTTTTCAGCAATTATTTCTTCAAACAGGTTCTCTATCCCTTGTTTGTTCTTTTTTCCCTCAGGTACCCCTAAGATGTGGATGCTGATTTGTTTGATGTTGTTCTAGAGGTCTCTTAGACTTTCCACAGCTTTTTTTATTTTTAATTTTATTTTATTTATTCATTTTTAGAGAGGAGGGAGAGAGGGAGAGAGAGAGACAGAGAGGGAGAGAGAAGAGAGAGAGAGACAGAGAGAGAGAAGGGGAGGATTGTGCCTTGATCAGGCAAGCCCAGGGTTTCGAACCGGCGACCTCAGCATTTCCAGGTCGACGCTTTATCCACTGTGCCACCACAGGTCAGGCCCACAGCTTTCTTAATTCTCTTTTATTTTCACTGAATTGCTTGGGTGCTTACTGTTATCTTATCCACAAGCTTGCTGTTGATTCCTTCTAGTGTAGTCTTCACTTCACATATTGTATTCATCATTTCTGATTGGTTCTTTTATATGGTTTCTATGTCCTTTTTAATGCTTACTATTTTTTTTTTTTTTTTTTTTTTTAGAGAGGAGAGGGAGAGACAGAGAGGAGAGACAGAGAGAGAGAAGGGGGGGAGGAACTGGAACTGGAAGCATCAACTCCCATATGTGCCTTGACCAGGCAAGCCCAGGGTTTTGAACCAGTGACCTCAGCATTTCCAGGTCGACGCTTTATCCACTGCGCCACCACAGGTCAGGCCTAATGCTTACTATTTCTTTGTTTAAGTTCTCACTGAGATCATCCATTCTTACCCCAAGGTCCTTAAGCATCCTTATAACCATCGTTTTAAACTCTGTGTCTGGTACTTTGATTGTTTCCATTTCATTTAATTCCTTTTCTGGGATTTCTTTAGTTTCATTTATGGCAAAATCTTAATTATTTAATCTAATTTATATTACTTTGTTCTATTATATAGCTATCTAAAATTAAAGTATGTCTTAATTACTTTTTTTTCTTTTTTTTGGTGGCAGAGACAGAGAGAGAAAGAGGGACAGATAGGGACAGACAGGAAGGGAAAGAGATGAGAAACATCAATTCTTCGTTGCAGCACCTTAGTTGTTTGTTGATTGATTTCTCTTATGTGCCTTGACCAGGGGGCTACAGCAGACTGAGTGACCCCTTGCTCTAGCCAGCAATCTTGGGCTCAAGCTGGTGAGCCTTGCTCAAACCAGATGAGCCCATGCTCAATCTGGCAAACTCAGGGTCTCTAACCTGGGTCGTCCGCATCCCAGTCTGATGCTCTATCCACTGTGCCACCACCTGGTCAGGCTAAGTATGTCTTAATTTCAATGTGCAAAACTGTCATTTATTAAAATGCCACTTAAAGACCCCTTTAAAAATTGAACAGCATTAAGTTACAATATCTGCCCTAAAGAAAATTAAGTTGTATGCTGTTCGTTTAAATATAGATAAATCAAATTATTGGAAACAATCAAATAGTCCATGAAATGCTATTCTATAAAGTTGTTTCCCATGCATTCATTCCAAAATTGTTTGCTGCCAAAATTAAACAAAGGTAGCAATAATCACCACCATAACAAAATCATTTATTAAAAACGACTCAATAAAATTTAAATCACAATGAAAGAGCAAAGAAATGGCCTTTTTATCTGGTCAACAATGGATGAAGTGAGGTAGTTTTGTCAAAAACTGAGTTCAGCCTCATCAGGAAGTGGCGCAGTGGATAGAGCATCGGACTGGGATGCCGAGAACCCAGGTTCGAGACCTCGAGGTTGCCAGCTTGAGCACGGGCTCATCTGGTTTGAGCAAAAGCTCACCAGCTTGGACCCAAAGGCACTGGCTCAAGCAAGGGGTTACTCGGTCTGCTGAAGGCCCGCGGTCAAGGCACATGTGAGAAAGCAATCAACGAACAACTAAGGTGTCTCAATGTGCAACGAAAAACTAATGATTGATGCTTCTCATCTCTCTGTTCCTGTCTGTCTGTCCCTGTCTATCCCTCTCTCTGACTCTGTCTCTGTAAAAAAAAAAAAAAAACCTGAGTTCAGCATTTCCTCTCTCAATTCATTTCTATTTCCTGAGCATATCGTGTCATATATTTCCTAGTGATCAACATATCAGTAAATATCAGGTGACTTCTGAAAAATGAAGTCTGGTGAAGCTCTATCCCAAAGATAAAAGAACACTGAGGAGTATAAGAAGATCTAGTGGGAAGGGAACAGGATCACACTAAAGTAGTATGATCATCATTTTAACATTTAATAGGGATTCTTAAATACTTTACATCTTATACTTATTTAACTGAGCTATGGTTGTTTCATTCAATATATGAACATTCTAAACATTAAAATATTTTTCTGGAGCACACACAAAGTATTACCAAGAATCAGTTGGAACTTATCATACTATTTTGAAAAGTCTGTCTCTAAAACATAATCTGGCATAATACCAAGGGGGAGAGACTAAACATTCAAGGAATTCAAGCCTCCTCATAGCAGCTATTACAAATGTGACTCACATTTTATACCATAACCCAGCACCCACATATATGCATATTTATGTAACACATACACCCTGAAACTATTGTTTCATAAAGTATTAATAACCTATCTGTGTGTGATGTGCTCTGGTTTTTCTCTATTATCTTTAATTAGACTTAAATTAAAAAAAAAAAAAAAGGTGGTCACAATCCACTAAAATTGATTATATCCTCTACTAAGAGGTCCCTATTCTACAATTTGAAAAACACTGCTTTAAAATTTAATAAAATGTTAACGTTTAAGGAATCTTGATGAAGGATATCTAAAAATTCTTTGAATTAGTACTTTTTTTGTAAGTCTAAACTGTCACGATAAAAAACAAAATTAAGAATCTATCAGTCATCTCATTAGAGAATAAGATTGCAGAGGCCGCCCTAGACGGTTAACTCAGTCAGTTAAGTGTTATCCCGAAAGTAAAAGGTTGCAGGTTTGATCCCATCAGGGCACACATGCGAAGCAACCAATGAATGCACAACTGAGTGGGACAACAAATGAATGCTTCCCTTTTCCCTCCCCCACTCACCCTTTCTCTATCTCTCTAAAAATCAATAAATAAATAAAAAAGATTAAGCCCTGGCCAGATAGCTAGGTTGGTTGGAACATCATCCCAGAACATGAAGGTTGCTGGTTGGACTCCCCGTTCAGGGCACATACAGGAGCAGCTAGATGCTCCCGTCTCACTCTCACTGCCTCTTTTTGAAAAAATTAAATAAATAAAATAAAAGATTGTAGAGGCAATTCGCGTGTCTCATATACGTTTATAATTCCTAATTTCCCCTCCCCTTCCCCTACTGTCATACAATTATTTGCATACAGCATGCTTTTAACAAACCCATGCTGAATAAAATTTATGGAAAGTTATAGGCTAGAAATGGTTTCATAAAGTAAGTGGACCTTAACTTGAGCCTTCAAAGTAGTTGATGAGTTCACTTGGTGAAACAAGAAAAATATATTCAAAAGGACATGTATTAAAAAGTAACACTAGGTTTCATGCTTATAAAATGATTTAATCTATCTTTAGTGATGCCTCAGACCAAAAACAGATTCACACATACACACAGACCATAAAAAAAAAAAAAAAAGAATGCCTTGGCTGGGTGGTTCATTGGATAAAGTGTCGAACCAGCACACCAAGGTCACAGGTTTGATCCCTGGTCAAGGTACAAACAAACAGCAATCAATAAGTGCACAACTGACTGGAACTAAGTAGAACAGCGAGCTGATGATTCTCTCAGTCTCCACTCCCCTCTCGCTGTCACCCTCTCTCAAATCAGTGAAAAAGTATTTTTTAAAAGGTGTATATAATAAATAAAACCTACAAGTGTACTTACATAAACTCACTAAATGCCAGGAATGAAGTCTACTCCCTCTCCTTAGACCATTATAAATTAGAAGTGAAAATTATACCTCAAAATTCTGTTCCATTATGTTTCCACCTTTACTCAAACTCTCCATTATGGCCTTATTTCGAAGGATATCTTCTTCACTGAGATGTTCTCTTCTTTTTCTTGATTCTAAAACAAGCCCGTTCACCAGATAAAAGTCTGCCAAAAAGTTTCCTACTCTTTCCTAAAATAAAATCAAATATGTAAAAAGAATTAAAACATTAATTTTGCCTTAGATTAGAAAGTTTCTAAGTAATACACACACACACACACACGTTTTCCCATATGCATGTAACACTAGGGTATAAATAAATATTCCTTTGGGACTTGAAATTATCTAATTATCTTATGCATTCTATTAGGTTTAAAATATATACATTTACACATTTCAAATTTGTAAAGAAAAATTTTAAACACAAAGATACTTTGCTGTTAACCTGCAAATAAATTAAATCTAAATAAACTACCACACAGTATTCCTTTAGAATCTACTCCCAAGTACCACACAGCCATCAGAAAACTTTACTTAGTTGAGCACCAAACATCATGAGTAACAAGGAGGGGTCAGGGATAATTACTGTTCCCATTTTATAGATAGAAAAGAAAATGGAATAAAAAAATAATCTAAATCATATAGAAATCTCTAGTACAACTAGAGTTAATTACCTGTTCCAATACTCTATTCTCTAACAGGATTAAATCTGCTTTCAACAGAGAGAACAACAGAGTAGTCCAGCTCACCAACCAATTGTTGACATTAGGAATTGGAGATAGGAAAACTCAAGTAAGTACAAGGGATATCTAGAAGACAGTTATTTCCTTTCAATGAAGTCCTCCTTCTATATCAACCTTTACCCTTTAATAGACTCAACAAGTGGTCAGAGTTTAAAATGCCTTCCTTCAAAAGACATAATGGAAAACAATTTCTCATTTCCACCTGCATGCAAATCACTTGGTCTCCATCATACTACTTGGTTTCTGGCATTCCAAAACTATGTGTATAGAGTTGTTTCCATGTCCACCTTGCTTTTGGTGGCCTCTTTACCAGTCACCAGAAAGCAAAGCATTCTTCACCTGTTTCTACCTACAAAATGGGAACCATAAGCATTACTGACTCCCTCCTTACCTGTCAAAGATTTAAGAAGATCACCTAGACGCTGTTCAAGAGCTTTGAGCTGCTTAGCAGTAGCACTAGATGAACAGCAACTTCAATTTTTATCTTCTTTTGAAGTGATCCCTCTAATGCTGTCCAGAAGAACAGAGTACAAATAAGACTTCATGCCAACAAATGGACTGCAGTGTAGGATCTCATAACTGAGAATCCTATAATGCTATTTGTTGCCAAATAGGCTTAGAAAAGAAAGTTGATGAGCCTACATCTCAAAGTGAGGATTTTTCTCTGGTTGTGAAATACTCAGGTGATTATCAGTTTTTGAAATCATATAATGAAATAGTATTTATTAAAAGTAAACCATCCCACGGGGCAAGGGAGATGTTAAGGGGAACACGAGGGAGGGGGGATGCATTTGGGGCAACACTAGAATCTATGTAAACACAATAAATTAAAATCAATTAAAAAAAAAAAGTAAACCATCCCAGAGAGAAAGCAGAGGTAAAGTAGAAGAGAAGATGGGATCAGAGAAGGGAAAGAGATTAATGAAATTCTATATACATAACACAGCGTTATAAAGAACAGGACAGCAAATCCTGGAGCAAAGGGGGGAAAGCATTGGGGGGAAGGGGGCCTGAGGGGAATAAGGGGGTGGAGGGAGATATATTCGGTGGGACACTTGAATCTATGTAAACACAAATTGAAATCATAAATAAATTTTTTTTAAAAAATAAAACATCATAACAATAAAAATCTTAAGTGTATAATCCCCATAATTCTGCCATTTAATTTTTTGCTGTCTATAACAACCATTGCCAAGGAATGCAAAAGAATGTTAAATGTAACAGCATTCATAATGGCAGAAAACTGGACACAAATGTGTATCCATTCAACTAAATGCCAAAAATAAGAGACTGAATAAATAAATTACAATATACTCATACTATGGAATACTATGTAGTTGTTAAAAAGAATGAAGTAGCACTAATAAAAAAAAAGCTCCTAAGACGTGATGGGCACACATTGTAATCAACAGTTTATTTTTTTATTTCATTTTATTTTTTTGTATTTTTCTGAAGCTGGAAACGGGGAGAGACAGTCAGACAGACTCCCACATGCGCCCGACCGGGATCCACCCAGCACGCCCACCAGGGGCGACGCTCTGCCCACCAGGGGGCGACATTCTGCCCACCAGGGGGCGATGCTCTGCCCATCCGGGGCGTTGCTCTGCTGCGACCAGAGCCACTCTAGCGCCTGGGGCAGAGGCCAAGGAGCCATCCCCAGCACCCGGGCCATCTTTGCTCCAATGGAGCCTTGGCGGTGGGAGGGGAAGAGAGAGACAGAGAGGAAGGAGGGGGAGGGGGTAGAGAAGCAAATGGGCGCTTCTCCTATGTGCCCTGGCCGGGAATCGAACCCAGGTCCCCCACACGCCAGGCCGACGCTCTACCACTGAGCCAACCGGCCAGGGCCTGCAATCAACAGTTTAAATACTACAGAGATGTTCATTGGAAACCTGTGTAACTCTTTTTTTTTTTTTTTTTTTTTTTTAAGTGAGAGAGAGAGAGAGATAAGAAGCATAGTCACAGCATCTTAGTTGTTCATTGATTGCTTTCTCATACATGCCTTGACTGGGGGCTCCAGACAAGCCAGTGACCCACTGCTCAAGCCAGTGACCTTGGGCTTCAAGCCAGTGACCTCTGGGCTCAAGCCAGCAACCATGGGATATCTATGATGCCATGTTCAAGTCAGCAACCCCATGCTCAGGCTGGTGAGCCCTCGCTCAAGCTGGATGAGCCCGCACTCAACCCAGCAACCTTGGGGATTTGAACCTGGGTTCTCAGCATCCCAGGTCAATGCTCTAGCCACTGTGCCATCACCTGGTCAAGCCTATGTACTCTTATTGATCAATGTCATCCCATTAAATTTAATTTCAAAATAAAAACAATTTTAAAGTTAATAAAAAAAGAAAAAGCTCCCAAGACATACCAAAGAGTGATAGGGGGAAAAAGAGTTGAAAAGATCTCTATATATGTAAGTATACTCATATCTATATCTATATATCTATATATCTATATCTATATAGGAAGATATTCAAAGAGAGAGAAATAGCTCTCCTACTGTTTTTGTTTCTCAGAAAACCATGACTACCAATACAGGCTGTTTCTGTCTTTCCAATAACAATATATTCATTTCTACTGTGTGTAATACAGGATAAAAATAATTTTTAAACGCTGTAAGTCCTGGTTCTTACCTGATCTGGTTACTTCCTCTTGACTTTAAAATTTTATAAAATGCTTTTTCATGTGTCCAATTTAAAAAAATTTTAGTATGCTTTGAACATTCTTATATAATCTCTTGCTGAGAGATGAAATGGTAATTATGGGGAAATAATTTATAATTCGCTAAGTGGAAACCTCCACTGAGGTTTAATTAATGACAGTGTTGTAGAAATGTAACCATATTTAATTTTAGTTCTATAGAAGGGATACTGAGAAACAGAAACTGAGTAACTAAATAGTTTAGAAGTCTAAAAGTAGAAAGAAAAAAGCTCCATGGAAATATATTAAAAAATGTATCACTCTTCAAAAAAAAGTATATCCCTCTTTGAACTCTTCCTAAGGAATAAAGCATTAGAAATGTAATAGAACCATGTGAGGATACCATTCCTTGTATAACAAGACAGCTGACAACAAGAATCTTTCCCAAAGTAGAATTCAAATGAGCTAAACTTTCTCTCTTGGTTTCTCATAAGAATATTTTCCAACTCTGTAACCACTCATTATATTCCCTAGGTTGATTCAGGGAGAAGAGAATAAACTACTTGAAGACAATTCAGTAAGCTACTTCTTCCTGGATTTCCCTCACATTATTTGGGCAACATTAAATACTAAACAATTTTTTAAGTTTAAAAATCTAGATTGTACATACTGTTTTATCTTCCCGAAAAAGCCATCCTGTTTGGGCACGTGTGAAAGAAATTGATTTGGTTGATAGAGTTGCAGAGTAAATATCACTACTCATTAAAATGTCAACTTCTTCTTCTGTTTCCATCTCTGATTCCTGGGGTGAGGGTAAAAGTTAAATATAAGAATCTGTTAATTATATCCACTCAACAAACATTTATTGAACAGTTGTTACTTATATATGCATATTAAAATAAATATTTCCTGCCTTAAGGCTTATTGTTCAAGATCCAGCTTTTCTATAATTTTTTAGGTATAAATAATATACATATAAATACCCAAATACCTGTCCTCTGGTGGTCTCATCAGTACTAAAACAAGTACGACTTGCCTTACTCTCTGGCTTCCTTTCCAGTGCCATATTTCAGACTTATCAATGCCTCCTTAGCTATGCTGTTCTCATTTAATATGTAAGAGGTAAAATATTTAATAAATATCTGAGTCTAGAATAAAGGTCAGCAAACTCTGGCCAGCAGGTAAAATCCAGTCCACTACCTGTTTTCATAAAGTTTTATTAGAATATAGCTATAATTGTTCATTAATATATTGTCTACAGCTGCTTTTATGCTACTAACAGCAGAGTTGAGTAGATATGACAGAGACCATATGGCATGCAAATATATCTAAATATCTAAAATATTTATTATTCTACCTTTACAGAGTTTGCCAAACTTTGGCCTAGAATGTGTTGATGGTGTATTAGGTACTAGAGAATACAACAAAACAAACCCCATGACCTTGAGGAGTTCAATCCAATAGAGAAAGAAAGCCAAATAAACAAATACAGCAGAATAGGATCTAAGGTACCAGATTCAGTAAACACATAAAGAAAACAATGGTCACCTGGCAGGGAAGAAAGTGACACTAAGCATTTAATAGATAGATCTCCTCCACCCAGAAGATCTATCTGGGATACAAATATATACTTTGTAAATCATCAACCTATAGGGAAGTAGTTAGAGCTGTGGGAACAGAAGAGGTTATTATGCCAGTTTGTAAAAATGAGAAGTACGTCAAAGACAAATCAAAATTCAGGAGGTGAGTACAGAAAAAGGAACAGGTAAAGGAGAGTAAGATGGAGAGAGGGGAAAAGAACTGACCAAAGTCAAAACACAAGGAGCCTGGTGCAGTGGATAAAGTGTCAACCTGGAATGCTGAGGTCAGCAGTTCAAAACCCTGGGCCTGCTGGGTCATGGCACATACAACAAGCAATCAACGAAAAACTAAAAGCGAAGTAACTATGAGTTGATACTTCTCACTCCCCCCTCCTCTCTCTGTAAACTCAATACATAAAATCTTAAAAAAAAAAAAAAAAGAAAATGAATATTTAAAAAACTGAGTTATCAATAATAGTAAATACTTCAGAGAAGCCTAATAAAGAGAGGGTTGAAATAACTGCAGATTTTAACAACAGACTCAAAATGAGCATCACCTGAAACCCCAAGCCTATTTCCTTCCCAAATGCCCCAATTCTATCAGTAGAACCACCATCATTCCACTCTTAAAGATAGAATCACTACACTCACCCTAATTCTTAATTCATTCAATCTATTAGCAAGTCCTATTATTTCATTCCTGCAAACGTAAGTCATAATTTCTTTCTTAATCACTACACCATCCTAGTCAAGATCTTCAACACTTCTCCACAGTATAACTGTAAGAACTTCTTACATAATTACCCTGCCTCCAATCTCTTCCTTTTCCAAACCATCTTGCACACTAGTTGTGCGATTTTGGAGATATCATTTAACGTCTATAAGCCTTAATTTTCTGATGTGTAAGAAAAAAAAAAGTATTTACTTTGACAGGTTATTCTAAGAATTAAATGAAAAGCACTTTTTAATTAAAGTACTTGAATAATAGTTCCAATATGCTGGCCATTAATGCTTAATATAATACTAATATATAATAGTAATTGATATGCAGCATCACTATCTATAGTACCTGGCAGTCTAGCATTCATTGGATCCTTAATAAATGTTTAAGAAAGGAAGAGAGGGAATGAAGGTAAGTGAAATAAATACATAAGATGAATTCACTTAAATTACTTTTGGATCTTATCAATACCTTGTTTAAGAACCTATGACTCTATTATCAGCAGATCCTAAGTTATGTTATCTGGCTTTTAAGGTCTTCCATAAACAATGTTCCAATACTCATTAAGAGAAACCTTTGCAGCAGTCAGATAATCCATCTCGGCCCTGGCCGGTTGGCTCAGTGGTAGGGCGTCGGCCTGGTATGCAGAAGTCCCGGGTTCAATTCCCGGTCAGGGCACACAGGAGAGGCGCCCATCTGCTTCTCCACCCCTCCCCCCTCCTTCCTCTCTGTCTCTTCCCCTCCCACAGCCAGGGTTCCATTGGAGCAAAGATGGCCCGGGCACTAGGGGTGGCTCTGTGGCCTCTGCCTCAGGCGCTAGAATGGCTCTGGTCGCGACAGAGCAACGCCCCGGATGGGCAGAGCATCACCCCCTGGTGGGCGTGCTGGGTGGATCCTGGTTGGGTGCATGCGGGAGTCTATCTAACTGCCTCCCCGTTTCCAGCTTCAGAAAAATACAAAAAAAAAAAAAGATAATCCATCTCCTTTCTGTTTCCCCAAAAGGCCATTCTTATTCCCACTTCTATGACTTTACTCACCCTGTGTGCTTCACAAGGAATACTTTCTCCTCTTCCAATCTAAATCTTCATTGCTCAGTGCCAGTTAGGAAACTACTTTTCAATAGTACACGTACAAGGTAACTAAGGTCTCATCAATAGTTATGGTAGTAGGAAGGTCTAATCTAAGAAATGTTGAGGAAGGAACCATAAGATGTGGTGAATGACAATATGGGGAAATAAAGTGGTGAAAAATAAAAATAAAAAATTTTAAAGCAACAGTGAAAAAACAAAATGTTGACCAAAAAAAATTTGTAAGGTTATCAATGATACAGAAATACCAGAAAAGCTCTGCCTATCTGGTATCTCTAAAAGCAGGGAAAGGGGCCTCCCAGAAACAGAGGATGAGGCTCATGCTGCATGTGGTTTTCAGTGATGTTGTAGAGACAATACTAACATGGACTTATGATGAGAGAAAAGGGAAATAATTTTGTACTCTAAGAAGGAAAAGATAAAGCCAAAAAGTTAGGAAAAGTAAGAGTACAGAGAATCAAAGGTGTGCATATTAAGGAGACAGAGATAGTCAGCCGTATTTCACAAGAAGCTAAGGGTAGCAAAATAATCAATGGTGAAAGGGCCAGCATGGTTCATCACATGAGAACTCAAGAGAAAATGGAGTTCATTTAACTAGCAGATCATCAGTGAATTATGAGCAAGCAGACTCAATGGATTAGTCAAGATGAAAACCCATATAAAATTTTTTTCAAAAAGATAGTAAGAAAATGAAAGTTTTAGGATTGAACTATCTCAATTATACTTTATAAGCCTTTTCAATTTCACTGAAGATTAGTTGCATACAAAGACATTTTTAAAAAACCGTTTAGAGGGATATTTGTAAGACAACATGCTCACCTCATGGTGTATTCGCTGGTAAACTTTTTGTTCATTGTCTAACACTACAAAAGATTCAGAGGGCGCTGCATCCCCATTGAAAATGAAGCTCAAATCCCCTCGTTGGCACTTCATGTCAGTAAAGTCTATGAGAGTAGTGTCAAGCCTGTGAAAGAGAGGTAGATGAGAAATTCTGACCAATAAATTTCAATAAAACTTCATAATAATTAAACAAGCTTTGTTCCTTTAAACTCAAACCAAGATGCTAATACCACATTTCAAAGTCAAATACAGAGATAAAAGCTAAATTTAAAACAGCATATTTTTTAAAAATACCAAAAGAATATTTAAATATATTGCATTTTACCTATATTTATTTTTCTAAAAATATGCTTCATTAATCCAGCAAGAAAAAGATTGTTTCCCCATTGTTTAAGTATTTCCCTAAATGTATTCTTGTTCCCTACCAAATCCCTTACTGTAGCTACTCTATCAAGGTTACAGCTAGGAAGGGAGAAAAACAAAGCAGACCTAACTTTCTTATATCCCTTTAAGACCATGTTACTGGCTCAGTGGAGCATTTAAGAGGGGTAAAGCAATGAATGTACCACATTCTTCAATTAAGAACTGTTTCCAGTCTTGGCCTTTTGCTCTGTATCTATGCCTTATGCCTATCTATCAGATACCAAAACTTGCTTCATCTTTCCACTAGATAGCCCATTTCACTTACTCTAAATTCTTGAATTTTCTGTTTGATTTCCTAGATTCAATTAGCATTGTTTTCCAACACTTCCACTGCCTTAAAATTGCTCCTGGGTCAAAACCTCATAGATTCAGCCTTAGCCGGTTTGCTCAGTGGTAGAGCGTTAGCCAGCGTGTAGATGTTCCAGGTTCAATACCCAGTCAGGGCACACAGTAGAAGTGACCATCTGATTCTCCACCCCTCCCCCTTCTCTCTTTCCCTCTTCCCTTTCTGCAGCCATGGCTTGACTGATTTGAGCACATTAGCCCCAGACGCTGAGGATGTTCCATCTCAGATGCTAAAAATAGCTCAGTTGCAAACATGGCCCCAGATGGGAAAAGCATGGGACTCAGATGAGGGTTGCTAGGTGGATCCTGGTCAGGCACATGTGGGAGTCTGTCTCACTATCTCCCCTCCTCTCACTTGGAAAGAAGGGAAAAATAAAACCTCATAGATTCAGCCTGATCTGTGGTGGTGTAATGAATAAAGCGTCAACCTGGAATGCTGAGGTCACTGGCTCCAAACCCCAGGCTTGCTTGGTCAAGGCACATACGAAAAGCAACTACTCCTAACTGATGCTTCCCATTCCTCCTCCACTTCTCTCTCTCTCTCTCTCTCTCTCTACCTCCCTCTCTCTCTCTTTCTCTCTCTCTCCCCCCCCTCAAAAACCTATGAATAAAACCTATATATAAAAAAAAGGTCCTGTCTGTCCCTGTTGTCCTTATCTGTCCCTCTCTCTGTCTCTCTCTCGCTAAAAAAATAAAATAAAGGGCCCAGGCTGGTGGCTCAGTGGATAGAGCGTCATGCTGGCGTATGGATGTCCTAGATTCAATTTTCCCAGTCACAGAAGCAACCATCTGCTTCTTCCCCTCTCCCACTTCCCCTACTACAGCCAGTGGCTCGATTGGTCCGAGTGTGGTCCCAGGCACTAAGGATAACTTCACTGATGTAAGTCCATCAGCCTCAGGCGCTGAGAATAGTTAGGTACTCAAGCATCAGCCCCAGGTGGATCCCAGTCAGGGTACATGCAGGAGTCTGCCTCACTATTACCTTTAAAAAACAAAAAACAAAATATCACATAGATTCATATCCTTGTGTGTTTATTGTGCTCTTTGGTAACCAATACCTCATATGGTTTACCCCAATGAGTTGTTCTCAAATAAATACTACAAACCATTACTTGCTGAAATCAGGGAGAATACCGGAATGGAAATGTTTCAAGTACCCTGGAGTCCTTCAATCTTTGACTGGCTGATCAAAACAGCCCTTAAATCTAAGTAATGAGTTGACACATCTGTCACGAGATGCTGATCATGCCCAGGGAAACATCTTCAAGTCTTTGTGAGAGATCCAGCCTGGCTACAGAGTCTCTAATGCAATTATAGAAATTCATTACTTTGTAAGTTGTTCAGTATTCACTCTAGACAAGGCACAGTGACTGGGCATTCTTGATTTTCCAACACAGAAAAAGCTGAGAAATGGAACATATCTCACTTGCTACATCAAAATAACTAGAGCTACACCACCAAAACTAGGAACTTTTAAAAGTGGAAGTAATATTAATATTTTTACTAGGACAACAGGGATGAAACAGAGCAAATGGGGAAAATCTGATTACCCTATGTGTAAGGGGCTCTCTTCTGAGCCATATAAATATAAACATCCCTCAGAATAAGATCAAGAAGCACTAAAACAGCATGTCACAAGCTCCTATAGAAGTGAACCCTCTCTGCTGCTTTATAGCTGCATTCCAGCTCCTGATCTACTTGCAGTGGCCTTCTACTGTATTACCAGTGCCTGTGCTACTAGTCATGTCCTGTTATTTGTACATGTGGCATGACAGAACAGAATGCCAGTAACAGGGGCTCCTCCTCTACTTACATAAGATGTAGGCTACCGACAGTATCAAAAAGAAAGAGATCATCTTATGTAAGTGCCCTATTTGAAATCAAAGCATCAGCTACCACGGAACATTATACTCCACATTTTAAAAAAAAAAGGCGGGGGCCAGTATTCTGCTGCCCTTCCATTCCTGCCCATCCTGATGAGAATGGTAGTAAGCTTCAGGGTGTAAGGGTTAAAATAGTGAGAAAAGAGATACAAAGGGAGACAGAGACAAAGAAAGACTGACATGGTGATATCTAAGCTCTTGGATGTAGCCACACCTAAAATCAGTCATAGTCGATTTCTAGTTCATCTGCGTTTTTATAATTTGCAATTGAAATAAAACTTATACTGCTTCTGCAACATCCCAAACATATTAAATTGTCTGGTAAATATTACACATGCCTAATAATGATAAAATTTATCATGATGCTATTTTAATGTATATATTAACTAGACCTTGGCTTTAGGCTTATAACCTAAATATTTTTAATTTTTGCCATGTAATGGCTATGAAAAACAAAAAATTCTTTATAAAAGTGTAAAACTTCAAATAGAAAATTTTTTTTGAGATAAAAACTTGAAAAATGCCAAATAACACTGAAAAAGAAACACAGAGCTTTCTCTTAAGACAGGAAAAGCCTAAAATGAGGTCAAGTTTGCAATGATCATTTCAGTCAGTAGGTACAGAGCACCTAAAATTATTAATATTTATAGTGAAAACATTTATTTTGTATTCCCAACAACAAAGTTGGTCATACTTTCCTATTTCTACTAAAGCACTAATCTCTTAACAGAGAAGATGCTTTATATAATCTTGATATACAAATAAACTTTAAAGATTTCTTTGAACATCATTTAAAATTCAGCTTCATTTGAAATGTTTTAATAAAACTAATTGATGACATTTATATTTGAAAGATTTTATTTAATGTTAACAGATTTTTTAAGTCAATTCTTGCAAAAGGTTATCTATGCAAAAAACCTTTACCAAACATCCAAAAATCCAGCCTCTCCATTAATGTGGTAAACTGTTTGGCAGAGAGAGCTTCAGAATCTATCACACGTCTCCTTCATCCTTAGCTGATAGGAAGCCCTAGGTTTGAGTGTCCTGCTATATTACATTCCTTCCCCTTAACCTATATTCTACAGCACAATGGTTCTCCCTCAGGCTCTTTTTCTTATGTCTCTATTTTAGTTATTTTGTGGTTTTATTTATAACCTATATTTATTATATAATATTCATCATAAAATTTACTTCTAAAAATCATATATAAATGTAAAACAATGTTTTTAAAATTTTGCTCCTTTTTTCCTATTTGTAAAAATCAAACAAAACTAAAGCTAACTTTTTAAAGTGGCACATGGAAGAAAATATTATTCTCCCAAATTATCTACCTTTGGCAAGCACCTATATTAAACATTTTTAAATTGTTAAATAATTTTTTGATGAACCCATATTATATTGCTAACAATGGGCTGTTAAATTAAACCTACATCGCCTGACCTGTGATGGCACACTGGGTAAAGCATTGACCTGGAATGCTGAGGTTGCTGGTTTGAAACCCCAGGTTTGCCTGGTCAAGGCACATATGGGAGTTGATGCTTCCTGCTCCTCCCTCTGTTCTATCACTTTCCTCTCTCTCTCTCCTCTCTCTCTAATAAAAATGAATAAATAAATTAAACCTAAATCATCCTAAAATCCTTTCCTAGTTTCTACACTATGCTTTTCTGTATTTCTCAAAGTTTCTATAATTACCATGAACTTAATGTACATGAGCACTTTCATAATTAGAAACATCTAAGGTTATTTTTTAAAAATGAACACCCAGAAACTTCTATTTTAACCAAATTCTACTTACTTTCAACTAAAGTTTATCTCTTCACTAGAATTTAACATATAAAATAATGAATTTTATAAAGAACTGATTTTTAAACATTTCTGTCTTGTGACATGGTGAGAATTACAGGAAGTGAGAGGTACTGGCTCAACTATTAATTTGCAATATAATTCTGTAAAAATTACTTCACCTTTCAAATTTTCTCATCTATAAAACAAACAGGTTATAGGAAATATTTCAAAACATTTCAAGATCTAGCCTCTTATATAGCCTAATTAATATTCTGGAAATGTGCATACACACACACACACACACACACACACACATATATATTTTATATATAATTTATAAATATACTAATATACATATATAATTTGGCATATTCACTAGCATTCTATATAGCTTGAATATACTTAATTTATAAATATACCTATAATTCAAAGCTAAAGATATAAGCAGTGATAAAAAGTAAAATTCTGAACTGAGTACAATAGATAGATTTCCCATTAGATCTAATCATTAATCTTAGTTGTAAAGGAAACAGAAGAAAATTAAAATTAGCCTTACAGTGTTCATATTCTAGAATAAATGATTGATTGGATGAATGAATGAATACATTCATGGATGGGTAGATATGGGAGAGAAGGGTGTAAGACAGGGGTAGTCAACCTTTTTATACCTACTGCCCACTTTTGTATCTCTATTAGTGGTAAAACTTTCTAACCACCCACTGGTTCCACAGTAATGGTGATTTATAAAGTAGGGAAGTAACTTTACTTTATAAAATTTATAAAGCAGAGTTACAGCAAGTTAAAGCATATAATAATAATTACTTACCAAGTACTCTATGTCAGATTTTCACTGTTTGGCAGAATATAAATCTTTATAAAACAACTTACTATAGTTAAATCTATCTTTTTATTTATACTTTGGTTGCTCCACTACCGCCCACCATGAACCCACTAGTGGGTGGTAAGGACCAGGTTGACTACCACTGGTATAAAAGAAATGGAGAAAAAAGGACAAGAGTTAGGTCTTCCTTATGCGTCCCTATTCTTTAAAAAGCCAGGATCAGGGACATGACCATCTTAAATCTTTTCTATATTACATCATGTTAACTGTTTGCCTTCTAGAGACTCTGTAGTTGAATAATACCTATTTTAGTCAAGATTTTATGCCTTTAGTTATCTGTAATATGTGTTAAATGGATTAAATATTGAGTATATTATAGCATGTTTAAATTATAAAATACTACATCCAAGTGTAATTTATAACTATAGGAAAAAAAGTTTCCTCTAAATCTCAATTTTCTGTTACTCAGAAAAAAAATCAAATTACCTTACCTGATATTGATACCTTGTTTGTATATTTTACATGCATCAGAAGGCAGAATTCGGGAAAGTAAAGGCACTGTATGTTTTAAAAAGAAAAGGTAAAAATAAACCACCTAAGATTTTGAAACATTACAAATTTTTTAATTAGAAAATTAATGTGAATATTTTAAGAATTCACCAAAATAGTAATAATTTCCTTTAAAATAACATTTTCCCACTTAAAATAATATATAAAGCAAATTTGAACAACTTCAAGTATCTATTATATAATTGTATATACTGATAGTTTACCACATTTCCCACCTCCACTTCTGCCCACCCACCAATAAGTAGAGCAGAGTTGATGTAATGTTACTCATGGGTACATATTACAGAATATTATTATAAATGAGAAGACAATGCCCTATGGTAACTAAGTTTTCCTGAATGGGTTTAAATCCTATCTGATCCTTTCAATATAATGTGATTAAATAGTAGAAAAAGTAATGTGTATAACAGAAAGAGAAAATTTTAAAGCTAAATAATTTGAATTTGCATCCTGAATGTGTGATCTTTGTTACTTAAGCACAGCATACCTGTGTCAAAAATCAATAAAATGGAATCATACTATTTACACCTCTAGATTTCTACTTTCCAGTGTTGCTCACATTCATATCATAGCTATATATATATTTTTTTAATTTTTTAACAGAGACAGAGTCAGAGAGGGACAGATAGGGACAGACAGACAGGAAGAGAGAGATATGAGAAGCATCAATTCTTCATTGCAGCACCTTAGTTGTTCATTGATTGCTTTCTCATATGTGCCTTGACTGGGGGGCTATAGCAGACCAAGTGACCCCTTGTTCAAGCCAGCAACCTTGGGCTTCAAGCCAGCGACCTTTCGTCTCAAGCTAGTGACCATGGGGTCATGTCTATGATCCCACACTCAAGCCAGTGACCTCACACTGTAACTGGTGAGGCCGCGCTCAAGCCAGCAACCTTGGGGTTTCGAACCTGGGTCTTCTGTACCCCAGTCTGATGTCCTATCCACTGTGCCTCCACCTGGTCAGGCTCACAGTTATATATATATATATAAAAATATATAAAAATATATATATTTATAAATAAATTTTTATTTTAATGGGGTGACATCAATAAATCAGGGTACATATATTCAAAGAAAACGTGTCCAGGTTATCTTGTCATTCAATTCTGTTGCATACCCATCACCCAGAGAGATTGTACTCCGTCACCCTCCATCTAGCTTCCCCTGTACCCCTCCCCCTCCCCCTCTCCCTCCTTCCCTCCCCCCTCACAGTTATATTTTGATAGTATTTTTTATTACTTATTATCTGCTATATTTGGGGAAAATAAGAATTATTCTATGGGCCCTGGCTAATTGGCTCAGTGGTAGAGCATAGGCCCAACATGTGGATGTCCCAGGTTTGATTCCCAGTCAGGGAACACAGGAGAAGCAACCATCTGCTTCTCCACTCCTCCCCTTCCTTCCTCTTTCTCTCTGTTCCCCTCCCACAGCCATGGCTCAATTGATCCAAGCACACTGGCCCTGGGTGCTGAGGATGGCTCCATAGAGCCTTTGCCTCAGGTGCTAAAAATAGCTCAGTTGTGAGCATGGCCCCAGATGGACAAAGCATGGGCCCCAGAAGGGGGTTGCCAGGTGTATCCCAGTCGGGGTGCATACAGTATCTGTCTCTCTATCTCTCCTCCTCTCACTTGGAAAAGAAGAAAAAAAAAGTGTTATTTTATGGGTGAGTAAATCTGCTTAACTGGCTATAATAAACTACCGTATATCAAAAAAAGAAGAAAAAATATGAAGCTCAAAATTCCTGAAATTTTGAGCAGTGAATAGAGCGTCAACCTGGAATGTGAGGTCAACAGCTCAATACCCTGGGCTTGCCCCATCAAAGCACATGTGAGAAGCAACAACTAGGAATTGATGCTTCTTTCTCCTCCCTTCATTTCCCCCTCTCTTCTCTCTAAAATCAATAAATAAAATCTTAAAATAAAATTCCAGAAATTAAGATCATATCAGATATGTATGAAAGTGGTATGTCAGTGGTGTGTTAGACATTTTACAGGTGTATTTTTTAAAAATTCAGTTTTTAAAATGAGCGATAAAACAAACTGGGTGAGAAACAAAAACTTCAGAAAACGTTTTTTAACTTTTTCAGTAACATCAGTATTTTCTACTTAACACTAAAGGTACATGTAATATTGCAATGCCTTTTTAAAATCGTGAGAGGTTATTTAATACAAAATGATCAGCAATAAAGAGAGTTTATGCAATTTCAAAAATTATTTCATAAATATATCTCAAGTAAATAATCTAATGCAGCAAATAAAAGTACTTAAAAATAAAACAAGGAGAATGATGGAATATAGTTGCAGTGATTGAAAATAATATTTTTGAAGAACATTAAAGATGTTAAATATGTTTATGTAAAATTAAAATAAACAAGAATATTAAAAAAGAAGCTTGAGTATTGGGGGGATTGAGAAGAAAGAGCTAAGAAAAAAAGGAAAGAAAGAATAGCATTAAGCAAAATAACATTTCTGCTATTAATGCATTCTAAAAATAAATGTTTTCTGAATTGTGATATTTTCCTTTGTTGTATATAAATTGAAAAATTAAGCTCTCTATATTTTAAATTTTCTCAGAAACTAACAGTGTTCCAAAGGTAGCATAATTCGATGAACTGAAAAATATAGAGTCTATAAACTAAATTTTGGTTTTGCTGTCACTTACTCCCTGATTTTAATTAGCATTTCGAAGCCTCGTATTTTTTTTATTGATTTTTTTTTTAAAGGGAATGCAAAGGAGACAGAGAGAAAAAGAGAAACATCAATTTGTTGTTCCACTTACTTATGCATTTATTGGTTGATTGTTGTATATGTGCCCTGACTGGGGATCAAGCTTGCAACCTTTAGTATATCAGGATGACATTCTAACCGACTGAGCTACCTGGCCAGGGCTCTAAGCCTAATGTATTCTATACAAATTCAAATAATCCCAAACATATAGAATGAAAATTCTGGAAATTATGAGACAAAGAAATTTTTTTTAAAAACTATCAGCTTTTCAGCTGAAACGTGCTATATGCATAATCCTAAATTTGAAGTAGTGATTATGATACTACAAATAATTTAACACTTTACAATATATATAGAACTGCCTTCAGAAACATGGTTTCATTTCATCCACATCAAAACAAAAATCTGCAAACAGGGCTACTATTACCCCCACTTTAACTAAGTCTGAGGCTATATTTGGCCAAACTCTGAATACAACAGTATGAGAAAGAGTAGTGTGTGTGTGCTCTACTACTTCTAAAGTTAACTTAACTCTAGGATCTCAATATTTCTTAGCTTCCCTTTATTTCTGGGTTGATTTTTTTTTTTAATATTAGGGGTTTCGACAAGAAGAAAAAACATGCCTAAACTACAGAATAAAGCTTGGTAACTGAATCTACTAATAGAAATTACCCAGTATTTTTTAATCCAAAGCTAATTCTAGCCAATGACTTCCAGTTTTTATCATTACATGCCTGACTGTTGGTGGTGCAATGGATAGAGCATCAACAGCGTCCCTAGTTTGAAACCCTAAGGTTGCTGGTTTGAGTGCAGGCTCACCAGCTTGAGTGACAGGTTGCCCCAGCTTGAGCACGGAATCATCGACATGATCTCATGGTTGTTGATTTGAGTCGAAAAGTCACTGGCTTGGCTAGAACCCACCCACCCCTGATCAAGGCACATATGAAAAGCAATCATGAACAACAAAGCAACTTAAAAGTGCTCCAACTACATGATGCTTCTCATCTCTCTCCCTTCCTGTCTCTGTCTATCTCACACACAAAAAATTTACAATATGACATCTAACCATCAGGTACTAGTTTTAACATGAAATCAGAAAATCCTTTATTAGCAATGAAACAGATGTGTTGACATATTTGTGTCAAAGCCAAATTCTCAAAGAAGCAATACTTTCAATAAGTACTTCCGTGGTTATATCATGATCTGATTATAAAACATTTATGATGCATTTATAACTACAGATATATGTACAATTTCAGGAGTGATTATATCCATTTCTATTTTTCATATAACTGAAATGTTACTTTTAAAATATTTTAAAACATTTTGCTCAGCATGTGAAATGGACTATTTCAGAATTCAAACCACTAATATTACTAAGAGAATCAGTTAAAAAACCAATATACAGAAAGAACAACCTTAGTTTAAGATCACCAAGAAAGATTGGGGGGGGGGGGTCCTTTATAGATGATAGAAAAAATGTATTCAGGCTTTAGACCAATTTGACTTGGAGCTCTTTAATTATACAAACCTCATTTTTTCTCATAGTATACCAGGACTTCTTTTTTTTTTAAATTTAAATGTTTATTTTATTGATTTTAGAGATAGGAAGGGGGAGAGAGAGAGAGACAAAAATATCAATCTGTCCCTGCATGTGCCCTGACCAGGGATTGAACAGGCAACCTCTGCGCTTCAGGATGATGCTCCAACCAACTGAGCCATCCAGCCAGGGCCACACCAGGACTTCTAAATAAATGATAAATCCGCATAAAGACATATAGTAGGCCTATCAGAGTAACAAACTCATGTTTGATTTTGATGGAGCCAAAGCAAACCTGATGAGCTAGAGTTGCAACAATTTTGGAAAAAACTGATTTTAATAGGGATTAAAAAATTACATTTAGAGATTAAACACTCTAGGAAAACCTTAACCACCCATGCTGTATAGTATTATGTAGCTGTTAAAATAAAAGAAGTACTTCCTCATGAGCTAATATAAGATTTTCTGTGATATATTAAGTAAAAGAGACAAATTGCATAATGATATAATAGTATGGTTCCATAAGAAAAATCAATGCTCAGTATTGACATATATATGATACATTTACATATATATGCTCTTAGAGAATATATAGGTATATTTGTGCATGCACATACACACATTTGTTAACATTAGAAAGGCTTTGAAAGTATTAGCATGGGCCCTGGCCAGTGGTTCAGTGGGCAGAGCACTGGCCCAGTGTATGGACATCTGGGTTTGATTACCAGTCACAGCACACAGGAAAAATGACCATCTGCTTCTCCCTCCCTCCCTTTTCCCTTTCTCTCACTCTTCCCCTTCCGCAGCCAGTGGCTCGACTGGTTCCTGTGTGTCCCCAGGCACTGAGAATAGCTCTGTTGGAAAGCATCAGCTTCAGAAGCTGAGAATAGCTCAGTTACTTGCGCATCGGCCCCAGGTGGGGTTTCTGGGTGGATCCAGTGGGGCGCATGTGGGAGTCTGCCTCACTATCTACCCTCCTCTCTCACACACACACACAAATAAAATTAAGTATTAGCATGAAACATTAACAGTGGATTCAAATGTTGTCAATATCTACTTTAATTTTAAAATTATTTCATAATGTACTTTTACAATTATTTGGAAATAACTATCACTGAGCATTCAAATATCTTTATATCATAAAAATCAATTCGGATGCTTTAAAGAACACAGGTAAGCTCCTTATATCCCAACTTATATATAGATTACATTCTTTAAAAAAATTTAAAATTTAGTTGTTTAGTTACTATAAACATCACTGGGATCAAACTTCCTATTTAGAAAATAAAGAAAAGAAAAATTTACAAAGGTAAAATAAATTACTGCAAAATATCTAGGAATTAAGGTCTTTCATGAATAATTGAATCAGTATGCAAACAAATAGTACATTAAGACAGCAGCTATAAACTGTAATTTAAAAAACAAAATCACTATATAGTAAGAGTAGAAAAAATAATGGAAAGTTGATAAAATATGCAAAATCAAATGTTAAACAAGTTGTGCACATTTAGGGACCCAAGAACTATATTTCAAACTTCCTTAAATTCAGTAATCTATTAAACTCATAATAATTCTTCTCTTCCCTCTAAAAATTCCTTAAATTATTATATTTAAACCTGCACTTTTTTAAAGTGCAAGACATTTTTAATCTTAAAAATAAGAATTATAAAAGTTACTAACCAAACTGAGTTAAATACTACAGTGCTTTACAACCATTACATTCAATGTGATGGGAAATATTAATTTTCCTTATGACAAGTATCAAATATATAAGGTCTACCGGAAAGTTCTGTCCGTTTTTAGAATAAAAAATACAAATTTTTCTTTCTGTCAATAAACTTTATTAAATAATATAATTGCCATTATTATTAATAATTTCTTGCCAGCGTGAGGGCAATTTGTATATCCCATTTTTGAAAAATGTTTTATTTTTTAATGCGAAAAATTGAACCAGTGCTTGTTTGATATCTTCTTCATTTTTGAATTTTTTGCCCTTCAAAAAATTTTGTAAGGACAAAAACAAGTGATAGTCGGAGGGTGCTAAGTCTGGGGAATATGGTGGATGCAACAGACATGCTTCTGTAGCATTTCTTCCTTGTTGAAATTCGTAAAAATTACAGTGGCGTAAATCAACTTTATCAGTAGCCATGGGTACACTATCGCTTCACACATAAGACTAACGTGAATCAACTTTGTTTTAGTTAATTTGCTACGTCAGTATGTATACATTAAGTGATAAAAATAGAGAGGCACACATGCGCCAAATAAACGTGCTTACGTGTCGAAACTTGTGATAGAAACGGACAGAACTTTCCGGTAGACCTTATATTATAATATATTATATTATGTCAGTATTTCCATATAGCAGATATTTTTACACTTGCAATGCTGCATGTGTACATATTTTATAGTAAAACATAACACACTCTTACCCCAGCTTTGAAAATCCCAGTGAAGTTCTAGATAAAAGTCACCTAGCTGAGAAATGAAATATGAATAATTATTGAATGTACCTTAGTTAACAGTATTTGTATCTACTTAACATTGTGTTTTTTAAAAAATTGGATATCATTAAAGGTCTATAGACAAGAAGAGAAAAATTTCAATGTTTAGAGTTGGAGTAAAAGGAAAAAAATACTTATTACTTAAAAGAAAACATTACAATAGCACACATTACCACTTTTATCCTCAAAGGAAAATATGTACCAATATAGATTTTATAACATTTTAATGACATAGGAACATTAACCTGAAACTTATAGGCATTTAAATTTGCCTTAATAAATATTCCATTTCTCAGCATAAAATAACAGTATTATTGTATAAATAGTTGATAACTTAAGAAGTTATAAAAAGTCATTTCCAAATGATTATTTGCATAGCCCCATAATGGTCTACAAAATGACCCATTACAATAGAAATTTTATTTCTGTAAAGTGATAATACAAAATCTGAAGTGTTATGTCATCATATGAGAAGTAGAGAGAAAATTTTTATTTCACAAATTAGAAGCTAAACGCTAAAGACTGTAACTGGTAAGGAAACTATTACAATCAAATATTCTAAAAAAATTATCTCTTAGGATTTCAAAAAGAAAAAGCATACCTAAGAAAATACATAGTCATCATCATAGGTCTATCTTTCTCCCCCAATTCTTTTAGACATCACAAATACAGAAGAAAATACTAGAAAATAAATCTGTCTCTTTCTGTGCCAGTACCCTCAGCTCTTACCATCAGGAGATAGGATACAAAAAGAATTTTGTTACATAAGGAAAATGCAAACTGCTCCTGCTAGGAGCAGTGGCTTCAACTCTTAGAGAATATTCTAATTCAAAGGACAAAGAAAAATGACTGCCATTGATTATGACCTATCTCTTTTTTTCTTAGAACTCTCATCTAATATATTAAAAGCAATAATTCTTTATCTACCTTCCTAGTTCAAAGTAAATGGAGTTTCCCATAAGAGTACATTTATATATCATAATGAGTATTTTGTTATGTTATAGCTTAATTTAAGTGAGATTTTTACCATTTCTTGATGCTTAATAATTAGTGAGAAATTACACAGCATATAAAAAATGTTTAAAACTGCAATTTGGCGGGGGGAGGGGCAGGCACAAAACTAGTGAAGAAATATAGCCTACCTCTTTCAGGGCTCTTAGTAATCGAGGTCGTTTTTCTTCAACACTTTCCCTGGATTGCTGCTTAAGCTTCCTTAAAAGAGCTGTAACTAAAATATAAATTGAAAAAATTAATTCAAAATAGATTTTACCATGCAAGAATACACCACTGACTTTTATATAGCTATACTGAGAGATTATAGATAATGTGAATATGTTAGCAAATAAGTTTACTATCCCCAAGGAAAATTGAGACAAGGTACTTCAACATCAGTTTATATTCATTCAAACTAATTTTCCTAGTTTTTGATTATCAGTACAAATTTACCTGCCTGAGTTAAGACTTACCAATCTCAGATGATGCAATATCCTGTTTTAACACTAATCTAAAAGATCTCAGAGATAGCAGGTCTAAAAAATCCTATTGGATACCACTTTTTTAAAAACATAATTATCTGCAATTGTCACCAGGTGTATCTGTTGTTTTTCTTTTCCACTAGAGGTTGTATTTTCACATACTACTAATACAGGGGGGAAAAAACTCAAAAATTAAATCTATTCTATCTGTAAAAATACTCCTGAATCTAATAAAGCCTGAAGACACCCTTAGTGTTTTCTCAATAGTTAAAAGATTGAGATTTAAACACTATGTTAAGTGCAAACCCCAGCTTTACTACTTATTAAATGTGTGTAAACAAGGACAAGTTACTAAATTTTCCCAAACTTTTTTCTTTTTTTCACTTGTCAAATAAGAATAAAGTTAAATCTACTATATAAAGTTACTATAAAGCCTTAATATAAATTGCTTACTACTGAGGAAGGGAGGGAGGGAGGGAGGGAGGGAGGGAGGGGGGGGGGAAGGAAGGAAGGAAGGAAGGAAGGAAGGAAGGAAGGAAGGAAGGAAGGAAGGAAGGAAGGGAGGGAGGGAGGGAGGGAGGGAGGGAGGGAGGGAGGGAGGGAAGGAAGGAAGGGAGGGAGGGAAGGAAGATGGGACATTTGTTTCGTCTTAAGTAGGCCAAATTAGGAAAAGGCCAAGGAAGAATTCTGAAGAACAGTAAAATTAATTCTTACTTTTTACCACAGGTCTAACATTGATTCCAATATATTTTATTTTAGATTTTTTAAATTCATTTTTGAGAAAGAGGAGACAGAGAGAGAGAGACAGAGACAGAGAGAGTAGAGGGGAGGAGCAGAAAGCATCAACTCCCATATGTGCCTTGACCAGGCAAGCCTGAGGTTTCAAACCGGCAACCTCAGTGTTCCAGGTCAATGCTTTTTACCCACTGTGCCACTGCAGGTCAGGCAAATTATTTTTATTTATTTATTCATTTTAAAGAAGAGAGAAAGAGAGAGAGAGAGAAAAGGGGGGGAGAAGCAGGAAGCGTCAACTCCCATATGCGCCTTGACCAGGCAAGCCCAGGGTTTTGAACTGGCAACTTCAGCATTCCAGGTCGACACTTGACCCAACATATTTTAAAAAGCCAAAAATCAAAGAACAATGTTTAAATTACCAAAGGTCTTTCACAACAGTAGAAGAGGCAGAGACCTAGAAGTCAGAGAACATGAGACCTAATCTCATAAACAAGCTCTGTAATTTAGGTTAATAGCTCCCAATACCAATTCTACATTTCAGTGTACAATTATTCGTTTCCAGAGATATGCAGCAAAATGTAAAAAACTTGGAATGAGGATGGAGTGTACTTTTTTATAAATTACAATCTATCTCATCCAAGAATTATTCTTTCTATTCTTTCTGATTTCAAAATGTCTTTAAGTTTCCAACTAAAATTAAAAATAAAACAGATGCAAGCAAACTGCATAGTAAACCTTTATAAAATTAATGTAAAATATGTATTATTTCATATAATTTATAATAATCATATATTTTCATATAATTTAGTACTAGAAACTTTTTTTTTTTTTTTACAGAGACAGAGAGAGAGTCAGAGAGAGGGATAGATAGGGACTGACAGACAGGAACGGAGAGAGATGAGAAGCATCAATCATCAGTTTTTCGTTGCAACACCTTACTTGTTTCATTGATTGCTTTCTCATATGGGCCTTAACCATGGGCCTTCAGCAGACCAAGTAACCCCTTGCTTGAGCCAGCAACCTTGGGTCCAAGCTGGTGAGCTTTGCTCAAACCAGATGAGCCGGTGCTCAAGCTGGCGACCTCGGGGTCTCGAACCCGGGTCCTCCGCATCCCAGTCTGATGCTCTATCTATGTGCCACCGCCTGGTCAGGAGAAACTTGTTTTTCTTGATGAATGAACACATTTTCTTTAATGAATAAGAGATCTCTCAGATACAATGTTTTCTTTTCTTTTTTCCCCTCTTAACCTCCAGAAAGTCTACAGCTATTTTGTGATCAATTGCAGCAAAGTTTTAGCCTATGCTGCCAGTAATTCTGCTTATCTTTCTCTCTAAAACATTATTCAAGTCCTTAACTTATTATAAGTGATTTCAAAGATGATTGAGAAGTAGTCAGTTTATAATAAAAAAATAAATAGGACACATTCAAAAATTTGTTCTCATCTACAGGAACATAGCATTTAACCAACTTTTCAAGAACTTTGGTCAGTATCACCACCTTAAACTGTGCATAGTTCCACAATTATACTATAATTAGATTTAAGGAGGTTAAAGCTCATCAATCACTAATTCCCACAAAATTCAGAAAGCAAAGAAACAGCCAATATTTGATATTTAGGTATATTTTACACATATTAGGCTGATGCTCTATCCACTGCGCCAGCACTGGTCAGGCTGAACGGTATTCTAATGAAAAGCAGCAGCTTATTCTTTCATCAACTAAATATGCTGTAACTGACTAAAGAAAGGCATTCAGTAAATAATACAAAATGATATAAAATGACTGAACATTATTAAAAACGTAGTAACAACAATATATAACAGTAATATATGGAAAAGAAATTCTTGTTCTATGAAACTTCGTATTTTTTTAAAAATTATATCAACTCAAACTTTCTTATGGAAACAAAAACAAACATTTGAGATGCAATTATACAAAAATACTAGTATGTTTTTGGGGTCTCAGTATTTGTGCTCCCATATTGTAAAATCTAACATTGATTGATAATGAAGATAAAATTAGCTTTAGAGGATTTGGACAGTATTAGATAGAATTCCCACAAAGACTCAAATGTGGTTAACTCTAGTAAACCACAATTAATTGAACTTTCTCTTCTCCCATATAAAGTATTTTTAGAGTTTTCAGTGTATTGTTCCTAAAGCTGTGGAACTACGCCCCACTACTCCCAAGTATGTACTGCTTCAATCTGTATCTCCTGCTTTCCACATCCTTTACACTCCATTCTAATTATTGAATAGTTTTACCTAGATGTACCACAGATAACTCAAACTCGCAAAGCTTAACACAATTAATTAAATCCCATATTGTTCTTCCTTCTATATTTTATACATTAATTAGTGAGATCACCATTAATCCATGACAGAGATCTTTTTTTTATTTTTTTATTCATTTTAGAGAGAGGAGAGAAAGAGACAGAGAAATAAGGGGAGGAGAAGCAGGAAGCATCAACTCCCATATGTGCCTTGACCGGGCGAGCCCAGGGTTTCGAACCGGTGACCTCAGCGTTCCAGGTCGACGCTTTATCCACTGCGCCACCACAGGTCAGGCCATGACAGAGATCTTGCAGTTACTCATAATCCTTCTATCTCTACCCAGGAGATCATCAACCACTGTCAATTCTTCTATTTAATAATCTTTCTAATCTATCCCTTACTTCTCTAAACATAGTATCTCTTTTTAAGACAAGATTACATTTAATCTAAAGATTTTTTTTTTCCACTCAATTAAAAAGTCTTGGGTTTAATCCAATAATCTCAATCCTTGCTTTGAAGTTTTGGGGGTTTACAGTGACTGAGATTACAATCTTGAGATTACAATCTTGAATGGCATATAAAGCAGATCTCAGTGTGTCCCCTTTACCATTAAAACTTCATCTCCCAAAACTACTCATCTCTTCACCCACAGTAGCTTTGCAGCTTCATTTAGTATGCCACACTGAAATACAGTTCTTAAAATGTTTTGTTGTTTTTCACATTTTCAGGCTTTCTATTCATTCTGCTCCCATAGACTAGAATGTCTTTGCTCACTGTAATAAAATTTTTTTTGTATTTTTCCTAAGTTAGAAGCAGGGAGGCAGACAGACAGACTCGCGCATGCGCCCAACCGGGATCCACCCAGCATGCCCACCACAGGGTGATGCTCTGTCCATCTGGGGCGTTGCTCCTTTTAAGCCAGAGCCATTCTATCACCTGAGGCAGAGGCCATGGAGCCGTCCTCAGAGCCCAGGGCCAACTTTGCTCCAATGGAGCCTTGACTGTCGGAGGGGAAGAGAGAGATAGAGAGAAAGGAGAAGGGGAAGGGTGGAGAAGCAGATGGGGGCTTCTCCTGTGTGCCCTGACCAGGAATCGAACCTGAGACTTTCACACGCCAGGCCAACGCTCTACTGCTGAACCAGCTGACCAGGGCTTGTAATAAATCTTAAAATCTGTTGACAGTCTACTCAAATAACCAATACTTTGCAATAACCAGAATTACTTTCTCCCTCAAGTATTTCACTCTAGTAGTTTTGTTTATACTTCAGAATGCTACAGAATATTGACTGCTCTCTCTCCCCAAACCACAATGAGTTTCTCTATGTCAAAGCTAATGGCACATTTCTAACTATTCTTCAGATACATCTGGTAGATTCTCAGAAGACAAGCCCTGTTCTAATGAAGCTTACTAATTTAATGAAGTTTAATCTAATGGGAAAGACAGGTAGAGTTCTGATGTACTGTATGAGCAGAGAAGGTTCCCTTGTACTTGAGCTGAGATCTGAAGAATTTTAAGATGTGGGGGCAGAAGGTGAAAGATGAGTGAAGATGAGAAACTAAAAGCCTAGTGGTGCTGACATACAAAAAGCACATAGAAAGAATAAGATGGCCCTGGCCAGTAGGCTCAGTGGTAGAGTGTCAGTCTGGCGTGTGGATATCCCTGGTTCGATTTCCAGTCAGGGCACACAGGAGAAGCACCCATTGTTTTTCAACCCTTCCGCCTACACTTCTCTCTCTCTCTCTCTCCCATTCTCTCTCTCCTTTTCCAATCCTATAGCCATGGCTCGATTAGAGCGAGCTAGGCACTGAGGATGGCTCCATGGCCTCCACTTCAAGCGCTAAAAAATGTCTCCTGTTGCAAAGGAGCAAGGGCCCCAGATGGGCAGAGCAGCGCCCCCTAGTGGGATTGCCAGGTGGATCCCGGTCGGATGCATCCAGGAGTATGTCTCTGCCTTCCCTCCTCTCACTATAATAAGAAAAGAAAAAAAGAAGAAGATAAGGATGATGAAAAGTGACTTTATAATTCTGGATCTTATAAACCAAGTTAGAGATTCTGATCTTCATTCTAAATATAGATATGTTTAAAGGGTTTTAAGTAGAAGAGAAAAAGAAACTAAATATATATATAATAAAACATTAACAGTGGTTATCTCTGGATAAAATTATTTACTTCTTTTTTCTCTATAATTTTCCTAATTTACTATAATATATATAATTACTTTCTTATAAGAAAAAATACTATAAAGTTTTGAACAACTCAAAAGAGTTATATTAAACAAAAATCCTAATACTTTACAGAAAAATTTTCATTCCTGGTAAGTAGTCTCAAATTTTCTTCGCAGTTTTTATTCATTTCTTCATTAATTCACTGAACAAATATTGTGCCAAGCACTGTTTTGGAAGCCAGAGATAAAAGGATGAATAAGATAATTTATAGATGACATGAGTCTTCACAAAGCTTGTATCATTAGGATATAGGGTAGGGAACAGATACTGAACAGTAAATTAGAAGTGTGCTGGAGTACTGCAAAGGAAGAGTGGACCACTTCAAAATGTATGAAAAGGAGAAGTTAATCTACTTCAGGAGTTGAGGAAATACTTCTCCAAGGAAGAAATATGAAGTTAAACCCAAATGAAGAAGACTGCCAGTTCTAGACAAGACTGCTGTCTCTTTCCCTCCAAACTAACCTTTAATGTGCTATAAAAATAAGACAGAGGCTAACAAAATTCCTAAAACTACCATAACATATCTATACTAATGTAGATCTGTATATACTACAAGCACTTCCTGGAAAGAGAGGGAGGTCTCTGCGAATAAGAAATGAGCCGTCTACCTGACCTGTGGTGGCACACTGGATAAAGCATCGACCTGGAATACTGAGGTTGCCAGTTTGAAACCCTGGGCTTGCCCGTCAAGGCACATACAAGATGCAACTACTAGGAGCTGATGTTTCCTGGTCCTCCCATCCCCCTTCTTTCTCTCTCTCCTCTCTCTAAAATCAAAAACTAAAATGTAAGAACAAAAGAAAGAGATGGAGAGAGAGAGAGAGAGAAAGAAAGAGAGAGAGAGAGAGAGAGAGAAAGAAAGAGGGAGGAAAGGAGGGAAGGAGGGAAGAAGGAAGGGGGATAGAGGGAGGGAGGGAGGGCAGAAAGAAAAAGAAAGACAGAAGAGGAAGGAAGGAAGGAAGGAAGGGAGGGAGGGAGGGAGGGAGGAAAAAAGGGAGGGAAAAGGAGAGGAGAAAGGGAGAGAGGGAGGAAGGGATGGAGGGAGGGAGGGAGGGAGGGGAGAGAGAAAGAAACAAAGAAAAGAAAGAAAGAAAGAAAAACAAAGAAAGGAGCAGTCTAGATCAGAGGAAAGCTGGAAACTATTGGTAAGGGATAAATTGGGAAAAAACTTTTATATTGTATCCATATCTCTCCCTGATACTGGTCTGGGCTGATCTGTGTTCACCAGGTAACCACTATAAGGCAGAAAAGCAACATAATCTTAAATTTTTATTAATTTAAAGGAAACAATTCTAAAGTCTCTGACAATTTAGTATTAGCTTACTGTTCTATAGCACAAAAATATTAGCAGAAATCAAACCAAAAAGACAAACAGGTCACAAAGTTTTCATAAATATTAGATTATATGTATCATTGTAATTTTCTATGCCTAGAGAGTTTTAATGTAACATAAGTTAAATAATCAAAAACTTAAATCATAAGCCCTAGCCAGCTGGCTCAGTGGTAGAATTCAGCCCTGTGTGTGGAAGTCCGAGATTCAATTCCCAGTGAGGGCACACAGGTGAAGAGCCAATCCGCTTCTCCTCCCACCGCCACGTCTCTTTTTTCTCTGTCTCTCTCTTCCTCTCCTGCAACCAAGGCTCCACTGGAGCAAAGTAGGTCTGGGCACTGAGGATGGCTCCATGGCCTCTACCTCAGGAACTAGAATGGCTCCGGTTGCAATGGAGCAATGCCCCAGATGGGCAGAGCATCACCCCCTAGTGGGCTTGCCGGGTGGCACATTCAGGAATCTGTCTCTCTGCCTCCCCACTTCTCACTTCAGAAAAAAACAAAGAAAAACAAAACAAAACAAACAAAATTTAAATCATAGAAATTAAAAAGTTTCAAAGTATAGACATGTTTAATAGCATTATAAATACATTCACATTAATATTTCTAAATATGTACCATAAGGGTTGTTGAATTAACTGTCCTATAACTTAGTAGATAAATATTTCCCTTTCATCTGATGGGAAGTAATAAAAATATAAGCACTAAATAATTATAGACATACAATTACTTAAATAATTGTCAATGGAATATTATTCAGAATGTGTATCTAAAATATCACTCTATAGAAGTCACTTTTAAAAACAGGCCTTCACTACTATGTTCTTCAATGTTTACATTAAAATGTGTACTATATACCCAGTCACTGGTTTTCCTAGGAAAACCTGTTTTTGGCCTTCCCCATAGACTATGAATTACTAAAGAGCAGAAACCATGTCTTCATTCTCTACATCTACTATATGCATACGCTTTATAGTCAAGACTAAATATTAAGTAATGCTGAGTAAGAGAATCCTTGAAAGTCATGTAAGTCTCTGGGTGGGTCAGAAATCCAGGGGCCCATTTGGTTTCCTCCCCACTCTGCTAATCCTTTAGAAATATCAAAGAAAGTTCCTTCAGAACAACTGCTGCAACTCTGAATTCACCCTGTTTCTTAGAGCTGTGTATTTTTATCTTTTCCCTGAAATAATTCCAAGATCACAATTTCTTGCTTTCAAAAAAGTCTCTTGATGGCCTGACCTGTGGTGGCGCAACGGATAAAGCGTCGACCTGGAAATGCTGAGGTCGCCGGTTCGAAACCCTGGGTTTGCCTGGTCAAGGCACATATGGGAGTTGATGCTTCCAGCTCCTCCCTCCATCTCTCTCTGCTCTCTCTCTCTCTCTTTCTCCCTCTCTCTCTCCTCTCTAAAATGAATAAATAAAATTAAAAAAAAAAGTCTCCTAATGTTTGTCCTAAAAGAACAACTCTCAATGAGTAACAAAATGTATATATATATATATATATATATATACTCATATAGTTGTTAAAATATCACTATTTTATCTCACCTTAAATCTTAAGCCCAAATCTAACTTCACCATTAAAAGTTGTCCAAGGTGTTCAGAAACTTCACAAAGATATAATATGTGGATTACATATAAAGCTAAACTAAAACACAAGAAAAAGCCCATAAGGACCCAAAACTTAGCATCAAAAATAAAACAAAATCTATGTAACATTCTGGGAGTGTTCAATGTTATGCTTTTTATAAAATAAAACTGCCAAAAATAAAGAAAATTTCTGAGAGAGGCTGAGGGAGAGAGGACCATCGAGCTGCCCGGTATGTGCCCTGACAGGGGAATCAAACCTGCGACCTCCGCACTCTGGAATGACACTCCAACCAACCGAGCTGTCCAGTCAGGGCTCAATTTCTTTTATTGATTGACTGACTTTTAGAGAGACAGAGAGAGGAAGAGAGAGAGGGGAGGAGGAAGGAAAGCCTTAATTTGTTGTTCTACTCAGTCATGCAGTCACTGGTTGCTTCCCATGTGTGCCCTGACCAGGAATCAAACCACAGTCTTGTCATTCTAGGATGCTCTTAACCGAAGGAGCTAATTGGCCAGGGCCCAAAATTTTGTATAGTTTCCTTCTACAAAACTAGACTGAAGGTGATTATTTTCAGCTTTGAAGTATAAGTAGATAGTATTACCAGAATGATAACAATTCCCATTCATCCAGATTTAAATTTTATAAAATTTTCAACTACTGAGATGTGTTTGACAGAAGTAAGACCTATAAATAAAGTTGAGGGAAATATAGGTGTAGGAGGAGGGAGAGGGGAATAACTGAATACTCTATATTTTGTGGAAAATGTATGTATGTGACATTTTTTGGAAATTCTCTAAAGACTAAAACAAACAGACTTGTTTCTCTTCTAGCAATTAAAGCAGATAGATAACCATTATTAGCACACTGATTATTTTCAGTTCTAATTCATCTTCCAAAAAATTAAGCACTTGCCAGAAAGGACAGTCCATTTCAATGCTTTTAAAAAGATCTTCATTCTAAATTAATTTTTTAAAAAATCAAAAATACTAGTAGGGCAGAATGCTGTAAAAAGAGAAAACAAAAAATAAACATACTTTTAAACATAATTCCTCAATTCTCTTTGTCCCAATGGTTAAGTTCCTAAAAATTCATATACAAGTTTATAAATAACTACAAACTTTATAGAGTATAGAAAGTTACACTAAATAAAAAATATTTCAAATCCATCACTTCATATTTTTAGAGTATATAACAAGTAATTTTTATTGCTTACTCATCTGTCTGTCTCCATAGCTGATGGCTTCTGCCAGCGGGCTCCATCCCTGAGCATTTTTCACCTTTACTGGAGCATTGTGAGCCAAGAGTAAATGGGCACATTCTGGAACAGAGAGTGGCAGTAGTATCAAACGTCATGCAGTTTTTAGAATCTCAATATAAAATTATGTAAAAACTCAAGAAACAAATGAATATAAATAGATCTATAAAAAAATACTGTACTATGCAGAATTAATTTTTTTTAATTGTTTACTTACTGACTTTAGAGAGGGCCCTGACCTGTGACGGCGCAGCGGATAAAGCAAGGACCTAGAACCCTGAGCTTGCCGGATCAAACCCCTGCCTCGCCACGTCAAGACACATACAGGAAGCAATTTCTACAAGTAGATGTTTCCTGCTTCTCCCCCCTCTGTCTAATTCTCCCCCCACACCCTTCTCCCTAAAAATCAACAAATAAAATCTTAAAAAAAAAAAAAAGATTGTGGAGAGGGAAATGAAAGAGAGAAAGAAACACTGACTTGTTGTTCCACTTATCTATGCATTCATTGGTTGCCTCCTATATATTCCCTGACGGGACTGAACCCCCAACCTTGACCTATCAGCAGGACACTCCAAGCAACAAGCCACCCATCCAGGGCCCAATTCAATATTTATTAAATTCCTATTTATCTAAACCAGGTTATTTCAGATCCTCAGACTCAAGAAGTATCCATTCTAAAAATAAATTGAATCTTTCAGCAAAGAAAGGGTTGTGTCCCCTAGTAATTGTTCCCAAGAGTATTTTAAGAGCTTGACCGGGTAGTGGTGTCGGGCTGGGAGACGGAGGACCCAGGTTCAAAACCTGAAGGTTGCAGGCTTGAGCATGGGCTCATCCAGCTTGAGCACAGGCTCACCAGCTTGAGCACGCAATCGCTGGCTTGAGCGTGGGATCATAGACATGACTCCATGGTCGCTAACTTGAGCCCAAAGGTCGCTGGCTTGAGTTCAAGGTTGCTGGCTTGAGCAAGGGGCCACTTGCTCTGCTGTAGCCCCCCCCCATCAAGGCACATATGAGAAAGCAATCAATGAACAACTAAGGTGCCGCAACGAAGAACTGAAGCTTCTCATCTCTCTCCTTTCCTGTTTGTCAGTCCCTCTCTCTGACTGTCATAAAAAAAAAAGAGAGAGAGTATTTTAAGAATGTTTTCTACTCTAAAAGATAACCCAAGAACCTCAAGAGTAATTTACACCAAACAAAAAGGATGTGATAGTCTGTAATATCAAATAAAAAGCTTATTATCTATTTCAGGAAAATGTCTTTTCAAAAAAAATCAGTAAGGTTTCTATAAATCCTTATTTTTCAAATTTTGTAATTCTTTCAGTTTAGAAGATAAGAACAATAATATATTTATGATTACAAGGACAAATCTGAAAAGTCTTTCTAGTAATCAAACTAAGTCTAAGATATAAACCCTTCTATAGGATAAGAAAACTTCTGTAAAAATTAAATATGAAAAGTATATTAACAGTCAAAAACACTCAAAACTAGACTAAGGGAAATTTAGAATGGCTAGCAAACCTAAATTTCCAAAATAAATGACATTTGTTCAATCAGCCATTCAGCAAACATTTACCACGTGCTTTTAAATGCTATTTCTAAGTACCAGGACCTGGATTCAAGCAACAAAAAGGTAAGCTCTTGATATCAGAGTTTATACCCTATATCTGAAGCCAATAAGTAAACTAATAAGCCAAAAAAAAAATCAGATAGTAAGTTCTCTGAAGAAAATAAGGATGTTATGTCATTGTAATGTGCATGAGCTCAGAAGAATGGCACTACTCCTAGTAATAGAAGGAATTCCTATACTGACAGGACATCTATTTAGAATAAAGTAAAATACATACAGAAATTTCACACAGAAGGTTGGAAAGTCTGCTATTAGTATATAAAACATGTACAAGAATGTTTATTTAGCTTTGTTTATTATGACAAATATACTGGAAACTAGGTGAATATCTATCATGGGTGAATGACTGACTAATGATGCATCTACATTATTAAAGTAATATGCAGCCATTTCTAAAGAAGAGAGTCATATCAAATGGACAAAGGAGCCAGTTGAACGGTTAGCCACCGACCAAATTTAGGGAACTAAGTACCAAAATAATGACTATATATAACACATTAAGCAAAAAACAATTAATATGCCCAAATGACATCAAAAAATAAAAGAAAGTACAAAATTTTAAAATAGAAGTACCATGACTCAGCAATCCTACTTCTGGGTATTTATCTGAAAAGATACATGTACCCCTATGTTCACACCAGTATTTATTTACAACAGCCAAGATATGAATGCCCACTGATAGATGAATGGATAAAGACAATGTGGTACATATATACAATGGAATATTAATTAATCAGCTATGAAAAAGAATGGAATTTCACCATTGAAACAACACAGATGGACCTAGAGGGCCTTATACTAAGTGAAATAAGTCAGCAAAGAAAGACAAATACCATATGATTGTGCTTAAAAACACAAAATAAATGAACTAATGAAACAGAAACAAACTCATAGATACAAAGAACAAACTGATGGTCACTAGATTGGGGGGGGTTTGGGGGAACAACAGAAAAAGATTAAGAAGTACAAATTGCCAGTTATAAAATTAGTCACAGGGATGTAAAGTACAGCATAGGGAACAGCCATAATATTATAACAACTATGCATTGTCCCAGAGAAGTACTAGACTTACTGGGGTAAGCACTTCATAAGGTTCATAAATGTCTCATTACTACATTGTACACCTGAAATATATAATACTTCACATCAAGTGTAATTTAAAAATACATTTTAAAATAATTAAAGCTAAAAGATAATAATAAAAAATTATAAATCAGCATATTATAACCCCAATGTGATAACTTAATTAGCTAAAGATCCTTAATGAATGCTAAAGCCAGTAGGTAAAAGGCTATGTGCTAGAAAAAAAGATAGTCACATAATACCAAAATATCACTCTAAGATTATTTACAAATTATTAAAAGAAAAATGTTCCTTTATAGTGGAGATATCTGAAGATCACATCTGAAACAACTGAACAAACTTAGTGGCTTTAATAGTAAGATACTGGACACTATATGCTTCCTGATGTGAGGTAACATAACAAAGTTCATAACACTGCCTATGCAGTATTTTTTCCAGAAATGTTTAACCTGAATCTAATTCAGCCTCTATAGTTCATTTTCAATTTACATAAATGACAGAAAATAAGGAAAAAGTTAAATAACATCATGATAAAATAATCCTGTAAATCTGAGATGGGGGACATTCAACAAATTAACTTGGCAAGACTCTTCCAATATGTACAAAGGAGGAAGAAAAGAGCCGGGTGAACTTCTCTAGGTTAAAATAGGAACATGTCAACCAAATGCAATGAGTGAACCTCAATTATATCTTGGTTTGATATAAATCATCTTTAAAAGTCATTTTTGAAACTGAAAAAATCAAATGTGAATTAGATATCATATTTTATAACAATATTATTAATTTTCTTAGGTATGATAATGCTATCATGGTTATGTAGGAGAATATTCTTAGAGAGGCATGCAGAAATATTTGGAAAAATGTCACTATGTTTACAATCTAATAATTTTCTTATTTTTTTTTTAATGTTTTTATTTATTGATTTTAGAGGAAGGTGGGGAGAGAGCGAGCAGGAGCAAAAAACATTTGTATGTGCCTTGACCGGACAAACTGTTTCAAACTGGCAACCTCAGCATTCCAGGTTGACACTCTGTCCACTGCACCACCACAGGTCAGGTAACATCTAATTTTCAAATAGTACAGCAACAAAAATATATATAACATGCTGAGATAAAGATAATGTAAATATGATAAAATATTATCAATTACTGAAACTAGGTAGAGAGTAGTTAACTATTCATTGTGATAACCTTTCAGTTTTTCTGTATATTTTGAATTTTTCATAGTAAAATGTTTTAAAAATGTTAAAAAAATTTTTAAAGGAATGCACTTAAGCTATCCTAACAGTCATAAAGGAATGACCACATTGTACTGCTAACTAATAATGCAGAAATTCAGCATGATCCCTTTTTTTAAAGGAATAACTAAAAAAACTACCTTTATTATTATGTGTTTAGATATGTACACATATGTTTGTACTTAATAGTAAGCATGGAGAAAATTATTACAAATAGCTTTATAAATTCTGTGTTTTATATACTCCCTATTATAGACCTTCTTTGCCCAACCCTGTATGTATTTTTTAAGATTTTATTTACTGATTTTTATAGAGAAAGAAGGATGGAGAGAAGAGGGCAGTGAGAAGCATCAACTCATAGTCACTTCACTTTAGTTGTTTAATGATTTATTTCCTACATGTGCCTTGACCGGCAAGCCTGGGTTTCATTCTGGCAACCTCAGCCTTCCAGGTTGATACTCTATCCACTGCACCACCACAAATCAGGCTATCTTTGTTCTGTATTATTTCAACAAGCATGTATTAATAACTTAAAAATCATTTAAATTTGTTTTAATTTAAAAGTATCAATAAGCGCCCCTAGACAGTTGGTTCAGTGGATAGAGAGTTGGCCCAGTGTATGGACGTTCCCAGTTCAATTCCTGATCAGAGCACCCAAGGGAAGCGACCATCTGCTTCTCTCCTCCTGCCCCCTCTTCCCCTTCTTCCTCTCTTCCTCTCTTGCAGCCAGTGGCTCGACTAGTTCAACCGTCAGCCCCAGGCAGTGAAGATAGCTTGGCTGGGCCAAGCATCAGCCTAAGGAGCTGAGAATAGCTCAGTTGATTCAAGCATCAACCCCAGACTGAGGAGGCCAGGTGGATCCCGGTCAGGGCATATGCAGTAGTCTGTTTCTCTATCTCCCCACCTCTCACGTAAAAAGAAAAAAAATATATTAATAAGCAAGATGCACAGTAGAATCTAAAGCAATATCTCAACTGTATAAACTATATAATTAGTATGATTTATATATATATATATATGCTAGACATGTCAACTATATTTTCTGATACACCACAGACCCAGTTAAACTGGTACCCTTCATTCACCATTCAGAAGTTAAATGACACAGAAATGAGCAATTAAGAAAAAGTCAGATAATCATAGATATGCCAATGATCTATGGCATATTCTCATACATTTAAAAAAAACTGGATCAATCAAATGCTCTCTCTGTAATTGTAAAAATGAATAATAAAAAAACAAGGTAGTTTAAAAAAGAAAGAAAAAGAAAGAAAGAAAGAAAGAGAGAAAGAAAGAGAAAGAGAGAAAGAGAGAAAGAGAGAAAGAGAAGAAAGAGAAAGAAAGAAAGAAAGAAAGAAAGAAAGAAAGAAAGAAAGAGAGAGAGAGAGAGAGAGAGAGAAAGGGAGGGAGGGAGGGAGGGAGGGAGGGAGGGAGGGAACAAGGTAGTTAACGACCAGGCAATATGGCTTAAAGAATGCATGAAAATGTGGCACTCATCAGAACACAAATCACATATAAATAAGTAGAAGCTATAAAGGTGATAAAATATAAAGAAAATACATGGAATAAACAGGATAGTTGGAAATCAAAAAGAACAGCCATAGAGACCTTTATAAGAGTTAGAATCATCCTAGAGTGATTTCAGAAAAATTTTTTTAAATTGCTTATCTAAAAAAGACTGAATGAATTAAAAGTCACAGCAACTGGCCTGAAGAATGTATCTCTGATGCCCAACCAAAAGTAAAATTAAAAGTTAGGGTTTTTTTTCATCTCCTAAAGATTCCATCCCAAAAAGCAAAGGTTGCCATTTCAATCCCTACCCAGGGTACACAGAGTAACAGATGTTCCTGTCTCTTTTCTGCTCTCTCCCTCTCCCTAAAATCAATAAAAAATAAATAAGTAAAAACTTTCCTGTAAGCATAGCCAACATAATCAATGGACCTAGAAATTCAGAAAAATCAGACTTCAAAGGTGAAAAAGTTATTCAGTTGGTTAAGATGTGTGAGAGAAAAGAAGAGAAGTAAACACAAGCGTAAAAGTTCTACAAGAGCCCTGGCCAGGTAGCTCAGCTGGTTAGAGCATCCTCCTGATATGCCAAGGTTGTGAGTTTGGTTCTTGGTCTGGTCTGGTCAGGGCACATACAAGAATCAATCAATAAATGGATAAATAAGTGGAACAACATATTGATCACATCTCTCTCATATGTACATATATATATACACACACACACACATACACACACACACACACACACACATAAAAGGTCTACCGGAAAGTTCTGTCCGTTTCTATCACAAGTTTCGACACGTAAACACATGTTTATTTGGGGCATGTGTGCCTCTCTATTTTTATCACTTAATGTATACATACTGACGTAGCAAATTAACTAAAACAAAGTTGATTCATGTTAGTCTTATGTGTGAAGCGATAGTGTACCCATGGCTACTGATAAAGTTCATTTACGCCACTGTAATTTTTATGAATTTCAACAAGGAAGAAATGCTACAGAAGCATGTCTGTCGCATCCACCATATTCTCTGGACTTAGCACCCTCCGACTATCACTTGTTTTTGTCCTTACAAAATATTTTGAAGGGCAAAAAATTCAAAAATGAAGAAGATACCAAACAAGCACTGGTTCAATTTTTCGCATTAAAAGATAAAACATTTTTCGGCCCTGGCCGGTTGGCTCAGCGGTAGAGCGGTGGCCTGGAGTGCGGGGGACCGGGGTTCGATTCCCAGCCAGAGCACATAGGAGAAGCGCCCATTTGCTTCTCCACCCCCACCCCCTCCTTCCTCTCTGTCTCTCTCTTCCTCTCCCGCAGCCAAGGCTCCATTGGAGCAAGGATGGCCCAGGCGCTGGGGATGGCTCCTTGGCCTCTGCCCCAGGCGCTGGAGTGGCTCTGGTCGCGGCAGAGCGACGCCCCGGAGGGGCAGAGCATCGCCCCCTGGTGGGCGTGCCGGGTGGATCCCGGTCGGGCGCATGCGGGAGTCTGTCTGACTGTCTCTCTCAGTTTCCAGCTTCGGAAGAATACAAAAAAAAAAAAAAAAAAAAAAGATAAAACATTTTTCAAAAATGGGATATACAAATTGCCCTCACACTGGCAAGAAATCATTAATAATAATGGCAATTATATTATTGTATAAAGTTTATTGACAGTAAGAAAAATTTGTATTTTGTTTTATTCCAAAAACGGACAGAACTTTCCGGTAGACCATATATATATATATATATATAAAATTATATATATATAATTTTTTTTGAAAAGTCCTATGACAGTTCTCTTTTTAACTCAACCAATAAATGCTATTAGAATGCCCAGGAATTTATACTGTGCTTACAAACAAGTATATAAACAAAAAGCAAAACATGCCCCTCAACAATGAAATCACAAAAGGTATAATATATCTCTTAAGGAGGAGATAAAAGAGAACAGAGTAGCACAGCTTGAACAATGGCATAATATAAAACTAATGTATAGAATTAAGTGCCAGATATGTAATATCTATACATATCTAATGTATAGATATTTTACTTTCTACTATACATTTGCATTTCACTCTTGTGCAACCAAATACCAAAAAATATTAAAAGATCATAATGAAAAAAAGAAAAAGTGGAAAAATAAAAATGGATAAATGTAAATGGGTCAGCATTAGTAACTGAATCTACTCTATTATAAAAAGGACACGAAAAGAGCAAACACCAACATTATTTGCAGATCATAATTCATCTAATTGTTTCCCAAAATACGTTCCACAGAATTCTAGTGTCTCAAGATACTTGTGAAAAAGAGCAAACATCAAATAATTGTAGGGAAGAATAACTCCTATCCAACACTTGTCCCAACAATTCAGAGGGTCACAATGCATACTAGCATATAAAGGTTCTAAGGTCTATAATAAAGAAAACTGCTTAATACTTATTAACCCACTATTTTCCAAATAGGTGAGACCTGGAAACACTATTTTCCTTGAAATACTTATTACTAATATCCAACAAAACTCATATTCTGTGAAAAATATTTTGTACAGGCTGATAGAAACCTACGATGAAGCATAACAATACCTCTACCTAATACAGAACACTTAGACTAGGGATGCTTCATTTCACTTGCAAATCCTGGGAAATTCACACTTACTATTCAAGTCCAAAATTTAGAAGAGCAATCAGTCTTGGCATCTAATTAACTAAGTCTGCTATGAAAACCAGAGGAAAGCATGTTGTTAGCTAACTTAGACCTATCTTTTTTGAATAGTATTCAGTGAAAAGAGGACAAGGCCGTTCAGCATAATAGGACTCCAAGCTCTATAGCCTGATACTCCCAAGTTCAAGTCAAAATTCTGCTACCTTATTCTTGAAAAGTTGCTTAACTTCTCAGAGCTAAGTTTTGTTTATCTATACAGTGAGGATAATAGTATCTTCCTCACATGGTTATGTTAAATGAGTAAATATGTATAAAGCACTAAAAGAAGCATCTAGCATATTGTAAACGATGGCTATATTTCAGTTATTTTCTAAAGTTCTGTTTAAATGGCTTGGGAGAAAAGCGTAAGTTTTTATTAGTCAAATTGAGCCAACTACATGTGATATATGTTCAGCAATGTAGCTACACTAGAGATAAGTATCTAAACACTTTTCTTCTGTATTCCTGATTACCTCTCTCAACTCAAGCCAGTCTAGTTAGAGTTAATTTCACAGAAGTAAATACATATCCCAAAAATAATTCATGAGATTGTTAGTCATTCATCACTGTGGCTTGGCTTGAGATAAACTAAAGAAATCAAACACTTTGCTCAGAAATTCAGGAACTCAAACAAAACTAGTTGGTGGTAAAAAATGAAACCAGAAAGTCATGAAGATTCGGGATTCTAGAATAGTTAATTTTGGGTCATGTTCAATTTCCATAAACACTGAAAAATAAAACACAAAAAGGGAGATTATTATAGACAAACTAAAAAAAACCAAAAACATAAAACCAGCATACACAACATTAAAGATAGACCTATCACAGACAGATAGATAAATGGATGAAGAATGGAAGAGAGGAAAGAAAGGAGGGATGGAGAAAGGAAGGAAGAAAAATAGAAAGGATGAAGAATGGCTGATCCCTCAAATTGTCTTAGTTATGCTTTTCTTAAGATGTAGCTAGTCCTCATATCTTGAGTTTCTAAAATATGTATCATCTTCATGAATCTCTTTACTTAGAAGTTACTCAAGTGAGTCTGTTCCTTATAGGAAGAAAAAAAATATCATAACTAAATCAAAAAAATAAAGATTCAAGTCACCAATTTATAAAGAATTAAAATCAAAATTAAATAACCTTGCAAATGATATGCTTCACTTAAGCATATGAACTTAAAAACCAAACTTGCAAAAGAATTATTTTTTTCAACAAAGAAAGTTCTAGCAATACCCCTGAGATCAGCATATATTGAGATCAAATGTTTATAACAATTATATTACAATATATAACAATAACATGTTCATAATGATACATCTGGATCATCAGAAAGATAAGCCTTAAAAATTAATAAGCCCGTTTTAAAATTCAAGAGCACTTTTTTTTTTTTTTTTTAAATTTTTAGCAAACACATCTAAAATTTTAAACTCTAGCACTCAAAACGTAGCCAATCAGCTATCTGGAGTCCTCACTTTTCAGGATTACTCGGAATACAGATAACTAAGATTTTATTGCATCTAGGAATAGCTTACAAAATAGATCTTTTAAATCACCTATCTATGAGTTGATTTTTTTAAATTAAAGAATAACAAGTATTAGATTTACAATCACCTACCATACAAAAGGCTAGACTTAGTTTTGATATACAAAATAGTCCATGTTAAAGAAAGTTATAAAGTATTACAATATTAAGAGTACTACAATAATTAATAAACCTTAATATATTTTCAAACTCCTGATATTATAAATACTTGCTTGACAAAACCACAAAGAAAAATAGTTTCAAAAGGCATAAAGGTTAGTATAAGATTTCCAATCTCTAAAAAAATGGCTGTAGAAAATAAGAAAATATTTGTTATTTCTTACTGAATTTATTGTGATGACACTGGTTAATAAATTATATGTTTCAGAGATGTGAAACTTCTCTGAACACATCGTCTTTGTAGTGTGTGTTCACCACCCCAAGTCATTCCCTTCCATCACCATGAATATCTGTTACTTTTAAATATACTGAATTCTAAGCTCAGTTAGCAAGTAAAATAGGTTAATTTTTAAAAACTCAAAGGACAAAATTCACATAAAAATTTTAAAACTGACTATACATAAGTGAAGTTAAACATAAAAAAAGAAAATATTTACTAACCTTTATTTCCTAACATCACAGCAAGATGTAAAGGAGTGTTTCCTAAAATAAAAAAATTAAATTAGTGTAAAAACATAGAAAAGTATGGATTTAAAAGTGGTTTCAGCTCCTTCAGAAATTTCACTGGCAGATATTAAGCAAAGAAAATGTGGCTACAAAATGATCCTGCTTATATGGCAAGTTCGAAGTCAGAGGATGTCATGGTTTCTAAGCATAATGCATCCACTTCCTCTTTCCTATGCCAAACCACCCCCAATCCCTTCACCCACTCCCCAAAGATACCCACTGTGCTTTTGGGATTTCTTGTCCAAACAGATTTCATGTGTTTTTTGCTAATTATCATATCATTCTTTGCTCATTCAGCAAACAATTTAAATACCTACTATAAACTCATTTTGGGGAATAAATACCAGTAAAACCCAATCTCATACTCAAATTGTCAAGTCTTCAGTTAGAGACTGATATGAAAATAAATTATTGTTGTTTTATTTACTGAAGTAGAAAAGAGTGTAGAACAGCGATGGAACCCAGGGCAGAGCACCTAATCTTGCCTATACAGAGAGACCTAAATATTGAAGATAAACTCTCTGAAAAGAGTCTAAAAAAATGAGTTAGAAGCAACAGTGACTAGCCTTCCATGTTAAAAAACAAACAAAAAACCCCTGATTACATTCAATTGCAAGAACATTTTTATTTTGGGGAAATACACAAAAAAAAATTTACAATTAATGAGAGTAAAGAGCTTGTAGGAGAACAGCAAATAATGGAAACTGGAAAGATTAGAAGGAGGCAAACCAATAGAAACTGTAGGCTATGCTATCGAGTTTGGACCATATCCTATAGTTGATGTTACAGAACAATTAATCTAATTCTAAAACGATACCCCAAGTCACTCTTACAACCTGTAATAGTAATATTTTTTAAAATAAAGTTAGTATTTAAAATGTGTGTATATTAATGTTCAGATATTAGCATTTTTACAGAAGTCTTACATGAGCAATTTTTGCTAATAAAATGAGCAACATACATATCACAAAATCACATATAAAATAGAACAAGACTTGATTACTTTATCTAAGAAATCTGTATATGATCTACCCCAATCTCATAGATGGACCAAACCAGTCAAGATGGTTAAAACAAATACACACACCTCTTTAGCTCAATAAAACCAGAAGAGAGTGGTAATTGTTAATTAGCAAAGACAGCAAGATAGTCTTTTATGTAAAATATACAACACAAATAAATTGACTAAATTTAAATTGTAACTAGAAAAAAACAAACTGAATTACAGTAAATATCTTCATCTTATACTTCAGGAACAAATAAATGGCAGACTTTGAGATATTACTCACATTATGGTTTTCAGAAATAAAAATTTAAAGTACAAATTACAGCTAGTGACTAGGCAATATACTCTACAATTTTCACACCTTAGAACTCAACCTAGTTGAGATACAGAAACTATGATACAATTGTTAATAATCATACATTGAAGCATAACTCAGAAAAAACATGATTACTAAAAGTCACGGGTATGAGCTGTTTTCCAAAAAGACAAACTTTGATTCCCCGAAACTTCAAAACCCTTTAGAGTAAGGTAGCTATCTTCCCAAAATGCTATGCTATAATGTTAGAAAAATTTACATGGTTAAGAATAAAAACGAAAAGTCCAATGAAAAAGAATTCTGGTTTTAGAACAGCATTGTTTATGTTTAATAATTCAATATGTAATATGCATTGAAGAAAAGCATTTTTCACTGTGGATATTTTTATATATGAAGTTATTGAAACTGATTTCTCACTTGACTAGCGGTGATGAAGCGGACAAAGCATCAACCTGGGCCACTGAGATTCCATGTTAAACACCCAGAGGTGGCCGGCTTGAGTGCAGGCTCACCAGCTTGAGTTAGGGTCTGTGGCTTAAGCACGGGATCATCAACATGATCCCATGGTCCTGGCTTGAGCCCAAAGGTCGCTGGCTTAAAGGCAAAGGTTGCTAGCTTGAAGCCCAAAGGATACTGGCTTGAACAAGGGGTCACTAGCCTGGCTGAAGGCCTTCGTTCAAGGCACATATGAGAAGCAATTAATGAAAATCTAAAGTGCAGCAACTACATCTCTCTCCCTTCGCCTCTCCCTCTCTCACTAAAAAATATAAAGAATAAAAACTGATTTCTCTCTCTTTCCATGTTGAAACCATATGACTATCTCATAAAGACACTAAAGAAAAACTCTAGAAAAACAGAACTATGTCAGTTATTTTCTATTCCCCTCACCTGCAAATAAATAAATAAATACTTGTAAGGTTAGGAACTTTCAATTGATTTTTCTTTAACAGGAATGCTCAATAATGCACAATTTTTTCTACTACTGACTAACATGTTCAATTCAAACACAAAATAAAAATGCTTAGGAATAATTTTAAATGTAGCTATATCAGATTTGGAACCATCTACTTAGTCCCTTCAAAGTCTTCAGCATAAAACAAGGTAAAAGAAATCACATGTATAAAAACCTGAATACCCAAATCAAAATTGAGAAAAAACAAAGCTGGAAGCATCATGTTCCCTGATTTCAAACTCTATTACGTGCTATAGTAATCAAAACAGTATGGTACTGGCATAAAAACAGATACACAGATCAGTGGAACAGAATAGAGAGCCTAGAAACACATAGTCAATAATTTATGACAAAGAAGCCAAGCACATACAATGGGGAAAGGACAGCCTCTTCAATAAATGGTAATGAACAGCCACATGCAAATTAAACTGGTTCACCATTTTATACAATACACAAAAATTAACTCCAAACTGATTAAAGACTTGAATGTGCCTGACCTGCGGCAGCTCAATGGGAATGCTGAGGTCACTGGTTTGAGACCCTGGGCTTGCCCTGTCAAGGCACATATGGGAAGAAACTACTGAGTTGATGCTTCCTGCTCCTTCCCAGCACCCTTTCTTTCTTTCTCTCTCTCCTCTCTCTCTAAAAATCAATAAATAACATCTTTAAAAAAAAAAAAAAAAGAAATACTTGAATGTGAGACCTGAAACCATAATAAAAGTCACAGAAGAAAACATGGGCAGTAAACTGCTTGACACAAATCTTGACTATGATTATTTTAATTTGAAACCAAAAGCAAAGGCAACAGAAGCAAAAATAAACTATGGGACTACATCAAACTAAAAAGCTTCTGCACAGGAATAAAAATGAAAAGGCAATATAAAGAATGGGAGAAAATACTTGCAAGTCATGTATCTGATAAAAGGTTAATATTCAAAATATATAAGAAATTCACAGAACTCAATAGTGAAAATATCTTGATTTAAAATGGGCAGAGGGCTTGGCCTGTAGTGGCACAGTGAATAGAGCGTTGACCTGGAACACTTTCGAGGTAGCCAGTTCAAAATCCTGTTCAAGGCATATACGACAAGCAACCAATGAACAACTAAAGTGAAGCAACTATAATTCTCATTCTCTCCACATCTCTCTCCTCTCTCTCTGTAAAATCAATAAATAAAATCTTTTTTTAAAAAAATGGGCAAACAAGACAGGTAACAGCAAATGTTGGAGAGGCTGTGGAGAAAAAGGAACCCTCATACACGGTTGGTGGGAATGTAAAGTAGTACAACCATTATGGAAGAAAGTATGGTGGTTCCTCAAAAAACTGAAAATAGAATTACCTTATGACCCAGCAATCCCTCTACTGGGTATATACCCCAAAAACTCAGAAACATTGATACGTAAAGACACATGCAGCCCCATGTTCATTGCAGCATTGTTCACAGTGGCCAAGACATGGAAACAACCAAAAAGCCCATCAATAGAAGACTGGATAAAGAAGATGTGGCACATATACACTATGGAATACTACTCGGCCATAAGAAATGATGACATCAGATCATTTACAGCAAAATGGTGGGATCTTGATAACATTATACGGAGTGAAATAAGTAAATCAGAAAAAACCAGGAACTGCATTATTCCATACGTAGATGGGACATAAAAGTGAGACTAAGAGACATTGATAAGAGTGTGGTGGTTACGGGGGGAGGGGGGAGAGGGAGAAGGAAAGGGGGAGGGGGAGGGGCACAAAGAAAACTAGATAGAAGGTGACAGAGGACAATCTGACTTTGGGTGATGGGTATGCAACATAATTGGAACGACAAGATAACCTGGACATGTTATCTTTGAATATATGTATCCTGATTTATTGATGTCACCCCATTAAAAAAATAAAATTATTTTTTAAAAAATGGGCAGAGGTTCTGAATTTTTCCATAGAATATACTCAGATGGCAACAGGCACACGCTCAAGGTCACTAATCAGCAGGAAAATCTAAATTACAATGAAAAATCACCTCATATCTGTTAGAATGGCTATTATCAAAAAAATTAAAAATGCCAGTGAGAATATGAAGAAAAGTAAACCCCTGTACACTGTTGGTGGAAATGTAAATTGGTACAGCCACTATAGAAAACAGTACAGAAGTTCTGCAAAAAAATTAAAAATAGAACTACCATCTGATCTAGCCATTCTGCTTCTGAGTATTTATCCAAAGAAAACAGAAACACTAACTCAAAAGATATACCCCCATATTCACTGCAGCATTGTTTATAACAGCCAAAATACAGAAATAATCTCAGTATCCATCAGCAGATGCATGGATAAAGAAAATGTAGTCTATACTGGAATTTATAATGGATTATTATATAGAATGGACTATTATTCATCCATAAAAAAGAATAAAACCCTGACATCTGCAATAAAGTGCATGGACCATGAGGGCATTATGTTAAATAAAAGAAGACAGAGAAAAACAAATACCATACAATCTTACTTAATGAAAAATCTAAAACACACACATACACACACAAGCTCATAAATACAGAGAACAGATTGATGGTTGCCAGAGTTAAGGATGGGGTTTGGGTGGGATGAGAAAAATAATGCTCTAGTGAATATCTGAACGTTGCTAACAGAATAGATCTTAAAAGTTAACACAAGAAAGATAATCTTGCAACAATGTATGGTGATGGATGTTACTATGGTGGTCATTTCACAATATATATAAATATTGAATCATTAATTTGTAGAACTGGAACTACAACTAATGTGTCACAACTATAAGCTGATGCTTCTCATTTCTCTCCCCTCCTGCCTGCCTGCCTCTAGCAAAAAGAAAAAAGAAAAACTGTATTTCAGATATGTATCCAACTGCATGTAGTGAGGAGTCTTTTCATACAGTACAATATTTATCTTTTAACTGCAGCATTTAATCCACTTTCATATAGAATACTTACTAACACTGGGGCTTAAATCTACCACCTTGTTTTTTGTCTTCTATTTGTCTTGCTGGTTCTATGTTCCTTTCTCTCATCTCTATTGCTTTCTTCTTAATTATTTTCATTATTCCATTTTGTTTTTTAATCTGTGAGATGAAAAATAAATACTTTTATTTTACAATTCTTTTCTATTTTTGTTTTGTTTTTTGGGTGAGAGGAGTGGAGATAGTGAAGCAGACTCCCACATGCGCCCCAACTGGGATCCACCTGGCAACTCTATCTAGGGCCAATGCTAAAGCACTGAGCTATTTTTAGCACTTGAGGCTGACATGTTCCAACAAAGCTATCCTCGGCACCCAGGCCACAATTAAACCAATCAAGCCACTGGATGCTGGAGGGAAAAACGGGAGAGAAGGGTGGGGAAGCAGGCGGTCACTTCTCCTGTGTGCCCTGACTGGAAATTGAACCCAGGATGTCCATATGCCAGGCCAACATTCTATCCACTGAGCCACCAGCCAGCCTACTATTCTTTTTTTTTTTTTTTTTTTTGTATTTTTCCAAAGTGACAAGCAGTGGGGGCAGGAGGGGGGAGACTGGGGGACGGGGTGGCAGACAGACTCCCACATGCGCCCGACAGGGATCCACCTGGCATGCCCACTAGGGGGCGATGCTCAGCCCATCTGAGGCGTTGCTCCGCTGCAATAGAAGCCATTCTAGTGCCTGAGGGGGAGGCCATAGAGCCATCCTCAGCACCCGGGCCAACTGTGCTCCAATGGAGCCTTGGCTGCGGGAGGGGAAGAGAGAGACAGAGAGAAAGGAGAGGGGGAAGGGTGGAGAAGCAGATGGGCACTTCTCCTGTGTGCCCTGGCCAAGAATCAAACCTGGGAAATCCACAAACCGGGCCGATGCTCTACTGCTAAGCCAACCAGCCAGGGCCTAGCCTACTATTCTTTTCATAGTTATCCTAAAGATCCACTGTCTTATACCATAGTTATATATGGTTCATGAGCATTTAAATGTGGCTAGTCTAAATTAACATATGCCATAGTGAGATTTTGAAGATGTAGTATGAAACACAAGACTATATCTCAATAATGTTTTATATTAATCATCATGTTGAAATGTTTTGGTTATACTGGATTAACTATATTATTAAAATTAATTTTATCTACTTTTTATTTTCTTTATGTGGCTTTTAGAAAATTTAGTTAAATATGTAGTTTGCATTGTATTTCTTAGCACAGCTCTAAAGTTTACAATATACATCCTTGATTTATCAGTCTAATGTTAAATAATACATTACCCCTCTTCAGAGTCATGCAATTAACATAGAACACTAACTTCATTACCTTTATCCAGACTTAGTGCTATTATTTAATCCCTTAAGTTTTTTTTACCTTATATTCATTTGTTTAATTGCCATTTTTTGGTACATTTCATTCCTTCCTATTTCTAATTTCTCAGCAGAATCATTTTTCTTCTTTCTGAAATACATCCTTCAGTATCTCTTTCAGTGATGGTCTGATAAGTGAATTTTTAGGTTTTTGTTTGTGAATGTCTATTCAACTTCAAACCTGAAGTATATAGTATTGGGTATGTAATTCTTGATGGGCTATTATTTTCTGCAGCATTCTATTTGGTCTTATGGTTTCCTTTTTTTATTTTTCTGGCTGCATTTAAGACCTCTTTATTTTCTTTAATATTCAGTCATTTTGGTCCAATATGGATTCCATTTTTTAAGCTTGCTTCAGTTGGACTTTCTGAAGCTCTAAATTGGTGTCTTTCATAAAGTTTAGAAAATATACAGCAATTATTCAATATCTCCCTAAGTAAAGCTTTAGCCCCATCTCTCTCTTCTCCCCTGTGGTTCACTTAATACAGAATTTCTCTTACATTTTTCTTTTACTTTCTTTCTCTTTTTGTCTTCTTCAGGATCTAAACTGTGATTTCAGTTATTACACTGAAACTATTCAGTTTTTCCATTTGAGAATTTCTATTTGGTTCTTTTCAAAATATGATAAGTGATTTAAATTCTTATAGTTTCCAGTTCTCCAATAAAATACTCAAATTTGTTTCATCTCCCAAGAACAGAATAACTATTGTTACTTAAAATTTCTGCCTAATAATAATTACAATAGCCTGACCAGTGGTAGTGCAGTGGGTAGAGCATCAACCTGGGATAATGAGGTCCCAGGTTCAAAACCACAAGGTCTTTGGCTTTAGTGCAGGCTCATCCAGCTTGAGTGCAGGGTCATTGGATTGAGTGTGGGATCATCAATATGCTCCTATGGTCACTGGCTTGAGCCCAAAGGTCACTCTGGCTTGAAGCCCAAAGTCACTGGCTTGAGCAAGGGATCATGTGCTTGGCTTGAAACCCACCACCACGCCCTATCAAGGCATGCTTAGAAGCAATCAATGAACAATTAAAGTGATGCAACTATGAGTTGATGCTTCTCATTATCTCATTCCCTTCCTGTCTGTCTGTCTCTCTCACTAAATAATAATAATAATTATAATAAAAGAGGCTCTGAGGAGTCTGTTTGTCTTATTGTTTCTCCCTTTTCATTCAATGTTCACTTTTTTTATTAGGCTTATCACCTTTCATTATACACTGGACATGATATTTAATTAACTCTTTATATAAAAAATGTTGAAACACAAGAAACAAATCCTCCAAAGACTTTCATTTTTCAGGCATATAGCTGAATCCCAGCTTTTTTCATAAATTCACACAGATAATCCTAAAATTTGTATAAAAATTCGAAGGATCCAGAATAGCCATAACAAACTTAAAAAGAACAACAAAGTTGAAGGATTCACACTTCCCAATTTCAAAACCACAGTAATTAACACATTACATATTTGCATAAAAATAGGTATATACATCAATAGATTCAAAATAGATTGTAGACCTAAATGTAAGAACTAAAGCTATAAAATTCTTACAAAACAAAACAAAGGAGTATATCCTTGTAACCTTGGATTAGTAATGGTTTCTCAGATACACCAAAAACAAAGCAACAAAAATAAATAAATAAATTGAACGCCATCAAAATTAAAATGTTCTGTATTGCAGAGTATGTCATCAAGAAGGTAAAAAGACAACCCAGAGAGGAAGAAAATACTTTGCAAACCAGGTATTTGTACCCATATATTATTATAAAAACTCTTCCAACTAAATAATAATAATGAAAATTTTAATGGGAAAAAATCTGGCCCTGGCCGGTTGGCTCAGCGGTAGAGCGTCGGCCTAGCGTGCGGAGGACCCGGGTTCAATTCCCGGCCAGGGCACACAGGAGAAGCGCCCATTTGCTTCTCCACCCCTTCGCCGCGCTTTCCTCTCTGTCTCTCTCTTCCCCTCCCGCAGCCAAGGCTCCATTGGAGCAAAGATGGCCCGGGAGTGGGGTTGGCTCTGTGGCCTCTGCCTCAGGCGCTAGAGTGGCTCTGGTCGCAACATGGCGACGCCCCAGAGGGGGCAGAACATCGCCCCCTGGTGGGCAGAGCGTCGCCCCTGGTGGGCGTGCTGGGTGGATCCCGGTCGGGCGCATGCGGGAGTCTGTCTGACTGTCTCTCCCCGTTTCCAGCTTCAGAAAAATGAAAAAAAAAAAAAAAATCTGAACATCTATCTCTCTGAAGATATATAAATGGCCAATGAGCCTATGAAATGATGCTCAAATATCATTGGATATTAAAGAAATACAAATCAAAATTACAATGAGATGACACTTTGTAATTAACAGGATGACTATTTAAAAAGAGAGATAACAGCAAGTGTTGACAAGGAAGAGAAACTGGAATCCTCAAGCACTGTTGTCAGGAAAATAAAATAGTGCAGGCACTTTTGGAAAATCGTTTGGCAGTTTTCCAAAATAGTAAACAGTTACATATGAGTCACCAAGAGGTACATACCTAAGAAAATGAAAACATGTACAGTACACACAAAAACTTATATACAAGTATTCACAGGAGCATTAGTCATAACAGGCAAAAAGCAGAAACAACTCAAATGTCCATTGATTAATGAATGTATCACTATAATAAAATACATCTATGCAATGGAATATTATTTGGCAATAAAAAGGCATGAAGTATACTGATACATGCTACAACATGGATGGACCTTGAAAATAATGTGCTAAGTGAAAAAAGCAAACCACAAGACCACATATTGTGCAATTGCATTTATATGATATGTCTAGAACAATCAAATCTATGGAGACACAAGTAGGTAAGTGGTTGTTTAGGGCTAGGGAAAATGAGGGGTTTCAGGGAGTGAAAGATAAAGGGTATAAGGTTTCTTTGTAGGGTGATGATTGTTTTCAAGTTAACTACAGTCATGGTTGTACAACTATGAATACACCTAAAATCATTTCATTGTACACTTTAAATGATTCAACTGTACCATATGAATTACATCTAAATAAAGCTGTTTTAAAATACCTATAAATAAAAGTGGGGAACAAGTAAAGTAGTCAGGATCACAGTAACAATTTATTCATACTCCTAACAGTTTTAAAAGCAAAAGTCTTCCTTACAAAAGCCTTTTTAGTAGACTTCTTATTTTGCCTTATAGCCATCACCGATGTTAGTTGCAGTCATTAGTCCTGACCTAAAACAAGTGTCTTTGACACTTGCTTCTTTGGTGTGAATAACTATTGAAAATAAAATACTAGAAATAGCTTGGTATTTTTCTACTGCTATGAATGCTAATGAAAGCAATAAATGAATACAAAAAAGGAAGGGATAGGCTTGCTGTAGGGCACAAAATTGCTCTTGCCATCTGTTCACCATATTGGAAAACTTCTCATCCTCTAATCGAGAGATGTTGCATAAATAAAGCTTTATTGGAACAGAGCCATGAGCTGATTGTTTATGAACTGTTTATGGCTACTTTTATGCAACAGATGGTATGGCCTACATGCCTATAATACTATACTATCTTGTTCTTTTAATGTTTGTAGACCTCTGTTCTAATCAGTAAGGGTTTCATGTAACATTGTATTACTTCCAGGATAGAATACCTATCAGTAATCAATGTAATTTGTAATTTCTATAATCACATTTGATGCCTGTTGTTAACAATTTCTCTCATGATCTAGTTTACTTGATTCTGTAGCATCATTATATTTTAATGAGTTAGAAGAGTTCATAGGTTCTATTATTTCTCCAATATTTTACCCAGAAATAAAATCCATTTTCATTCAGTAAATATGTGGTAGGCATAATGCTAAACATTGTTTCAATCATTAAAAAGCTGAAAATAATTCCCACATTTGTGGAGCTTATATTCATAACAGAAAACAAGAAAAATATAAAATAAAACAAAATAGATTGTGATAGGTGTTAAGAGAAAGTAACAAAAGACTGTAAGATTGAAAATAATAAAGGGAGACATGCTTTTTCATACTTCAGTTAGAAAAAATCTCTCTAAAAAGATAGTATTTAAAATGAGATCTAAAAGATAAGTAGGAATTAAGAACTCAAAGAATGAGAAGAAAAGCATTCCAGACAGAGCCCAGAAACAACCTGACATATTCAAGGGACTGAAAGAATATAAGTAAAATAAGAACATAGAAAAAAGGAGGAGTTTGTACAAGATTATATCAGAGAAGTAGGCAAGGGCCAAATTATGCAGGGTTCTATAAATATTGAAAGAAATATGAACTTGCTTTTAAGTAGAGAAGGCATTAAAAGATCTTTAGCAGGGATATGACATGATACAGATACATTTTAGAAGCACACTTGTTACAACAGAGGAGAGGATGGGAAGACTAGTTATATGTCTGGTGCAGTATTCCAAAGAAAAAGATAGTAAAATTGGTTAGTCTCAAAGTGATGGCAATGGAGACAGAAAGTATACTGATTTAAAATAACTTGTTCACTGATGTGTATGGGTAGGAGAAGGGATTAAGAAAAAGAATAATTCCAATGACTAAAGTTTAAGCAACTTAAGTTAATGATGTGATTTACTAAAAAACTGGGTTGCCAGGTGGGAGGGGATAAGGTGAAAAATGGTAACTTCACTTTGGATGTATATTTTGGTACATATCTGAGATTATCAAGTGGAGAGATTACAATATCTGAAACTCCAATAAGTCTAGGCTGGAGATATAAATTTGACAGAAAAAAAAAGGGAGAGAAAAGACATTTAAAATCAAACATATAAATTTCTCAATATCCATTTTTGTCCTAATAGCAGAGAAGGCAGTACATAATAGTTATCTTTCTTCAGTTCTTTATCGGTAAGGAGGGGGAAAAAAGTAACATGCTCTAATTAGTAACTGAAAAAAAAAACAAGAAAATAACACTAGTTATTTCCAAGAAGGGTAACTGAGTAACTAAAGATGCACCTTGATAATTACTGTTACTTTAACCCCTACCCCAAGAACATAAACATAGTTGAAAAGGTAAAAGCATCAGTAACTACTAAAGTTACAAATGAAACTTCCAATTAAAAATCAAATTAATCAATTTTCAAAATATACATGAACTAGAAATGACTGAGTTCAATAATTCAATCCCTCATTTTATAGTTAAGAACAAAATCAGAAACACATACTACAATCAAGGATGCCAAACATCATGCTGTGATTTAAATATTTTAAATGCAAAATAATCATCAACATCTTCATTAGCCAATACCACATTTACTTTACTGACCAAGTATATCATGAAACTAAGGGTTAAAATACTCTAGTCACCTTCATTTATGGTCCCCCTCAGTATTTTAAGAACTCAACCTGATGATTAAGCTAATTTGTTAAACAATGAAAATAAAAAACTTGCCCTGGCCAGATAGCTCAGTTGGTTAGAGCACCATCCTGAAGGACAGAGATTGTGGGTTCAATTCCTTGGTCAGGGCACAGACAAGAACAGATAGATGTTCCTGTCTCTCTTCTGCTCTCTCTAAAATCAATAAAATAAACATTAAAAAAAAAAAAAAACTAAAACAAACTTCTCTGCCACTTTTCATAATGCAATTTTTAAATCTGAAATTGCATGCCTTGGTTCTAACTTGGTAAACAAAACTGAACTCTACCCATGCTCTCTTTCCTGGGAGCACACTAAGGGTGCACCTTTCCCTTCTCCCGCTTCTTCCCCCGCAGGCATGCATCTTCTAACCTCTAGGGATCCACAAGACTTGCAACCAGAGAAGCAATGTGCAGTGGGCTAACCCCTAAAATCTGTACCCAGGGCCACCTGTTTGCTAGGAGCTGACAGCAGCTCCACCTTGGCACTCTTTTTTCGCATATTTCTAGAGAACCAAAGCAGCTCCACCTAGTCTCTATCCTGTTGCTTCTCCTGTCCCAGGCTTCCTTGTTTCACTGCCCCAGCTTTAATAAAACATACTCTCAAAAAAAAAAAAAAAAAAAAAAATGGTTGAACTGTTTTGTCAAATGAGTAAAATATATTCCAGTAACATTAAGGCCATTATATCATGAAAGTAGGCAATATCAACCAAATGCTTAGCATTTCTAGGACATATGCTCCAATATCTGTCAAGTACTATGCATATACTGTATCTTATTTAATTTGCTCGGTACCCTATGAGACAAATATTACTCCTATTTCATAGGTAAGAAAAATAAAGCTAATAGTAGTTAAGTAATTCCTTAAAATTACGTACCTAGAAATTGTGGGAGTTACAACTCTAAAATCCTTATTCTTTCTACCAATGGTTTTAAAACATTTTGGTCTCAAGACTCCTGATCCACCTAAGAATTATTGAAGATCCCAAAAATTTTTCAGAATGATAATTCTATCAATATTTACCATATAAAAAATTAAAATTAAAAGTTTAATTTTATTTATTAATTTAAAAATGACAATAAACATGTTAATATAAATTTTTATGAAAAAAAATTGTATTTTCCAAAACAAACAAAAAAAGAATCACAAAAGTGCTACTTTAAATTCTTTATTTAAAAAACAAAATAAATGTCTTAATAAGCTGGCTTAATAGAAGACAGCTAGATGTTAATAACTATTTCTACATTCAATTGGTATAAATGTCAGTTTGGTTTGTAGTATATGAAGAAATCTAGATTCAGAAGATAAGTAGTTGGTTTCTCTTGTACTCTGAGTAGATCTTTTACGGATACATGATTTTGTAACATCATGCATTGATCATCTGAAAAGTACTGGGTTTTTTTTTTATAAATATTAAATTATGCAGACCCTTCCAAATGTCAACTCAGTTCACCATACAAAATTTTTTTTTTATCACATTTGGTAATATCACCAATCTGATCAGAACAGTCTGTCAATACTGGGAAATTGTCAAGCTCAGAGAGACATTTTCCAAATGCTAATTTTCGTTTCAAAGTTTGAATTTTTTCACTGGTTATAAATACTGTCCACTGTTTTCTCTGAAGTCACAGGCTCACCTCATTCATTTTTCAGAAAATGTGTACTAAATATCCAAATTGAAATAACCATAGTTTGTCAATGTTTTTTTTCCCCAAGTTAAAATAAGGTTCCATGACAAAAGCAGCTGGTTTGGCTTGCAACTCAAATAATTGCACAACTGTTTTCCCTTCAGTATGCAGAACAACATCATGCGTAATCCATATTATGTCAAAGAATACCAAAAGTACAGGTACCTGAGCCTGACCTATAATGGCTCAGTGGACAGAGTGTTTTTTCAAAACCTTGAGGTCGCTGGCTTGAGCACTGGCTCATCTGGCTTGAGCATGGGATCATCAACATGATCCCAGAGTTGCTGGCTTGAAGCCCAAGGTCACTCACTGCCTCGAGCCCAAGGTTGCTGGCTTGAGCAAGGGGTTGCTGGCTTGGCACAGTCTCCCAGTCAAGGCACATATGAGAAGCAACCAATGAACAACTAACGCTATGCTTCTTATCTTTCTCCCTACTTGTCTCCCTCCTTCCATCCTTCCCCCCTTCTCTCTTTTAAAAAAAAAACAAAAAGATATGCCCTTGAGATTAAGACAGTAAAATTAATCACTTCTATGGCTTCACCAAAGACATTAAGAAAAATTTTTTTTTAAAAATTTTTTTTTAAAAAAACTGCAAGAACATGACAATGAAGATACAATGCTTAGTAGCAGTTTGGCACCTTGACTCAGTCTAAGGTTCCAATAATTTTATCCACCACTGCTTTTGTACCATCACCAAAAATGTCAGCACAGTGAGAAAGGCAAGCAAAGACTATACATTACTACAAAAATAGTTTTGACATGATGTGCCCCTAACTAGAGAGCAAAGCAGAAAAATCACAAGTACTAAAACCAACATAGTTCCAGCTTCTACAGCCATCTTCAAGTCCCATCCAAGCAAGCAATAACAGAATTTTTGTATGTTCTCTCATAAATGGTACTATATTATACACTAAAACTCACACATGTACATATTACACCCAATCCATCTTCAACTCCTAATCAGCTCTACCTTTTCACTATTCTATAGTTTTCCTCACTTATTAAAATAGCATGTTAAATTGACCCTTGAGTGAATCTTTGAAAATCAGTTACTTCTCTACTCAAAACCCTCAAATTGCTTCCTCTGTTGCTCAGATAAGTCAAAATCTTTTACAAAAGTTTTATATGCTTACATCCCATCACCTCTCCCATTTCCTACCTCTCATTTCAGCCACACTGGCTTTCTTCCTATTCCTTAAATATGGTACCTCTGCATTTGCTATTCTCTGCCTGAAACTCTGTTCTGCTACACATGTGCTCCCTAATTTTCTTTAGATAACAACTTAAATTTACACCTCCCCTCTCCACTCTATCCTCTCTGTTCTATTCATTCTGCTTCATTTTATCTATATTTATCATTACCATATATTTATTGGTATATTACCTTCACTCTTTTAAAATGTAAGTTCCAAAAGAGCAAGAACTTTGTTTTGTTCACTGCTATAAACCCAGCACCTAACACACTGGTTATCACATATGGGAGCTCAGTTTTTATCTGTTATATGAAGGAATAAATGAACAAAACAAAAAGGAAGAAAAAATGATTAAAAACAAAAACATTAGAGTAGTGTTAAAATCTGTTCTACTCTCCAAAAAAACCATTTCACCCCGGGACAAAGCAGTTCTCCAAAAGATTATCTATGAAAGCCAACCAAAGGCTGTAGTATATTCATGAGAGGATGTGCAAGACTGCACATGTGCTTTTATAGAATTCAGTACTGTGCTGAGTGAGAGTATGCATTAACATGCCTGATAACATGCCAAGAATCCAAATGCACTGAACTGAATTACACCAGTAGCAAACTACAGATGACTTATAAAAGAGTAAAACAAAACTAATCTTGTAGCAAACTGACAAGCAGTATAAATTCAAGTATCAAATAAAACTTCAAGTGAAGTCCTAGCTAAACATCAAAAACAAAAATGTTGCCTGACCAGGTGGTGGCGCAGTGGATAGAGCAAAGGACTGGGACACAGAGGACCCAGGTTCGAAACCCTGAGGTTGCTGGCTTGAGCACAGGGTCACTGGCTTGAGTGTGGGATCATAGACATACCTCCATGGTCGCTGGCTTGAGCAAAGGGTCACTCCCTCTGCTGTAGCTCCCCCCCATCAAAGCACATATATAAAAGCAATCAATAAACAACTAAGGAGACTAAGAAGACACAACAAAGAACTGATGCTTCTAATCTCTCTCCCTTCCTGTCTGTCTGTCCCTATCTGTCCCTCTCTGTCTCTGTCATACACACAAAACAAAACAAAAAACAAGAATGTCTTCTGCTGATAGGTACTAAACACCAAAAGTGAGAGCAAGATGCTGCTATTAATGGGTATCATTATTATATGAACCTTTAGAGGGAAATATTTTTAAATGCAGTCTCCCATTTGAGACAATAATATCCCAATATATTAATTATTATATCTACTTATTTTAGCCACTTAGCATAATTTCATAAAAATCAGTATGTTGAGAAGCATGGTCTCAAACTCAGATCTGATTCCAAATATAGAGATGGCCTTCTAGTTGTGCAGATAATCTTCAGGATTTCAACAAGAGTAATAGGCTCAAAAATAAATCACACAATTAGACCTCATATATCCTGATAACACCCTTCATAATCTTCATTTAGAAAAAATCTGTTCTCTTTTTTCCTAACCTGCTTTCATATGCTTTTAGTCTTGCTCTAAAACTGGCCTTCCATTTCACCTCCATTGAAATAAATAGCATATGAACAGGAACACAGGGTCTGTCTGCCCAGCCCTGTAGTTTATTAAAAATTATAATTTCTAATAAATTACACTCATTTTCTAGAGCCCAAAGCATCTGGACAATGACACTCTACTCTGCATTAGACTTCTATGACTCAAGAGTGACATTAAGTTGGGGCAAACACACTCAGTCCTCCAATGAGCACTCTCGAGTTCTTCTGCCTCACCAATGATGTCCAGGACACATCACTGCCATTAAATGCTCATTTTTGCTTCCCTTTTCTCCTGGAGAGGCAAGTCAGAGAATTCCTACTCCTGTTGTAGCTCAGTGCAGGAAACGGGAGAAAAGGATTTCCCTCTCCCTCTTATGAAGTAGCTCTGCATATGTGTTCATACCACTATTTTAAGTGTTAAGTCACATTCTATAGTGTTTAATGATGATGCCATGAGGAAACACAGCCACTTAACCCGTGGATAGTCCAACTTTGTTGGAGATGCACATGGAGAAAGAGGTGAAAGGTAAAAGGTTGTATTTGTATAATCATTAAGATCAACTGAATCAACCCAGTAGATCAGAGGAGTGACAGGATTCACCACCATTATTACCCTTGTACCCAGTGAAGATGTATAATACTTTAACGGATTATCTTGAGCCTCTAAAAACCACATTTTTTCTAGAGGAAAATCAGGTCTTTCAAAAACAAAATTCAGAAAAAACTACAAAACACGAGGAAAACACATGTACAACTACTAGTGTTCCTTTAAAGGTGTGCCACAATTATATAACCCTCCTGGCTAAAATGGTTCACTTGAGGCTTAGTTCGAGACTTCGTTTGCAAGCAAAGTTTAGCTTTTTAGTCACTTAACCAGATATATTATGCATTACTCTCTTGCATCACCTGTCATTAAGATTTTAGTGACAAAAACAGAGAAAATAATAGCAAAAGGGAATTTTTTTTTTTTTTTTTATTTTTTTACAGAGACAGAGAAAGAGTCAGAGTGAGGGATAGACAGGGTCAGACAGACAGGAACGGAGAGATGAGAAGCATCAGTCATTAGTTTTTCGTTGTGCATTGCGACACCTTAGTTGCTCATTGATTGCTTTCTCATATGTGCCTTGACCGTGGGCCTTCAGCAGACCGAATAACCCCTTGCTCGAGCCAGCGACCTTGGATCCAAGCTGGCAAGCTTTTTGCTCAAGCCAGATGAGCCTGCGCTCAAACTGGCAACCTCAGGGTCTCGAACCTGGGTCTTCCGCATCCCAGTCTGATGCTCTATCCACTGCGCCACCGCCTGGTCAGGCAGCAAAAGGGAATTTAAAGATTTATAGGAAATAAATCAGAATAAATAATCCACGTGAACACCAGATTATCCTATTGCCTCAATTCTCAAACACAGATTTTTAATCTTTAAAAATTGAAATGTTTTAAAATCCCTGTCTGAAGAAATTTGTATTATCTGACAGAGATATTTACATGTTAATCATTTCTTTATCACTTCAGTAAACCACCTGCATTAGCAGGAGTACTCTAAAATTGAATTTTTTTCCTAAAATTGAATTTTGACTTAAATTTGAAACCCATAATCACTGTGTGAAATAGTTTCATGGAGATCACTACAATTCAATAAAAATAAAAATTAACTGTGTTTTGAGAAGATGGCTTGTAACATGCCAAACAATGTAATTAAAGGCAATAGAAACTGCCAAATCTCTCAGAACAGGTCAGAAATGGTTCGCCGTCTAGAAAAGGCTGGTTTAAGCAATTTATATTATCAATGACTTTCATCACTCTGGCACTTAAAAGCTTCTGACTAATGGCCGGGAAAAGGTGCTTACCGTCTAAGGATATTTAAGTCAAGAGAAAAAAAACAAAATTACATGTTCACCAAATAGAAATGGCAGTGAAAATCAAGTAAGTCTTTCATATGCTTCACAAACATTCTCAATTTTAAAAGTGAGGAAGTAAAAATCAAGATACTGTTCACCTACCAATGGCTAAAAGTGATTCAGTGAAAAAAAGGCTTAGACTTAAACTGTTATTCTACGCTAACAAGAAAAGTGGTAAATAACTAAAGACATACCAAAGATAACAAGTTTAATAAATTGATGCATATTTAATGTAATGGATCTTTTTACCCACCAAATAAAAGCTGTTACTAAATATGCAATGACGGATAATTACTTGGCATTGAACAGAGTATATATATGATGTTATGACTGTTACTGTATTTAACATATTCCAAGAGATATGTCTGGATCCAAATATGTATATAATACATCTCAAAATAATTGATGGCTCAGAAAAAGCAATTCATACTCAACAAACATTTTACCACAAAAGAAAAAAGCTCTATCCCTGCTCCTATTCAATTTAATAGTAATAAAGATTTAAAAATTTAGAGTTTCACTAAAAGAAGCTGATTAAGATTTTCATTTACTTATTAACACATACATAGTATGTACTATGTTTCAGGGATCATTCTAAGCACTTTATATATCAAGTTATATGAAGAATGGATACAGAAGTTAGGAATATTTACCTGAAGATAAGGAGAACACGATAGCTCATTGCATACCTAAAGAGCTATCCCGTGAACAAGGTAGCCCACATATCTGTCCCATTAAATAAAAAAGACACAGAACAAGAGTGAGAGATTTGGGCTCTGCAAAAAAACTCCTGAGAGCTCTCCAATGGCAGAATCTCTCTACAAGGCTACTACAACGCTGAAATGGGAAAATATGTATTAAAAAACTTCACTGTCAACTGCCACATGCACACTTGAATTGACCTCTTTGCAATGCAATATAGTGGTGGGTCCTGATCAACAGAAATATTTACAGAGAGGTCAATCATGGGCTTTTAAAGTTCTTAGTTCACTTCCCACCTTTTAACTTATCCTAAGTATATAACTTTAGAAAAGTTCCCTTTAAAATAAGAATTAAACTATCTAGTTTGAGGGTTGTGAGAATTACCATATTTCCCATGTATAAGACGCATCTTTTCCAAAAAATTTGGGATCTAAAAACTGGGTGCGTCTTATACAGTAGTTGTGGATATTTTACTTGCATTTCCCATTTTTTCGCGCTTATTTTTGCACTCATTGTTTAGACAGTGATTTATCATCAGACACAGATGAAGACAAGCTAATGGATGGGAGTTTTGACAGTGATGAGGAGCTGTATGAATTTTATGATGAATAAAACTTGAGTTCAGTAACTTTATGTAATACATTTTTTTCCAATTTCGGGCCCCAAAATTAAGGTGCATCTTATACATGAGGAAATACGGTGAGTGTGATAATATATGTGAACACTTAGACTGATTTTCTTGCTTGATCACAAATGGTACTGAATTGCAGGATTATTCGGCTTCCATATTCTATACTGCAACACTTAGGAATTGGTTTGTTAAAACACAAATTCTGTTCAAAGTAACTGGAATCTTAAATAACCCTAAACTCTTGTCCCTAGCCTACTGAGACACACTCAATAAATTGTATCTATGATGATCATCATCATAATGTTGTGGAAGAAATCTTTACAGTGAACAAAAAACTATGTGGTATGATCATACGGCTCTGCTATGCACCAGTATGAGTGCATGATTCTACTATGCACTTTTCATGTTATAACAATCCAAATATAGTATGTCGCCTGTTTCTGTTGAGGTGACTTAATAAAGCATTTATCTTTTCTAACTTGAAAGAAAAAATATTCTAAAAACCTAAAAAAAGTATCCAGTTACTAAAAATCAAGAGTAAAAGTAATGCAATATAATGGTGAAAATATGCAGCTACAGGGGAAAAGGGATTAGAAGTAGCACATGAAATATAAGCTACTCTTCCTAGGAGACTTTAAGACATGGGAATGTATATTGTAGGGGAAAAAAACAATTACACTTTCCACAGGTATGTGAACCATAAGTTACATTCATCAGAAATACCAACAATATAAAGGTAACCAAGTACAATGCCAACATTTGCTCTATCAAGGCAATTTAAAAAGTGAATTTCCCTGGGCTAAGGGCAAGAGTTTAGGGGTATTTAAGATTCCAATTACTTTGAACAGAATTTGTATTTTAACAGTCTGACCAGGCGGTGGTGCAGTGGATGGAGCATCGACTTGGGAAGCACAGCACACAAATTCAAACCCTGAGGTTGCTGGCTTGAGGCCAATGGACACTGCTTTGAAGCCTAAGGTTACTGGCTTGAACCCAAAGGTCATTGGCTTGAGTAAGGGGTCACTGGTTCAGCTGGAGTTCCCCCCCTGAAACCTCCCCATCAAGGCACATATGAGAAAGCAATCAATAAACTAAAGTGCCACAAAGAGTTGATGCTTCTCATCTCTCTTCCTTCCTGTCCATCCATATCTGTCCCTCCCTCTCCCACACTCTTCGCTTTAAAAAAAGAGAATCTGTATTTTAACAAGCCAACTCCTAAATATTGCACTACAGGATATAGAATCCCAATAATCTTGCAATTCCATACCATTTGGATTAATCAAGACAATTAGTTCTAACATACTATAGTTCTATACTTAGCCATATTCATATCTCATTTGAAAAGGAATTAACTCTCAAAAGGAATCTTTTATCTGTTTTCAGGGATATTTCTTTCAAAGGCAATGGCCATAAAATAAAACATAGCTACTATGACGGCCGAATTTGAAAAACTTAGTAACTGATTAATAACCTGAAGCTACAACATATCTTCCACTAAAAACTCTTTGCCAAAGAGTTAAAATGTAATCACCATCAACAAACAATATTATGCCTGTTGCAAAAATAGTACAGTAATTAAATAAGTTAAATGTAAAAATAAAAAACTGGGCGCAGCTGTCAGGAACTTTTTCCAGGATTTGATTTATGATAAATGACAGGTAGTGATATTATTTCAATATCACTAAATTCAGAATAAAAGCTCAGTTGTTACAAAATTATACAACCGACAGAAATCTTACTTTACCTCAATTTTTGTCCTAATTTTAGATAAGAAGCCTAGAGTCCAGTGGAATTAAGGCAGCTTATTCCACAGGCAAGTTTTTCATTAATGTGTTATTTTGAGCACAGAGTTCAGTGTGTTCTAACTGAATGCATGCAATAGTCATGTTCAGTTAAAAACAGAGCCATCAACATTTGCCAACTTCCCAATTTAAAGGCCTATCTATGGAATGTTGAAATTATCCGTGTTTACATTTGTTTTCATTAATAAATTTACTGTTGCTTAAAAATCAACTCAATCACATTGTTTTTAGAACTAGAGAAAAAAAATCAGCTGATGTGTTAAGGTAGAGCAGAAAGTAGAAAATATAGTCCTCAAGTAACAAATGATACTGTATTTTGTCATATAAATCATGAAGTTACTATGGAAAACCACAGTACTATTTTAGACAGTCATAAAGATGAAGTATTACTATTAGCAACTTCCTATGTAAAACAAGAAAAAAAACCTCAAAACTACTCCAAGATTTTGCCTACTCAGAAGTCACTTTACTTGCTCTAAGGTATCACATGCCAACAAATTTAACTGTACGGTTTTCAGAAATCAAAGCATTCTATATTTCATCCTAAATGCAGAGTGTAGACACTTTGTATCAAACTAAGTTTTCTAAAAGCAGGAATCAAAAAAAGAGACAACCTGGCAGCTAAGAATCACAACCAGTTACATAGTTGCAGCCAAGTTAGGATCTGTACCTGGGTGATGAAGGTAGGTGGGCATATATATAAGTCCAAATTCAAGATCCCAAGGTGGAAGATGGGGAGCGAAAGAAAAGAAATAGTTCCACAAACGAAAGAAGGAAGCCAGGATGGAAGAGAAGCAACCTAAAATTTCTTATAGTCAAGAATCAACAACTGAAGGCCTGTCTCAAAGACAAAACCAAACAGCTTCTCATAGGAAACTTTAGTGTCTACGGAGAAAACAACATTCCTTTGCACCCACAAGAACCAAACCCCTGACCACTGGCATACTATTATTGAGCCCGTCACGATTTACCGGCATTTGACCCGGATGATGAGCAAAGGAAAGGGTCTAATGGAGATGAGCCTAGGATTCCAGAAGCCTGGGGAGGGGCACCCTAGCCTCGGGAAAGGGGAAGTGGAGAGGGGCGAGCACTCCTCACCGTGATTATCTTTCTGCCCGATATTGTGCGTGCGGATGAGAGAGGACAGTCTCCTGACATCCCCCTTGAAGACGCACTCGTGCACTGGGTAGTGTGCGGGGCAAATGCCTCCATCTGCGGCGACAGAAATGGGGTTGGCACCCCCTAGAAGAGTCTGGGACTGGGAGGTGGTGGTTCCGGAGGAATTATGCAGCGGCAGGGCCGGCGCGCCCGGGGGATTGGAGGAGGCCGGCGCCGTCTTCAGCTGGAGCCGGTGGTGATGGTTACTGAAGATCTTATGGCAGGCTCTGCCGCCCTTGCCGCCGCCGCCCGCGCCGATCCTGCCTCCAGTAAAGGTGCCGCCGAGGGCAGCCGCCGCTTCCTCATCCCCGGGCTCCAGCAGGTCCCCCTCTTCTTTGCTGGGCTTGTGGTCCCGCCGCAGTGAGCGGATCTTCTCTCCGGTCATCGCCGTCAGGAGCAGAAAGGGGCTCCCGGGGACTCACCGCCCGCGACAGAGTAGGCGCTGCGGCGGCACAAGGCGATTAGAGCGGTGGCCAGGCGCGTCGGGCGCAGCATGAACTCCCAGAGAGTCCCCGAGCCCGGGACACACGCATCTCCCGCAGGAAGAAGAGCCTGCTCTCGCCTCGGTACGAAAGGAAGCGCGCTCGCTGGAGGGAGCTAGTGCTCAGTTACCAGCGACACCACGACCCCGGTCCCCGCCGCCGCAATCGCCACCACCACCTCACCCTGAAAAACAGGGCACTGCCATCTTCCTCCGGCTTCTCTCGCGAGAGCTCCCCAGGGAGGGAGAAGAAAGGAAACACCGCGATAGGTGAGCAGCGCGCTCCCGCCTCCGCCCCTCGATTCCCAGAGAGGGGCTGAGCGCGGGCGTCTTCCAGGCACCGCGTTTCCTTAGGCAGCTGGAGTTTCTAAGCTGGAAGACCGAGACGCGTCTCTCTCGCGCCTGTGGACGTTCTGAAACCTTACCCTGCGTTGAGATATTCGATGCATCTTATAAACAAGGACTTAAACACTCCGGCCTCTAGGCCTCCCGCAGAGCGGTGTAGACTGACGCCGGGCACGCGGGATGTGATGTCACTGAGATGCGCAGGACATTCATTCAGTAAACATTTCCTCAGCATCTCCTTCATGCCGTACACTGAGCTAGTACATTTATAAAGCACCACTCCTGTCTAGAAGGAGATCAGGAAAGGAAGACATCGTCAAACAGTTGGGTTCAATTCTACTGCACGAGGAATGAAATAGATGGCAGGAAGCAAGGATGCACCAAGAAAAGGAGAGGCAAATTTTAGAGTTGGAGTGTGAGAAAGTCACCATAGAAGAGTTTAGAGGCTGACCTTGGAAGCAGGGTATTCAGCAGAAGGGGAGAGAGGATTTCACTCAAATATATATATATATATATATATATATATATATATATGAATCAATTTGGGGCAGGCGTCAAAGTTAGAGTATGGGTAGTGGACGCTGAAGGATGGCAAATATAATCGTGTAACTGGGGTATCACTGGGCTAGTACATGGCTAATCTCGACTCAGTGTAAAATTCTAAAAAGGTGAATCTGACATCCATAAAGCCTTGACAAAGTAAAGCTGTGGAGACCTGGAGTGGAGAGAAGTTAGCAAAATATCCAAAAGCTCTATCTATCCATTTCTCTCTCCAAAGGCCCATTTACTCTGACAGCTGCTTCTCTCAAGTCTCGTCTATTTTAAATTTTATTACCACCTCCATCCCCCCCCCCAAAAAAAGATTCTATTGGAACTAACCTCTGTAAGTCCTCCCCTGCCTCTCCCGTATTCACTGCCTATCTTCTTTCAAACCAGTCTCTTTCTTCCCTTCTTTCTTTTTTGGTGGGAGTGGGGGTTGTTCCAGGTAGTTCAAGCATTACCCATCAGCACCTCAAAGGATCCTACTCTGAAAGCTAGAGACACTGAACACACACACATATCTACATATACAAGAACATTTTGTTCTTCTGCAATAGCCAGCATTTATTGTTAATTCTACACCAGGCAGTATGCTTGGTAATTTATATATTATTTCCTTGTAATGATTATTATTTTTAATCTTCATTTGACAGTTGAAAAAACTTGTCCAATGTCTCAAAACTAGAATGCAACATAGTCAAGTATCATTCCAGGGCTAGAGAAATAAAAAGGGGTCATATCATGTAGGGGGTTGTATGTAATCTTAAAAGTTTATATTTATCTAAAAAGAAATGGATAACCTTTTAGGAATATTAAACAATAGAATAGCATAATGAGATTTGCCTTTTAAAAAGTCACTCATACTTAAGAAAAGTATGTATGGGGATAGATTACAAGGGGGCTACTCTAGAGAGGGAAACTAAGAGAAAAATGCATAAATCAAATAATGTGTTAATATTTGAATGTAAACGTCTGTGGAAGATGGAATTGTTAAATCGCATATTCCGTGCATTGCTTGTATTTCTACAAAGAGAAAGTATTCTATTTTATTAATCATAAAAGTAATAAATTAATTTGTAAAGAAGTATGCAGTGATTCATATAATGAGATTATGAAAGCATGAACCAAGTTAGTCTACCATTATAGCTGTAAAGTGTCATTGGATCCGGAATTTAAAAGTAGCTTATTAGTGGCTGCCACTCATGGAGAAATGTGGAAACTTGTGAGTTTCCTCCCATTAAATTCAAATATTTATTTTTTTTATTTTTTTTAAACATGGTTCTAATTTCTTTTTTTATTTTATTTTTTTATTTATTCATTTTAGAGAGGAGAGGGAGAGACAGAGAGAGAGGAGAGACAGAGAGAGAGAAGGGGGGGAGGAGCTGGAAGCATCAACTCCCATATGTGCCTTGACCAGGTGAGCCCAGGGTTTTGAACCGGCGACCTCAGCATTTCCAGGTTGACGCTTTATCCACTGCGCCACCACAGGTCAGGCAAATTCAAATATTTAGACATCAAAAATAATACTCAGCTCTTTTAAGAGCTCCATAATATAATAAGGAAAATGATATAGAAATATAAGATTAAAATACATTGTGAAAATATACAAGAATTAAAATTATATGAGATCCTGATATATAAAAGAATATATTATTAACTATGTCTGGAGAAAATGAAAGTCAGGTAATCAGGATATCTTTCTGGAGAAGGTAATGTCTGTGCTAGGTTTTCAATAATGTGTAGGAATTGGCCAATTGGGCAAGGAACAAAGATATTATAGGTAATAATATCTATCATTTATTGAGAGCTTACCATATGTCAGGCATTGTGCCAAGTGCGTTTCAATAACTATTTGATTTAATGCCCGCAAGTCTAAGAGGCACTTACTGTCCCCATTTTACAGCTGAGGCAGCTGAGGCCCGGAAGTGATCATTCAGCTGATGAGTAGAGGTAAAAAGAATAGTACGTATTAATATACCATGAAATTGAGAATCATTGGAGCATAGTAGGTGACAGGAAAAACAATGGTAAAAGAAACTAGAAAGAAAAAAATGCTGAGCTAGATTACAGAGAACAACTGTATGAAACTCAAACTATTATGCTAGTTCATATACATGAATGTATATATTGTGTGCAGGAGGAACAAACTTTCTTCTCCTCTCAAGGTTCTTCCGGCTGGTCTAATAATCAAATAGCATGAGACACTAGCAAGAGAAAAATGACCATATTTAATACCTATATCTGGGAACCTTGCATGCCCGAATTAGAGACCCTGCAAGCATGAGAGATTCAGCAATAGGATAGTTAAGGTAAATAAGGCATCCTGAGCTAGGATGAGGTAAGATGCATTGGGGGCTTCAAAGGTATGCAGGATGATAAGAAGAACAGACCTTTAGTAAATAGAAATTTGCCTTGCTTGATAACAGGGATTGGGAACCTTTTTGGCTGAAAGAGCCATGAACGCCACATATTTTAAAATGTAATTCCGTGAGAGCCATACAATGACCTGTGTACGTTACAGAGGACAGCTGTGATTGGCTCCAGCAACCTGCAACCATGAACATGAGCGGTAGGAAATGAATGGATTGTAATACATGAGAATGTTTTATATTTTTAACTTTTTTTTTTTTTATGAAAGATTTGTCCGCAAGCCAGATGCAGGCATCAAAAGAGCCACATCTGGATCACGAGTCATAGGTTCCCGATCCCTGCTCTATACTGTAGATAGGTAAAAAGAAGTTATCCCTAATAATCTCTTATGGGCAAGGCCTCTAACTCAGATTCTTCGCACGGGGTATTTTGTGGAAGAGCCACACCCTAGGGGTCAAAGAGCTGCATGTGGCTCGCTAGCCCTAGTTTGCCAGACCACTCTAGATAGTTAAGAGGATTGGACAGAAGTTTCCCTTTAACCTGGGGTTCAAGTTGCCTTTAGCTCAAAACAATCAACAATCTGCATACCATAGTGACACATCTTGAGGTGACTCGTTCTGGATACCCAAACTAGGTAACAGAGGGAGAGTTTGCAAGTGATTTTAAACATAGTAAAGACAGGATTGCCTTTAAACACATAATGGACCATCAACCCATATTCTAAAGATATAAGATTTTGCCAGTCTTTTCAGTTTCATCTCCTACCTCAATGTCTAATTCATTCTTCATTTTAACCAAAGCAATCTGTTAACAGTCCTTATTTCCTCTCATGCCTCCTCCATGCCTTTGCACAAACTGTTCCATATGTCCCAAACTTATTTCTATTTTATTCACCTAGATACCTCCTTCAGTCTGTCTAAAATTTGTTCAAATTTTTTAATAATTTTATTTTATTTTTTATTTTATTTATTTTTACAGAGAGTCAGAGAGAGGGATACATAGGAACAGACAGACAGGAACGGAGAGAGATGAGAAGCATCAATCATCAGTTTTTCGTTGCGATGCCTTAGTTGTTCATTGATTGCTTTCTCATATGTGCCTTGACCGTGAGCCTTCAGCAGACCGAGTAACCCCTTGCAAGCCAGCGACCTTGGGTCCAAGCTGGTGAGCTTTTTGCTCAAACCAGATGACCCCGTGCTCATGTTGGCAACCTCGGGGTCTCAAACCTGGGTCCTCCGCATCCCAGTCCAACACTCTATCCACTGCGCCACCGCCCAGTCAGGCTAAAATTTGTTCAAATTTTATCTCCTTTTAGTACCAGGTTTGTTTGTTTCTTCTTTTTTTTTTTTTTTTTTTTTTTTTTGTATTTTTCTGAAGCTGGAAATGGGGAGAGACAGTCAGACAGACTCCTGCATGAGCGCGACGCTCCGCCCACCAGGGGGCGATGCTCTGCCCCTCCGGGGCGTTGCTCTGCCGTGACCAGAGCCACTCTAGCGCCTGGGGCAGAGGCCAAGGAGCCATCCCCAGCGCCCAGGCCATCTTTGCTCCAATGGAGTCTTGGCTGCAGGAGGGGAAGAGAGAGACAGAGAGGAAGGGGGGGGGGGGAATGGAAAAGCAAATGGGCGCTTCTCCTATGTGCCCTGGCCGGGAATCGAACCCAGGTACCCCGCATGCCAGGTCGACGCTCTACCGCTGAGCCAACCGGCCAGGGCCTGTTTGTTTCTTTCTAACTTGGTATAGAATTTGGGGATCCAGGAAATCACATAAAACTAAACCTCTAAATTAAAGTCATCACATCCTGTTATGAATGTAAGTCACAAACCACATATAGTGTATTAGCACTACCTATGCTTTTGCAACCAAAAGAAACCACAGATATTTTTGCATCATATTACAGTTGCTGCAGATAACTCAAAATATCGTTTGCATTCATTACTACTTCCAAATTATGTTAATTATTATGCTCTCCACTGGATCTTGTTCTTTAATGAATTAATAAAGAAGTACATATATTGTATTACAAATTTGTTTTTAAAATATTTCAATAGCTTTTTAATATACTATGTTTCTTATATTGTAGCTTTTTAATACACTATATTTCCTTTGTAATTTAAAGTGTTGTATGCATTTAAAAACATTGTTCTAAAAATGGGTCCCTAGGCTTCACCATACTGCAAAAGAGGTCCAAACAAAAGTTACTAACTCATTTTTAGGAGCCTTTAATGATACCTGCCCTTCCCTCCCTTTTTCTCCTATCACAGCCCATCATTCCAAGTAAGGTGTCACTCCTTTGCCTTCTTTCTGATTTCCAATTTTGACCTTTGCATCCCTCTTTGATATTCTTGTCTGCCTCTTTAATTAGTCCTTGGAGCTCTTTGCTAAACAAAAGGAAATAGTGAGTGCTTTAAATTAATAATGAACAGTTATAGAATCAATAAAATATTATCATATAAATACCAAAAGTATCTACACCAGGGGCCCCCAGACTATGGCCTTGGGGCCACATGCGGCCCCCTGAGGCCATTTATCCGGCCCCCACAGCACTTCTGGAAGGGGCACCTCTTTCATTGGTGGTCAGTGAGAGGAGCATAGTTCCCATTGAAGTACTGGTCAGTTTGTTGATTTAAATTTACTTGTTCTTTATTTTAAATATTATATTTGTTCCCATTTTGTTTTTCTACTTTAAAATAAGATATGTGCAGTGTGCATAGGGATTTGTTCATAGTGTTTTTTTTTATAGTCCGGCCCTCCAACGGTCTGAGGGACAGTGAACTGGACCCCTGTATAAAAAGTTTGGGGACCCCTGAACTACACTGTACCAAGACAACTCTAAACTAAGTGACAAGACACTAAATAAATTTAAATAATCCCAATCCAACTACATTGAAGTTGACTACTACTCTCTTGGATGCTTATATGAAGCCCAAGAGGACATATATCATTTTGGATTTTTCATTTGTTTACAAATAACAGTAAATTCTATTGAATCTGGTCTAAATTAAGGGAACTTATTGACTTACATAACAGAAAGGTGAAGAGATGCTTCCAAGAGTGATTGCCTCCAAACCACATGTCAGTTTCCCAGTGACTGTGAATGAGCCTCTCTCTCTGTTTGGAGCATCTTCTGAGGGCCAGCTTCCCTCAAGGAGACAGATGGCTGCCAGCAGTAACCAGGACTACGCACATCCTACTTCAGCTCCAGAAGGAGCACGCGGGACCACAAAAGTCTGGTGCTTGACATCTTTAAGAGGTCCTTATCAAAACCTTGTGTCCAGCAGAGTGCTGACTGGCTTCGGCTTAGGTTGCCTAAACAAACCCCCAACACAGTTTATCCTGAACAGCTTTGCCCAGTGAGCACTCATCTCTGATCCTAGGGTGTAGGGCTAAACCCTCCAAATGGCAAAATGATTTTCTTTTATAGATATTATAAATATATATATTTATATATTATATATATATAAAATTTTGATTTATTATTTTTTTATTTAGTGAGGGGAAGGGAGGCAGAGACAGACTCTCGCATGTGCCCAACCTAGATCCACCCAGAAAACCCACTAGGGGGCGATGCTCTGTCCATCTGGGCTGTGCTCTGTTGCAACCAGAACCAATTTTTAGTGCCTGAGGTGGAGGCCATGGAGCCATCTTCAGCGCCTGGGGACAACTTGCTCTAATTGAGCTATGGCTGCAGGTGGGCAGAAGGGGGGAGAGAGAGAGAAAACAGAGAGGGGGAGGAGTGGAAAAGCAGGTGAGCACTTCTTCTGTGTGCCCTGACCGGGAATCAACCCCAGGACATTCACATTCTTGTCCGACACTCTACCAATGAGTAAACCAGCCAAGGCCAAGCAAAATGATTTTCTAATGAGAATGAGGTAAGAAGAATGCTGGGAAACAAACACAAGGGAGATTAGAAGCCTGGCCTTTGGTGGTGCTGTGGATAAAGCCTTGACCTGAATCACTGAGGTCTCCAGTTCAAAACCCTGGGCTTTCCTCGTCAAAGCACATATTGCCATAATGGACAACTAAAGTGAAGTAACTATACCTCTGGCTCCCTCTACCCTCTCTCACCTCCCTGTAAAATAAATAAATAAATTTTTTTAAAGAGAGAGAGAGAGCCTGACCAGGCAGTGGCGCAGTGGATAGAGCATTGGACTGGGATGTGGAAGGACCCAGGTTCGAGACCCCGAGGTTGCCAGCTTGAGTGCATGCTCATCTGGCTTAAGCAAAAAGCTCACCAGCTTGGACCCAAGGTCGCTGGCTCGAGCAAGGGGTTACTCGGTCTGCTGAAGGCCCGCAGTCATGGCACATATGAGAAAGCAATCAATGAACAACTAAGGTGTCACCACGAAAAACTGATAATTGATGCTTCTCATCTCTCTCTGTTCCTGTCTGTCTTTCCCTAGCTATCCCTCTCTTTGACTCTCTCTCTCTCTCTGTCCCTGTAAAAAAAAAAAAAAAAAAATCTTAAAAAAAAAAAAGAGAGAGAGAGAGAGAGAGGTCAGGAAAAGTACTGCAGCCAAGAGACTTAACATAAAATTTTACTTGGGGAAAAAGAAATGTTTTCACAGTGCCTGGGACTTAACATTATTAAATATGTTATGATTTTCAATTATATTAATATAATGGGGAAATAACTTCACTGTTAAAGTACAAATTTACTTTTTATTCAATTGTTATGAATTAGAATTCAATCTAACAACTCAACTATGTAACTCAGTTATTGAATTTACTAGATAACTTTCTGGTCCTGTAGACTGCACTTATTTTTTTTTTTAAGATTTTATTTATTCATTTTAGAAAGAGAAAGAGAGAAAGGAGAGGAGCAGGAAACATCAACTCCCATATGTGCCTTGACCAGAGAAGCCAGGGTTTCAAACCAGTGACCTCAACATTCTAGGTCGATGCTTTATCCACTGCGCCACCACAGGTCAGGCTAGACTGCACTTACTAATTTCCCTCCTAGTATGACTAAGAATCCAAATAATATAATAATATATTTTCTTTGAATGGCTGAAAGAAGTACCTTTTAATAAGTGTCTTTAACTCTTTCTAATGTGAATTTTATTAAATACTTTACTATTCACTACCACCCTACAACTAGAGAATTAATCCTGGTTCTAAGAATGAATATTTCTGAATTTTAGCAAAAATGTATGTGTCTGTATTAGCTTTAGACAAAGCACCTAGTCCTCATACTGGTGTCTTCATTTAATAAAAGTAATAGTATCACATTATGAAATACAGAGTGTACTGTACGAAGTAATCAGATCTCGCTGGTAATATTTTATAAATGTGTCAGTGAACCTAAAAGTAATGTTGGTAGTTACAAACACTCTATCCTCCTTATGTTGTGTACTAATATATTTCTAATGTAAATATTAAGAGCAAGTTTAGTTTCCATCAGTTTATTCTATCTCTGAAGGTTTGTATTTAATATTTTCACAATAGCCTAGAATATGATTTCTTCTTACACTCCATTTTGGTTGAGCTAGGCCTAGGAGAATTGTACTTGAATAGATAATACAGCCACTTGACTAGTGAAATTATCATCTTGAACATCTCCTGACAGCACCAGGGCACTGACAAGTAAAAATGACAAACCGTGTAAATCAATACCTTCTTCACACATTTCACATCTATCTCCGTAGGTCTCAGTGTTTTTCTGTTTTCTCTAAATCTGCGCACTTCCTTTCTCAGAGAAAATGCAGGTCACTTTCTTTCCTTCTACTATTTATGATCGCTGATTATTTGTGATTTAGTCAGATTTCTAGTAAGTAAGCAGAGAAAATCAGAGAGACAGCGGTTGCCTAGGAAACCCAGAACCAATAGTTGTGCAAGTTCCTAAGAGACAGAGAAAACACACAGACTTGTGGTGGGGGAGAAGGAAAGAGGAAGGATGCCAGGAACGAAATGAGAGTACAAGACAATATAAGGTGAAAGGGAAAATGCAACACTTACAAATGAAATTATTTTTAGGTCACCAGCACAGGCTTGGAACAAAGGTAGAACACAGATATGAGTGAGTTTTTGAGTGAAAAGAGAGGTTAAAATACAATAGGTAGATAAGTAAGAAATTAAATGGAATAGGTGAATGAAGGTCAGTACTCAATATGCACAACGTGCATATACCAAACCTGTATATATAATTTTCATTATTCTTTTTTAAAAATTGAACTTATTGGGGTGACACTGGTTAACATAATTATACAAGTTTCAGGTGCATTATTCTGCAGCACCTCTTCTGTATGTTGTATTGTGTGTTCACTCCCCGGGACACTTTCATTATTCTTAACTTTTCCCTCTCCTTTAGCCTCACATTCAACCAGTCACCAAATCTTGACCTGTATAACTTTGAAATAGCTATAAAATTGATTTCTTGATTTTGCACTGGCCATACTTGAGCTCAGGCTACTATCGCGTGAAACTGCCTTCAAACTGCTGTGTCTCTGTATTCCATGTTCCATCCATGTTCCATCCACTCACCCCTTGAAATGCCAGACTTATCAAATAAAAGTATAAGACAGTTAAATTTGAATTTTAGATTAAACAATTTTTAAATTTTATTTTTCAATTACAATTGACATTCAATATTATTTTATATTAGTTTCAGATGTACAGCATGGCAGTTAGACATCTATATAACTTACAAAGTTATCCCCCAATAATTTTTCTACCTTACTGGCACCATTCATTGTTATTGCAATATTATTGACTGACTATATTCCTTAAGCTATACTTTACATCCCCACAACTATTTTGTACTTCTTAATTAATTCTTTCACCTTTTTCATCTAGCCCCCAACTGCCATCCCATCTGGCAACCCTCAGCAGATTAAACACTTTTTAATTTAAGTATGTCTCAAATATTATATGAGACAATATTGTGCGTATTCCAAATATTCATTCAATATTTGGGACATACATACTATATATTTTAAAAAATGCATTTTTTTATCTGAAATTCAAATTTAATTGGTCATCTTGTGTTTTATCTAGCAGCCTTATTCACCTTCAAACCATTTGTTTGACAACCAAAAAGCCCTTCAATAGATGACTGGAAAAAGGAGATGTGGCACATATACACTATGGAATACTACTCAGCCATAAGAAATGATGAGATTGGATCATTTACAGCAAAATGGTGGGATCTTTTTTTTTTTTTTTTTTTTTTGTATTTTTCTGAAGCTGGAAACGGGGAGAGACAGTCAGACAGACTCCCGCATGCGCCCGACCGGGATCCACCTGGCACACCCACCAGGGGCGATGCTCTGCCCACCAGGGGGCGATGCTCTGCCCCTCCGGGGCGTCGCTCTGCCGGACCAGAGCCACTCTAGCGCCTGGGGCAGAGGCCAAGGAACCATCCCCAGCGCCCGGGCCATCCCCGCTCCAATGGAGCCTTGGCTGCGGGAGGGGAAGAGAGAGACAGAGAGGAAGGAGGGGGTGGGGGTGGAGAAGCAAATGGGCGCTTCTCCTATGTGCCCTGGCCGGGAATCAAACCCGGGTCCCCCGCACGCCAGGCTGACGCTCTACTGCTGAGCCAACCGGCCAGGGCCAATGGTGGGATCTTGATAACATTATACGAAGTGAAATAAGTAAATCAGAAAAAACCAGGAACTGCATTATTCCATACGTAAGTGGGATATAAAAGCGAGACTAAGAGACATTGATAAGAGTGTGGTGGTTACGGGGGGGGGGGGGAGAGGGAGAGGGGAAGGGGGAAGGGAGGGGCACAAAGAAAACTAGATAGAAGGTGACAGAGGATAACCTGACTTTGGGTGATGGGTAAGCAACATAATTGATTGACAAGATAACCTGGACATGTTTTCTTTGAACATATGTAGCCTGATTTATTGATGTCACCCTAGTAAAATTAATAATAAAAAAACACATTTGTTTGAGTTATTTAAAGTTAACACTAAGTTTAGGATAGTGGTTATTTAGAGTAACACCAAATTCAGGATAGTGGTATTATTTAGAGTAACACCAAATTTAGAATAGTGTTTCTATGCAACACAAAGGAGAGAAACATCATCAGTTAGGAATACATCAAGAAGATCAAAGAACACCAAAAAGACAAAAATCATGACTACAGCAGAAATTCACAAGTTTAACACAGATAATGATGACAATAAAATTGTTAAAGATTTTTCTTACCTTGGTTCAATCATCATTTCAAATGAGACTGCAGCCAAAAAATCAAGAGAAAGCTGAGGTTCAGAAAGGCAGCAATGAAAGAATTAGGAAAGGTCAAAAAGACCAAATATGTGCCATTAGAGAGCAGGGCTAAAATTATGCACACCACACACTCCTATTTACTACGTACAGATGTGAAAAGTTGAACAGTGAAACAGGCTAAACGAAAAAAATTAATTCATTTATAAGATGGTGGTGTGTTTACATCCCCAAGTCAAGTCTCCTCCTGTTACTGCTTATTCTCCCTTTACTCTCTTCTAGCCCCTTTCCAGCTGGTAACCACCGTACTGTTGGCTATGAGTTTCGTTTTATTTTTTATTTTTTTATTGATTGATTTTAGAGAGAGAGAGAAAGGGAGAATGACAGAAAGAGAGGGAAACATTCATTTGTTTTTTCCACTTTTTTATGCATTCATTGGTTGCTTTGTATATCTGCCCTGACCAGGTATTGAACCCACAACCTTGGTGTTTTAGGAGGAAGCTCTAACCAACTAAGCTAACTGGTCAGGGTTATAAGTTTTGTTTTTCTGCTTAATCCCTTTATCTTTTTTTACCCAGCCCTCTAACCCCCTACCCTCTGACAGATGGCAGTCTGTTTTCTGTATCTATGAGTCTGTTTTAACTTTGTTGAATTTCATTTATTAGATTCCACATATAAGTGAAATCATAAGGTATTTAATCTTTCTCTAGATTATTTCACTTAGCATCCATGTTGTTACAAAAGGTTAAGATTGCTTTCTTTTTATGGCCAAGTAGCATATCATTGTGTAAATGTATCAAAGCTTTTTTATTCACTCATCTATTGATCACTTGAGCTGCTTCCAAAACTTGACTATTGCCACTGATACTGCAATTCAATTATAGATAATGTATTATAGAGTTGTGTGCTGGTGAACACATAATACAATATACAAATGACATATTATATAGAATTGTACACCTGAAACCTATATAACCTTATTAATAATGCCTCCCAATAAATTCATAAAAATAAAGAAGAAAAATTACAAGGTTTTCAGTAAATTATATTTTGTCTTGTTCAAGGTAAATCAATAGGAGCTTATTATTTTAATAATTTTTATTATTTTTTAAATTAAACTTTCTCAGTAACATTTTTTTTAATTTAGTAGCATTTTATTTTATTTTTTTTAATAAATTTTTATTAATGGTAATGGGATGACATTAATAAATCAGGGTACATATATTCAAAGAAAACATGTCTAGGTTATTTTGTCATCAAATTATGTTGCAAACCCCTCGTCCAAAGTCAGATTGTCCTCCGTCACCCTCTATCTAGTTCTCTGTGCCCCTCCCCCTCCCCCTAACTCTCTCCCTCCCTCCCTCCCTCCCATGTCCTCCCTCCCCCCCCACCCTTGGTAACCACCACACTCTTGTCCATGTCTCTTAGTCTCATTTTTATGTTCCACCAATGTATGGAATCATATAGTTCTTGTTTTTTTCTGATTTACTTATTTCACTCCTTATAATGTTATCAAGATCCCACCATTTTGCTGTAAATGATCTGATGTCATCATTTCTTATGGCTGAGTAGTATTCCATAGTGTATATGTGCCACATCTTCTTTATCCAGTCTTCTATTGAAGGGCTTTTTGGTTGTTTCCATGTCTTGGCCACTGTGAACAGTGCTGCAATGAACATGGGGCTACATGTGTCTTCACGTATCAATGTTTCTGAGGTTTTGGGGTATATACCCAGTAGAGGGATTGCTGGGTCATAAGGTAGTTCTATTTGCAGTTTTTTGAGGAACCACCATACTTTCCTCCATAATGGTTGTACTACTTTACAGTCCCACCAACAGTGAATGAGGGTTCCTTTTTCTCCACAGCCTCTCCAACATTTGCTATTACCCGTCTTGTTGATAATAGCTAATCTAACAGGAGTGAGGTGGTATCTCATTGTAGTTTTGATTTGCATTTCTCTAATAACTAATGAAGCTGAGCATCTTTTCATATATCTGTTGGCCATTTGTATCTCTTCCTGGGAGAAGTGTCTGTTCATGTCCTCTTCCCATTTTTTTATTGGATTGCTTGTTTGTTTGTTGTTGAGTTTTATGAGTTCTTTGTAAATTTTGGATATTAGGCCCTTATCTGAGCTGTCGTTTGAAAATATCAGTTCCCATATAGTTGGCTGTCTATTTATTTTGATATCAGTTTCTCTTGCTGAGCAAAAACTTTTAATTCTGATGTAGTCCCATTCATTTATCTTTGCCTTCACTTCTCTTGCCATTGGAGTCAAGTTCATAAAATGTTCTTTAAAACCCAGGTCCATGATTTTAGTACCTATGTCTTCTTCTATGTACTTTATTGTTTCAGGTCTTATATTTAGGTCTTTGATCCATTTTGAATTAATTTTAGTACACGGGGACAGGCTGTAGTCGAGTTTCATTCTTTTGCATGTGGCTTTCCAGTTTTCCCAACACCATTTGTTGAAGAGGCTTTCTTTTCTCCATTGTGTGTTGTTGGCCCCTTTATCAAAGATTATTTGACCATATATATGTGGTTTTATTTCTGGGCTTTCTATTCTGTTCCATTGGTCTGAGTGTCTATTTTTTTGCCAATACCATGCTGTTTTGATTATCGTGGCCCTATAATATAGTTTAAAGTCAGGTATTGTAATGCCCCCAGCTTCATTCTTTTTCCTTAGGATTGTTTTGGCTCTTCGGGGTTTTTTATAGTTCCATATAAATCTGATGATTTTTTGTTCCATTTCTTTAAAAAATCTCATAGGGATTTTGATGGGAATTGCATTAAATTTGTATATTGCTTTGGGTAATATGGCCATTTTGATTATATTTATTCTTCCTATCCAAGAACAAGGAATATTTTTCCATCTCATTGTATCTTTTTCGATTTCCCTTAACAATGCTTTGTAATTTTCATTATATAGGTCCTTTATGTTCTTTGTTATGTTTATTCCTAGGTATTTTATTTTTTTTGTTGCAATCGTGAAGGGGATTATTTTTTTGAGTTCGTTTTCTAATATTTCATTGTTGGCATATAGAAAGGCTATGGACTTTTGTATGTTAATTTTGTATCCTGCAACCTTACTGTATTGGTTTATTGTTTCTAATAATCTTTTTGTGGAGTCCTTCGGGTTTTCGATGTATAGGATCATATCATCAGCAAAAAGTGATAGCTTTACTTCTTCTTTTCCGATATGGATGCCTTTTATTTCTTTGTCTTGTCTGATTGCTCTGGCCAGAACTTCTAACACCACGTTGAATAAGAGTGGAGAGAGTGGACAACCCTGTCTTGTTCCTGATTTAAGGTAGAAAGTCCTCAGTTTTATGCCGTTTAATAAGATGTTGGCTGATGGTTTATCATATATGGCCTTTATCATGTTGAGATATTTTCCTTTTATACCCATTTTGTTGAGAGTCTTAAACATAAAATTGTGTTGTATTTTATCAAAAGCCTTTTCTGCATCTATTGATAAGATCATGTGGTTTTTGTTCTTTGTTTTGTTGATATGGTGTATTACGTTAACCGTTTTGCGTATGTTGAACCATCCTTGAGATTCTGGGATGAATCCCACTTGATCATGATGTATTATTTTTTTAATATGTTGTTGTATTCGGTTTGCCAGTATTTTGTTTAGTATTTTAGCATCTGTATTCATTAGAGATATTGGTCTGTAGTTTTCTTTCTTTGTGCCATCCTTGCCAGGTTTTGGTATGAGGGTTATGTTGGCCTCATAAAATGTGTTTGGAAGTATTGCTTCTTCTTCAATTTTTTGGAAGACTTTGAGTAGAATAGGAACCAAGTCTTCTTTGAATGTTTGATAGAATTCACTAGTATAACCATCTGGGCCTGGACTTTTATTTTTGGGGAGATTTTTAATAGTTTTTTCTATTTCCTCCCTGCTGATTGGTCTGTTTAGGCTTTCTGCTTCTTCATGACTCAGTCTAGGAAGGTTGTATTGTTCTAGGAATTTATCCATTTCTTCTAGATTGTTGTATTTGGTGGCATATAATTTTTCATAGTATTCTACAATAATTCTTTGTATATCTATGATGTCTGTGGTGATCTCTCCTCTTTCATTTTGGATTTTATTTATTTGAATCCTGTGTCTTTTTTCCTTGGTGAGTCTTGCCAAGGGTTTGTCAATTTTGTTGATCTTTTCAAAGAACCAGCTCCTTGTTTTATTGATTTTTTCTATAGTTTTTCTGTTCTCTATTTCATTTATTTCTGCTCTGATTTTTATTATCTCCTTTCTTCGGCTGGTTTTGGGTTGTCTTTGTTCTTCTTTTTCTAGTTCCTTAAGGTGTGAAGTTAAGTGGTTTACTTCGGCTCTCTCTTGTTTGTTCATATAGGCCTGAAGTGATATGAACTTTCCTCTTATTACTGCTTTTGCTGCATCCCAGAGATTCTGATATGTCGTATTTTCATTTTCATTTGTCTGTATATATCTTTTGATTTCTGCGCTTATTTCTTCTTTGACCCATTCATTTTTTAGAAGTATGTTGTTTAGTTTCCACATTTTTGTGGGTTTTTCCCCCTCTTTTTTGCAGTTGAATTCTAGTTTCAAGGCTTTATGATCAGAAAATATGCTTGGTACAATTTCAATTTTTCTAAATTTGCTGATATTGTCTTTGTGGCCCAACATATGGTCAATTCTTGAGAATGTTCCATGTACATTAGAGAAAAATGTATACTCTGTTGCTTTGGGATGAAGTGTCCTGTAGATGTCTATCATATCCAGGTGTTCTAGTATTTCGTTTAAGGCCACTATATCTTTATTGATTCTCTGTTTGGATGACTGATCTAGAGCCATCAGCGGTGTATTGAGGTCTCCAAGTATGATTGTATTTTTGTTAGTTTTTGTTTTAAGGTCAATAAGTAGCTGTCTTATATATTTTGGTGCTCCTTGGTTTGGTGCATATATATTAAGGATTGTTATGTCTTCTTGATTCAACTTCCCCTTAATCATTATGAAATGACCATTTTTGTCTCTGAGTACTTTTTCTGTCTTGTAGTCAGCATTATTAGATATGAGTATTGCTACGCCTGCTTTTTTTTGGGTGTTGTTTGCTTGGAGTATTGTTTTCCAGCCTTTCACTTTGAATTTGTTTTTATCCTTGTTGCTTAGATGTGTTTCTTGTAGGCAGCATATAGTTGGATTTTCTTTTTTAATCCATTCTGCTACTCTGTGTCTTTTTATTGGTAAGTTTAATCCATTTACATTTAGTGTAATTATTGACACTTGTGGGTTCCCTACTGCCATTTTATAAATTGCTTTCTGTTAGTTTTGTATCTAGTTTGATTCTTCTCTTTTGTTTTTCTATCATATGTTTTTGTTTGTTTGTGTTCCATACTTCTTTCCTCTGTTGCTACCTTTTTTAAGTCAAGTGTTTTTGTGGTGGTTTTTTTAAGGGTGGTTACCATTAAGTAATGAAAAGGGTACCTACCATATTCATTGTAGTACCCTATCTTATAAGTATTTCTGCACTTCATCATCCTTTGCTACTGTTAATCTCCATCCTCTCCCCCCTTTTTTTCCTTTGTTGTCACAGTTTAAGTTTGGTTTTATTGTGTTCTTGGTGGAGCTGTTACTTGTGGTGTTGTTTTCTTTTGTTCTTTGAATCTGGTTGGAAAACCCCCTTTAGTATTTCCTGGAGTGGGGGCTTTCTGTTGATAAATTCTCTCATCTTTTCTGTATTTGTGAATGTTTTTATATCTCCTTCACACTTGAAGGATAGCTTTGATGGGTATAGTATTCTTGGCTGAAAGTTCCTCTCTTTCAGGGCTTTAAATATTGGGGTCCACTCTCTTCTAGCTTGTAGAGTTTCTGCTGAGAAATCTGATGATAATCTAATAGGCCTTCCTTTATATGTTGTACTCTTCTTTTCCCTGGCTGCCTTGAGAATTTTTTCTTTGTCATTGGTTTGTGTCATCTTTATTATGATGTGCCTTGGAGTGGGTTTGTTGGGGTTAAGAAAACTTGGTGTTCTGTTTGCTTCTTGAATTTGAGGCTTTAGTTCCTTCCACAGGCTTGGGAAGTTCTCGTCTATTATTTGTTTGAGTATATTCTCCATTCCATTTTCTTTCTCTTCTCCCTCTGATATACCTATTATTCTTATGTTATTCTTTCTGATGGAGTCAGACAATTCCTGTAGGGCTTTCTCGTATTTTATTATTTTTGAGTCTCTTTCTTCTTCTCTCTGTTGTGCCTCAAGTTGTTTGTCTTCTATTTCACTAATCCTATCTTCAATCTGGGCTGTTCTGTTAGCTAAGCTTGTTACCTCGTTTTTCAGCTCGTGAATTGAGTTTTTCATTTCTGTTTGATTTGTTTTTATAGTTTCAATTTCCTTGGTAATATATTCTTTGTGTTCATTGAGTTGTTTTCTGATCTCCCTATATTGCCTTTCTGTGTTTTCTTGTATATCTCTGAGTATTTTTAAGATTTCTATTTTAAATTCTCTGTCATTTAGCTCCAAGGCTTCCAATATGTTAAGTCTTTTCTCCATAGATTTTTCCACATCTATTTGTGTTACCTCTCTTTCTTTTGTATCCATAATATTCGATTTCCTCTTTCTTATCGGCATCTGAGGGTGGTCTTATTGATAGCACTAATTAGAATTAATAAAGAGTAAAAAGTAAAAAAAAAAAAAAAAAAAAAAAAAGGTAAAACACCCCACAAAAAAAAACAGTAATAATTTATTATTTCCCCCTTTTTTTCTCTCTTCTCTTTCCCTCCTCTCCCCTCCTCAGGGAAATATCGTGCCTATAATGGAGGGCCTGATTTGGGGTGAAGAGTTCAAGGGGCAAAAAAAGGGAGTAGGGACCTACTAAATGCAAAAAAAAAAAGGAAGAAAATCTTAGACAAGCATAAGATGATTTGCTTGTATGTGATGGTCAACTAAGAGATATAATGAGAGGGATAAGAGGGAACCAGAAAAAAGAATAATAAAGAAGAAAAAATAAAAATAATAAGTAAAAATCTGTTGTATTAAGTGGAGCGAAGACTAAATACAATGGAGACCTTGGGTTGGGAGGACCCAAAATGCCACAAAAATAAACAAACAAGAAAAAAAAAATAAAAACAAAAGCAAAAAAGAGAAATAAAGCCAAAAAAAAGCCTTGAGTCCCAAATTAACTAATTTGCTCGTGATTGAGGATTATATGGGAGGAAAGTAAAATGAGAAAAGAAAAAACGAATAGAAAGGAAAAAATAAGAAAAAGAGAAAAACGAAGGAAGAAATAAAATAGGAAGAGAAAAAAACAAAATAAAGCAAGACAAAAAAAAAAAAAAAAGAGGAGAGAGTGAGAGTTAAGTGTTTTGGAGTATAACCTTAAAGGAGGGTGAGGATGAAGAAGAAAAATAAAATGCAACACTCATGGGTAGTGTAGTTCAAGAAAGGGGAAGCATAAGATGGGCAGAGAATAGAAGGACCGAGGTGGAGGAAATAAAGGCAAAAAGATAGAAGAAACAAACAACAACAACAACAACAACAACAACAAAATAGTGGATCAAGTTGTAAAGTCTGTGGGTTTTTTTTGATTTTGAGAGGTTAACTTCTTCCTTTTTTTTTTCTCTCCCTCTTCCTGGTCGGTGACTCTGTACCCCAGGCTCTGCCCCTGTGTCACTCTTAGGTAGGGATTTGCAATTGATGGGATTCTATGGCAATGTCATATAATTGGCTTTAGTCTTGCTGGAAGTAAAGGCTTGTTGGCGTTTGCAGGGTCCAACGATGAGAGAGTTTGCTTTCCTGGATTCTCTCTCCTAGTCCCCCCTTTCTGAATTAGCAGCCTGGTGATCCAGCTATAAGGCTGCAACTGCTTCTGCCTGGGGAGTAAGAGGCTCAAAGAGCTGGGAAATCCCCACTCTATCCCCACTCAGTGCAGGGCTTTGGGAAAGGCTCTGACAGTCAGGGCCTCCAGTGTAATCAGGCGGGGGTGGGAGTCAATTGTTGTCAAGGTGACTGTTCAGCGCCTATCATTTAGTTGGACCTCTCAACCCAGGCTTTCCACACTTTGTAGCCTGTTTTTGCAGGGAAGAAGAGGCACTAGTCTCTGCTTACGACTAGTGTAGTATAGACCTTATTATCTGCCAAGTCCTTCTTGTTAGCGTTTATCCCTGAATATGGAGGCTCTATCAATCAGAAGTTGCCCCCGCCCCTTTAGCGAGAGGCACTAAAAAATATCACGCCTCTTGTCTTGGATCGCTGAACTGAGAGAGATCTTATCAATTAGAACCGAGGGTGCGCAGATTTCATGGGTTAAGCTAATTTCAGTGATTGGGTCGCAGCTGTGCTTCCGAAGGTATTTTAGGCTGCCTGCGTGCCCCTCCCCCAACGCTTGATTGTTAGTTTAAATGGCTGGGTGAGGTGCCCCGCCCACGGAGAGAATCTCCCAAGCCTCTCCCGCTCGCCCCGCCACTGCCGGCTGGACTGCACCAGGCGCAGGATAATGGAGCCCCCTGGGTGTGCGGGCCAGCAGGGCGCCCTGGGCGCGTGGAATGCCCAAGGCACACGCGCAAATGGGGCGCTCCGGGCATCGGTGGCCGCTGGGAACGTCAGCGGTGCTCAACTGGACCGGGCGCGCGCGGCTGCTCGTGGCGGCTCGCGGCTGCTCGCGGCGGCTCGCGGTGGCGGCTCGCGTCGGCCGCTCGCGGCTGCTCGCGGTTCCCAAGTATATGGGCTGACTCACCACAGGCGCACTTCCTTGCGGTTTGAAAGAACGTCCCTGTGGTAGATTCCTCCACACCCTCGTCTATCAGATTCAAGTGATAACAGTCCTTTCGCTATCAGTTTGTGTGGAACTCCGGAATGCTCCGAGGATAAATTTTTCTGTTTCTAGTTGATAAATTTGTTGTGATTTAGGGGAGAGCTGTCGGATGCGCTGCTCACGGCGCCATTTCCATGATGTCACTCCTTTAGTAGCATTTTAAAACAATGTTTCAGACAATCATTTGTCTGTTTAATCTTTGGTCTCTTGATAAAAACCTAACTCAATACAATAAACATATTTTAATTTACTAGACAAATCACTGAACCTTTTTAAGTATATCTGGGGCACTGACCAGATAGCTTAATTGATTAGAGCATCCTCAGAGTATTCTGAGGTTGCCAGTTCTATCCTGGGTCAGGGCACATGCAGGAATAGATGGGTGTTTCTGTCTGTCTGTCTCTCTCTCTCTCTCTTCCCCCTTTACTCTCTCTAAAATCAATAAATAAATTTAAAAAATAATAATAAAGTACATCTGGGTTATAGCTCTAAATCTGACTAACTATATGACTCTGGGAAAACTTTTTATCCCTTCTGAGCCAAATTCACTCATCTTTTTTTTAAAGCACAGGATTAGATATCCAATGCGTGCTTTTGGTCTAAAAATGTTATGATCTAGATAGACACAGAGAGGGAACTTGTGGCTGCCAGAGGTGAGGAAGTGGGGGACTGGGTAAAGCAGGTGAAGGGATTAAAAAGTATAAATTGGTAGTTATAAAATAGTCACAAGGATGTAAGAAAGCATACGAAACAGTCAATAATATTGTGTTATTTATGTGTAGTGCCAATGGGGGTACTGGCAATATTAAGGGGAACACTGTGTAAAGTACATGATTGTCTAATCATTACACTTGAAACCAATACAAAATATAATTGAATTTTAAATAGAAAAGAAAAGAGATATTGGAGGAGAATGCGATGATTATCTTGGACCACAAGAAGGATGAACAAGAGGGTTCTAGAGCAAATTAAGCCTGAAGCAAAGCTGGAAATAAAAATGATGAAACTGAAGTTGTTCTACTTTAGAGCACACCATTCTATGACAGAATTTTTTGAAAAATATAATAATGCTGGAAAAAAAATAGCAGGCAACAAGAGAAGAGGAAGATGAAATATAAGATGGATTGACTCTATAAAGTAGCCCTAAGCAGGAGTCTGCAGTATCTGGGTAGGGCTGTTTCAGGACTGGAAGTTGTGGACATCACTCATTCACAGGGTACCTAAGACTAAGAGCCAACTCAATGGCACATAACACACACAGGAATACATAAAGAATTCTATCATATGTGCATTTGCATTTAATATGTATTCTTAATTTTTACTTTTTGGATTTTTCCTTTTTTTTAAATTTTTTTTTAAATTTTCTGAAGCTGGAAACAGGGAGGCAGTCAGACAGACTCCCACATGCGTCCAACTGGGATCCACCCAGCATAACCACCAGGGGGCAATGCTCCGCCCATCTGGGGCATTGCTCTGTTGCAACCAGAGCCATTCTGGCGCCTGAGGCAGAGGCCACAGAGCCATCCTCAGCGCCCGGGTTAACCTTGTTCCAATGGAGTCTTGGCTGCGGGAGGGGAAGAGAGAGACAGAGAAGAAGAAGGGGGAGGGGTGGAGAAGCAGATGGGTGCTTCTCCTGTGTGCCCTGGCCGGGAATCGAACCCAGGACTCCTGCACACCAGACCGATGCTCTACCACTGAGCCAACCGGACAGGGCTGGATTTTTCCTTTTTTTAAAGGATATTTCTGTTTTATTTCTTAAGCTTAGTGGGGCATATACAGATTGCTAGCAATACTGTGCTTGTGTATGTCAAATATTTATAATAAATATTTTAAAAATCTTTATAGCTTTCTAGATCAGGGGTCCCCAAACTACAGCCCGCGGGCCACATGCGGCCCCCTGAGGCCATTTATCCGGCCCCACAGCACTTCTGGAAGGGGCACCTCTTTCATTGCTGGTCAGTGAGAGGAGCATAGTTCCCATTGAAATACTGGTCAGTTTGTTGATTTAAATTTACTTGTTCTTTATTTTAAATATTGTATTTGTTCCCATTTTGTTTTTTACTTTAAAATAAGATATGTGCAGTGTGCATAGGGATTTGTTCATAGATTTTTTTTATAGTCCGGCCCTCCAACGGTCTGAGGGACAGTGAACTGGCCCCCTGTGTAAAAAGTCTGGGGACCCATGTTCTAGATAAAGGTCAAAGAACCAAACATGGATTACAAACCCTTTTATGGTTTCACTGATCCTGTTGACTTCTCTTACCAATTCCAGTTTGTACATAGCAGTCTGATCAGGCTGAACAATTTTCCCTAAAAGATCTCTAAGCCTTAGTCCAGGGGTCGGGAACCTTTGTCGTTGAGAGAGCCATGAACGTCACATATTTTAAAATGTAATTCCGTGAGAGCCATACAACGACCCGTGTACATTATGCATTATCCAATAAAAATTTGGTGGTGTCCCAGAGGACAGCTGTGATTGGCACCAGCCACCTACAACCATGAACATGAGTGGTAGGAAATGAATGCATTGTAACACATGAGAATGCTTTATATTTTTAATGTCATTATTTTTTTATTAAAGATTTGTCTGTGAGCCAGATGCAGCCATCAAAAGAGCCACATCTGGCTCGCGAGCCATAGGTTTCTGACCCCTGTCTTAGTCCATACTATTCCCTCTATCAAGAACTCCCCTCTACCCTCCTTCCTTTGGTCATCGAGTCTCAAATTACTTGTCGGTATACTCAGGAAAACTTCTCTGACATCTTATCTATGTCTGGGTAGGGTACTTCTATGTACAACCAGAGCATTCAATTCCTTCACCATTACTTACCATTTATTTGCACACTAGTATTATTTCTGAATTACTTCTCTATCTTTCCCATGAGAGTATCAACTCTAAAAGTATAAAGATTATAACATATTCACCCTAATATCCATAGCCCCTGCCTGGTGCCTGAAACTAATGGACCCTCAGTAAATATTCATTCTAGGAATTAATAAATTAATTAATATTGGGCTGGTTTATTTAACATTCTTGAGGGATGCTATAATTCTACTTTAAAAAATTATTTAGCCTGACCAGGCGGTGGCGCAGTGGATAGAGCGTTGGACTGGGATGCGGAAGACCCAGGTTCAAGACCACGAGGTCACCAGGTTGAGCGTGGGCTCATCTGGTTTGAGCAAAGCTCACCAGCTTGGACCCAAGGTTGCTGGCTGGAGCAAGGGGTTACTCGGTCTGCTGAAGGCCCACGGTCAAGGCACATATGAGAAAGCAATCAATGAACAACTAAGGTGTCGCAACGTGCAACGAAAAACTAATGATTGATGCTTCTCATCTCTCTTTGTTCCTGTCTGTCTGTCCCTGTTTATCCCTCTCTCTGACTCTCTCTCTGTCTTTGTAAAAAAAAAAAAAAAAATTAAAAAGAAAAAAAATTATTTAAATTAATTTTAGAGAGAGAGGAAGGGGGAGAGAAAGAGAGATCAGGGATTTAACTGGCAAAGTCTGCACTTTAGGATAATTCTCTACCCAACCAAGCTATCCAGCCGGGACTATAATTCTACCTTTAATGTAAACCTTGTTTTATAATGATTATTTAGATGGAATCATAAATATTACTTCCTCAAATGTATAGATTAGAAATTATTACCTAAAATAAAGTTTTCTTCTGTCATTCATGTTGTAAAGTTTGGTTTTAATATCATCATTCACCTAAATAGGACTTGCTTTTGTTGGTTAGTATTAGCACATTGTAAGTGCTTCTCAGCTTGTATCATACAAATCACACTTAGGCGTATGTGTTAAGCTTATAAAAATTGCTGTGTAGCCTGATCAGGTGGTGGTGCAGTGGATGGAGCATTGGCCTGGGATGCTGAGTAACCAAGTTCAAGACCCTGAGGTCGCCAGCTTGAGTGTGGGCTACCTGGCTTGTGCATGGGATCATAGAGGCTTGAGCCCAAAAGGTCAGTGCTTGATCAAGAGATCACTGGCTCAGCTGGAGCCTCCTGGTCAAGGCATGTGTGAGGGAGCAGTCAGTGAACAATTGAGATACCACAAGGAAGAATTGATGCTTCTCATCTCTCTCCCTTCCTGTCTGTCTGTCGCTGTCCATCACCCACCTCACTAAAAAACAAACAAACAAACAAAAAAACTTGTCCCGAAGTGCAGAGATTGCCAGTTAGATCCTCGGTAAGGGAACATACAGGAACAGAGCAATGTCCTGTCTCTGTCTTTCTCTCCTTTCCTCTTTCTAAAATCAATAAAATAAAAATTTAAAATAAATTAAAGATAGCAGAAATGTGATAATGTTTTTATAAAAAAACAAAAAATGCTGTGTATGAATGTAAATTCAAATTTAGTGAATATAGTAGGCATTAGTCTATTAAATGGTAGGTATTATATGTTGATGCCACTTATATTTATAGAATTTAATAAAAAATTGTGTTGTTACTTATATATATATTTTTTCTCAGTCAGCTCTTTTCCTTCATTTCTCTTAAAGTTCATGTGCTGCCAACTAAAGATGATGATTTACTAAGTGTTTCTAATCCCATATGTAAAACCAGTGCAACCTTTCTTTATGGCTTTGACTCTTTAGGTTTTCTCTCTTCCGTTTATGTTTTCTGGATATCATTATTAATTCCACCAGTACTCTTCCTTCACTTCTGATTTTAAGATGCTTTGTAGAATCTTTGCTTTTCAGCATTTCCTCATTCTCATTGATAGAAGAAAAAGAAGGTATTGGGGAACAGTTGAGTTTGGAGCAGTTGGCACAGAGAAAGGCAGTATGTGAAACAGATTATCATGAGGATGCCATTTTTACTGCAACTGTTCCCTCTTTATTTTGAGTTCTCAAATTTTCTAATTCCAGCTCAATTCTTATCTCCACATTCTACTTTTGTAGTTTCCAATACAGTACTAACTGGGTCAATTTGAGGCAATATCAAGATTAGAAAAATAAGTCAAGTGATCATATGATTATTGAAGACCCCCTATTGCTGAAATCTAAACCATTGTTCCTTGAGTGTTATGAACATTTGGCTCAGGAACTGCAAAACAGCTACTGTTTGGAGAATGTTGGCAGACAGTCAAAAGCCTTCTATACTGTTGCTGACTATAATGAATATACTGTAAGCTTTTCCTCAATCTGACAAGTAAAGAAATCTAATTCTGTCAGCTCTTTGAGAGTGAGTCCATATTCCAGGCAACAATGAATTTAAGATAGCCAAGGATAAAAGACTAATATATCAGAATTGCAATCTAAAAATGAATGATCAAGTGGACTATAATTAGTCATTAGCACACACCTTCCTGCAGGCAAGCTGCATAAAAGCCAAATAAGCAGAAGGCTGCTTGGTGAGCATTGAATCAGAATGAGGGCAGTTAGTTTTTTAATTCTAATGTTTAATGGCATCGTGTTTTGAGAGCCTGGTGTGCCCTGTTCCACAGGAGTAAAATTTCTGTCTGTGAGGCAGATGGAGACTCACAAGGCTTGAGGAGCTTCAGCTCCCACCCTTCACCAACATGCCATGCTTGGATGGCCAGTGCCAACTTGTGCCACTCTGACTTCCTTTTCTTTGCATTCCTAAATGGTTAACACCCCTATGTCCCCAATTTTATATGCATCTACTTGTTACTTTTTTTTTAGATATATTAAAACAATCTATATTATTTTCAAGTCTAATCCAAGAAGCCATTATGTTTCTTGATGACTTTGCCCATCTCTACTTAAATTCACTATATAACTATTTCTAATTTTAACTTTCAAATAACTGCTTATTTCCCTTATTTTACATTTTGGGCAGGATTCTCACTGCAGTATCTATATACTGATAATTCATTTTTAAAAAGTAGGAATTAGAACTATTACTAATGAATGAGATCTACCAATGAAAATATTTTAGTTTTTTAAATGACGTTGGAGCCTACTTGATCAAATGAGCCATGGGTGCAGGAGAGGAAGAGAGAGAGAGAATAGAGAGAAGGGAGGGGTGGAGAAGCAGATGATCACTTCTCCTGTGTGCCCTGACCAGGAATCAAACCTGGCACTTCCATACGCCAGGCAGACAGTCTACCACTGAGCCAACTGGCCAAGGCTGATTAACTACTTTCTCTTACAGCTTTTAGTATTCTTTCTTTGCCTCTTAACTTTGGCATTTTAATTATGATATGTCTTGGTGTAGAACTCCTTGAGTCCATCTTTAATGGGACTCTGTGCTTCTTGAACTTGTGTGACTTTTTCCTTCATCAATTTAGGAAAGTTTTCAGCTATGATTTCTTCAAACAGGTTTTCTATCCCTTGTTCATTCTCTTCTTCAGGAACTCTTATGATACAGATATTGTTTCTCTTCATTTCGTCTCAGAAATCTCTTACAGTTAGTTTCCTTAGTCTTTCTGAGCCCCTTTTCTTTTTGGTGCTCTGATTCTGTGTTTATATTTATCTTGTCCTCTAAATTGCTAATTTGATCCTCCGCTTCATCCAGCCTGTTGTTGATTCTTTCTAGCACAGTCTTCATTTGTGATATTGTATTTGTCACTTCTGACTAGTTCTTTTTTTATGATTTTAATGTCATAATTTTTGATGCATACTATCTCTTAGTTTAAGTCCTCACTGGGATCGTCCATTGTTGCTGTAAGATCCTTGAGCATCCTAATAACCATTATAGTGGTACCTTGAGATACGAGCAGACCAACATACAAATTTTTTTTTAAGATATGAGCTGTGACTCGGTTCGTATTTTTGTTCAAGATACAAGTAAAATTCCAAGATATGAGTCACAATTTGGGAAGCTGCTGCTAGTTGATTAAATGAAAAAATATGTAATGTTAAGCTTAGGTTAAGTTTAAAGTTAAGAAAGTGGGCCCTAGCCGGTTGGCTCAGTGGTAGAGCATCGGTCTGGTATGCGAGAGTCCTGGGTTTGATTCCCTGCCAGGGCACACAGGAGAAGCGCCCATCTGCTTCTCCACCCCTCCCCCTCTCCTTCCTCTCTGTCTCTCTGTTCCCCTCCCACAGCCAAGGTTCCATTGGAGCAGGGTTGGCCCAGACGCTGAGGATGGCTCTGTGGCCTCTGCCTCAGGTGCTAGAGTGGCTCTGGTCGCAGCAGAGTGATGCCCCGGAGGGGCAGAGCATCGCCCCCTGGTGGGCATGCCGGTGGATCCCAGTTGGGCACATGCGGGAGTCTGTCTGACTGCCTCCCTGTTTCCAGCTACAGAAAAATTACAAAAAAAATAAAGTTAAGAAAGTGCATTTTTTTACAATTAAGTTTTTGTGGTTTCATTTTAAGTAAAGAAAGTGCAGTTTTAGTTTTGTTTAAAGAAAATGCAGTTTTAGTTTACATTTAGTGTTAGAAAGTGCAGTTTTAGTTTACATGTCTACAGTGCCTGCATCCCTTCCTCCCTCCATCCTCCTCCACCATTCACCTCTGTTAGCCATGTTCATCTGTCTCTAAGGTAAGAATACAGTACTAAATAGTACTTTTTTCTTTTATTTTATATATTTTTTTATGCACTGGTAAAATATACATGTGTGTTTCTTAATTAAAAACATGTCTTTTTCATAATTTAGGATGGTTTGGGGATGTTTTACAGGGCTGGAATGGATTAAATCTATTTCAGTTATTTTAAATGGGAGAAATTTGTTTGATATACGAGTTGACTGACGTATGAGCTCAGTTAGAGAATGAATTAAACTCGTATCTCAAGGTACAACTGTATTTTAAACTCTGCGTCTAGTAGTTTGGTTACTCCCATTTCATTTAATTATTTTTTCTGGAGATTTCTCTCTCTCTCCTCTCTCTCTCTCTCTGTGTCTCTCTCATTTAGCAAGAGAGACAAGGGGACAGACAGGGACAGACAGACAGAAAGGGAGAGATGAGAAGTGTCAACTCAATTGCGTCACTCTAGTTGTTCATTGCTTTCTCATATGTGCCTTGATCAGGGGGCTCCAACTGAGCCAGTGATCCCTTGTTCAAGCCAGAAACCTTGGGTTACTGCCAGTGACCTTTGGGCTCAAGCCAGTGACCATGGAGCCATGTCCATGATCTCATGCTCAAGTTGGTGACCCTGCACTCAAGCTGGTGAGCCCTCGCTTAAGCCGGATGAGCCCACGCTCAAACCAGTGACTTTGGGGGTTTCAAACCTGGGTCCTTAGCATCCCAGGCCAAGGCTCTATCCACTGTGCCACCTCCTGGTCAGGCTCTGGGGACTTCTCTTGTTGATTCATTTGGGTCATATTTCTTTGCCTGTTTTGTCTGTGTATTAGGTAGCTCTTCTCTGACTTTGAAATATGTTGTGGTATCTTTATGAAGAAGATTGGCTCAGTTGTACTGACCTCCAGGGAGTATGTTGCTCCAGGAATGCTTCTTGAGAGTAACATTTACCCTCTTGTTGTATGTGAGTATTGAAAGCAGTTGACCCTTTTGTGGGTGGGGTTATTTCTTCAAGCTGACTGGCTCTAAGGGTCAGCTTTGATCATGTGTACAATGTATACTTGTTGGGCATATTTATTCTTCTCAGTGTCTAGTGTCTGCTGGACTCCTCCTTTGGGTGAGCTCCCTGTGTAGCTAGCTGAGTCTAGCAATGGTACAGTCTGCCACCCACTATTGGTTGTGTTGGTTGTGGGTCCTCTTGGGCTGGTATCAGCAGTTGTTTGTAACTCACCGTGGGATACCTGTCTGGTGTTACTGCTCTGTTTGCTGTTTGTGCCTGCATTTTCTGTGCCTGGTAATGTGGGAGGGGCCAATCTGTGTATAAGGACCAGCTCCTCCTGCTTAGAGATGAAAGCAGCTCTGTCAAAGCTGCAAGCTTTGTAAGATTTGCCTCTACTTTTCAGCTACTCCACTTCCTCCTGCAGCTGCCTGGTCTTCCCACAGAGTCTTCTGTAGAAAGGCTGCAGTGTGGGCTCAGACTGACCTCATTCAACAAACCCCTCTACAGGATGTAAGCATGATGGGTTAGGGCAGCTGAGGTTGGGAATATAATGTCAGTGGGACCATCTACTTCAGGGATCCCTTGGTCAGGAGCTCAGTAAGAGAAAAGTGGCCCCTACTTCAGATCCTAATCCCTCAGACACTGCTGGATACTCCAATTCTGTTTCTTCCCTGTGAGGTGAGCAGCAGGTTCAGATTGCAGTTTTTCCAGCTGGAGATGCCCTGGTCTCAGGGAGGAAGACTGAGGGCATCCTCCCTTGGGGCTGACTGTGCCCCCCCCAGAAAGTGGCTAAGCCCCTCAACTGGACCCAACGATAGGCTCCAGGAAACTCATACCTTAAATGTCTGTGCTCCAACTCTCTCTCCCTTCCTCTTATGCTACCTAGCCCAGTGGGGCCCTAAATCCAGGATCTGGGCTGGTGAACTGTGAAGCTCTACGCTGTTCAATGCATGCAAGTCAGTGTGCTCGTGCTGATCACAGAGAGCAGAACTCACCTCAGCTGAGCCCAGTGTCCAATGAACCCTCTTGAAGGACACACTGCCAGCAAGAGTCATTAGATCCTGAACTGATGTTCTCCACAGCTAGCAACTGGATGTGCCGGCCCTGGACCTCCCAGGAGGAACCTTGGCACAGACCAGTAGAGGACACTGCCCGTGACTGGCCCTTACAAGCAATCCAGAGTTTGTGGCTGCCTCTGCTGGGTCCAGGTGCACATGAAATACCAAGCCACACACCCAGACTGGCTTTTACCCACAGTGGGTTTGGGGGAAGGTCAGCAAAAGGCCCAAGGTCTCCCGAGAGACATCTCCTGCAGCCTCTTTCTGCTGGATGCTTGTTGGGCTTGACCACTGGAAAAAGCAACAACAAAAAACCTCTCGTAGAGCCTGGGGCAATTCAGGGATTAGGGTGGGTGGTGGGTGTGGCTTCCACCACATGGCCCCAGGTGTCAGTCTGTCCAGACATTTTTTCACAGACCTCAGTAGGGTACAGCCCCCAGGAGTCTGGTGGGTGTGGCCTCTGAGACCCAGAGGTGTGGTCTGCTTTTTCACAGTGTCTCTCTCTCGGCCACCACCTCCACACTCTCCTCATGCAGCTCTAAACCTGTGTGAAAGTAGAATTGGGAGTGGGGGATGGCATACTCTGATCTGCAGCCTCCCAAAGGACGGTGCGGGTGAGGAGGAAAGGAGGGTAATCCCCTAATGGGTCAGGGTCGGGTGTTGGGGGAGACCTAGCAGAAAGGTACAACTGACAGTACCTGAGTTCAAAGAGGCTGTAAAAGACGGGGGTCCTAGGCGTGGCTTTCATTTGCATGAGGGTACATTGGTAGTCCAGGATAACTTGGTCTCTTGGGACAGTTTAGTTAGTTGGGAATTAATGGCAGAATTAGCCTTTTCTACCTTCCCTGAAGACTGAGGTTGATATGAAGTGTGTAAGAACCATTTGATGCTTAGGGTTTGAGAGCACTGTTGAGTGATTCAGCTGACAAAGGCTGGCCCATTGTCTGATTGCATAGAGTTAGGAAGACTGAATTGGGGGATAATGTGCTCTAGAAATGTCTTAGTGACTGTGTCTGCCCCTCCTGAGACTGCTGGAAAGGCCTCAGCCCATCCTGAGAAGGTATCAACGAAAACTAATAAGTAGTGTAACTTCTTGTCTGGGGGAATGTGGGTGAAGTCGACCTGCCAGTCTTGGCCAGGAAAGTGGCCTCAAGCCTGATGAGTGGGGGAGAGGGGAAGTGTGGACAAGGCCCACCGGGGGTGAGGACGACGGAGATGCAGAGACCCGACACTGGGGACCAGGTTCAGTGGTGCAGATCCTTTTCACAAACTTTAACTCGCCTACTCTGCAATAGGGCACAGAGGGCTCGGGAGTAAGGGAGAAGGTTTCCCATTGCAGAGAGTTCACTCACCTGTCCTTTGAGTGCCAGCTGGGTCCCTGTTTGAGGCGCCAGAATGTGGACAAGGCCCGCTGGGGGTGAGGACCACAAAGATGCATAGACCCAACTCTGGGGACCAGATTCAGTGACACAGATCCACTTTATTCAGGAAGTAAGCTAGCTTATATACACAGGTTCAGCCTATAGGGTGTTACAGAGTGTCCTTCATAGCCAATGGCTGACAAGATCAGGGAGCTGCCTGGTTGGCGCTAACTCACTTCCCTACAGTAGGCGAGCTCCCTCCTGGGTGTGCCTAGGAGGATTTTGATAGATATGTGAATTCCAAACTGCCCTCTTGATGTTCTGCTTATTTGGAAGACCTCACCCTTACTGGACTATCGCCCCTGAGACAGAGGAATTCCAGAAAGCTGATCAACCTGCCCCAAGAAGGAGCATTCCAGAAAGCTGAAATCCTAAAACCATAAATGCCGGGGTCCAGCCCTGGGGGGGGGGATCCAGGGGTCCCACAGGAAGAGACGGTGTTGGCACGAATCAAGTGAGAGAGCCGAATTCTTTTCTTTCTCTTTATTCTCTGGTTAGCATTTACTGCCAGGCATCTCCGCCAATGGCTGGTCTAACTTTACTTTTTATGCACACACACTAAGTTACAATCACATGGTATTTTGAATACATCATTGTTTTAGTTTCACTATGGTTACATATTTCCAGATAACAGTTAATTCATATCTATAAGCTACAAGTCAGGTGGTAAGTTATTCAAAGTACAGTTATATAATAACTTGAATAGTAATAACAATATCGGTACAAACTTCTAAAAGATTAGTACTAATTAATAACTCTATTTTACTGTTGTTTTGAGTCAAGGGCGCAGAAAGAGATAGCAGACAAAATCATCAAGGACTAGCAAAGGACCACCGCTTGCTCAGGCAAATAGCCTTGAGTTTATGTAGTGTCCTAATTCTTTTTCTACAAGACTACAAAAGGCTTGCTATTTAAGAAACTAACATAGCATTAAGAGTAACTTTTACTTAAAGATACATAGAGTGCACCTGCAAGATAGCTAGTAGCAACATAATATCAGAAGGCATTAATTGCTATTGCTGCTATGAATCCCACTACTTTCCTCTCCTTATTCTTGGAAGATACAAAAATCTCATGAGAATGTTTTACTGAGAAAAGCCCAGCAACTGCCTTCAGTGACAAAACAAGTCTTTTAACAAAACATTCTTTACTTGCCAGCTGCACTCCTATCCAAGGCCATGCAACAGGCCACTCTACTACACCTTACCTAAGATTCTAATGTCTAGTTAAACTTTATACATTTACTATATTCATACACTAGTTAAGTTCTAACTTTATTCTTTCTAACATGATTAATAAGAAGAAATTCTCCTACAAACTTAACCCTTTATGAGGGATATCATGGCCAGCCTTTTATGTTTATGAGCCCAGTTCAAGGGGCTTACAGGCTTTTCTGTGGAACTTACACCTTCTGTCTCATTTCCAAAGAAATTACTACAAATCTACAGGGAAAACACGGTACTATTATCCCTGTGCCATAAATAATAGCACACACCCAGAAAAGGGGGGGATATAAGGCCAAATTAATTCAAAAGATTAAAGGGGGAAGTGTCATTGTGCCTTTCCTTTGTGGTGACTTTGTCAACCCACAGCTGTTGGTCTTCACTGCGGTGACTCTATCAACCAGTAGCCATTGATCTTCTTTTGCTGTGACTTTGTCAATCAGCAGTTGTGGATCTTCTCCTGCTGTGACCTAGTTAGCCAGCATTAGTGGATCGGCTCCCGACACATAAAAGGGAACATACCAGAACTTTTGCCTCAGTATCCCCTCAGGCTCTCCCAAACACTATATAACTCGCCTAGTCTGTAACTGGTGCTCTTCTCCCTGGAGAAGTGCCTGTCAGGGTTCCTTTCTTCCTTTCAATAAAGCCTGTTACTCTGGTCTTCTCGGACTTCCATGGATTCCAACATTTGGTGCCGAAACCCAGGATAGGATATTAACTGCCTGGATGATCCCTCTTTGCTGTCCAAACTTACAACCAGGGAAGCAATAGGCAGCAGCAGCTCATCCAGGGCTTACTCCCTGATTCTGTTTGAACATGTAATTCTAGGTTAATTGGCTGGCAGTCTAACCCTGTCCTGAGCCCCTGCTGAACCAGAGAAAGGTAAGGAGTTTCTCCCTCCCCTTCCCCAGTTGGCTTCCAAATTTCTCTCTAAAAACACCCCTTCCTGATCAGATGGTTTTGACTTCGGACCCCATATCTATGGTGGTCTGCCTCTACTCCTTTATGGACTTCTACATATGAAGTCTAGGCGTGCCTAGCCAGGCCACTCTCCTACATTCCAGGATCTCATCCTTGGGGTGACGACCTCCTGTCTGAGACTCGCTTTCTACGGAGATTTTCTCCTCTCGGAACTGTGACTGAAGGCAGGGACACCCCCTTCTCTCACCAGTCTCCTCTACGGTTTGGGCTCCTCTCAGTCCAAACTGTCCAGCCAGTTTCCCCTCAGAACATGGGCTCCTCCCAATCTCAGGCCTCAAAGACTACTCCTCTACTCACCCTACTCTCTGAGGTTCACAGTTTGGGAGGTTTCTACTCTGAGTGGCCTGCTTCTACAATATCCTATCTTGACAACTTTTGCCACCGGACAGGGAGGGCATCAGAGATTCCTTATGTGCAGGCCTTTCTTCTCCCTTTACTCCTGTCCTTAATTTCTGTACTGCTTGTTCTACACACAGGCCGTTTTTGGCCAGAGAAATCTCACCTAAAACCTCCGCTCCTAATCTTTCCTTCTGCTACTCCCAACTCTCTCCCTCCTGCCTGACCCCCGAGGGCACCCCTCTCTCGGGACCCCTCTCTGGTCCCTCTGCAAACCTTTTCCACTTGAGTCTCTTCCCTCCAAGAGCCCCCTCCCTTTTCCACTGTGTTCTTCATCCTCTCCCCCCTCCTTAGAAGCTGTGGCTCTGGCTGCAGTGCCTGTCTCTTTTCTGATCCCTCCTCCCTCCTTAAAAACTGCAGTTCTGTCTCTTCTCAGACCCCTCCTCCCTCCTTACAAACTTGTGACTGTGCCTCTTTACTCCTCGCCCTCTCCCCTCTTCTTAGAGCTCTAAATCTTTTTTGATTCCTCTGACCACGTGGTGCTTTAATCTCCTCCTCCTCCTCTTGCAGATTCTGACCCTCCTTTTTTCCATCCAGCTGCTCACACTGTCCATTCGTCTGCTTTCTCTCTTCCTCCCCTCTATGCTGGCAACTCCCTGTCATCTTGAAAAACTTAAAAAAGTAGAATTGTATATTAAGCTATGTAAGTAATCCATCTTGTCTCTTTGTTTGTCGGAAAATATCTCTAGTATAATTTTATTTTTTATTTTATTTTTTTAATTTTTTGTATTTTTCTGAAGCTGGAAACAGGGAGAGACAGTCAGACAGACTCCCGCATGCGCCCGACCAGTATCCACCCGGCACACCCACCAGGGGGCGACGCTCTGCCCACCAGGGGGCGATGCTCTGCCCCTCCGGGGCGTCGCTCTGTTGTCCCTCTGTCGTGACCAGAGCCACTCTAGCGCCTGGGGCAGAGGCCAAGGAACCATTTCCAGCGCCCGGGCCATCTTTGCTTCAGTGGAGCCTCGGCTGCGGGAGGGGAAGAGAGAGACAGAGAGGAAGGAGAGGGGAAGGGGTGGAGAAGCAGATGGGCGCTTCTCCTGTGTGCCCTGGCCGGGAATTGAACCCGAGACCTCTGCACGCCAGGCCGATGCTCTACCACTGAGCCAACCGGCCAGGGCTCTCTAGTATAATTTTAATTGAAACAAGTAAAGCACGCTCATTTAATTCATAATACATAAAGTCTTTGTTTAATGTGTAACTATGTCTGTTTCTAAGGCCTTAAACCAATAATTACTCACCTCTCAAACCAGGCTTACTCATCCCCAAGGACTCTCCCTGCAATACCTCCACCCTTCCCGTTTGAAAACCTTCAGGAGCTTATCGCCTCATACAAGCCTTATATCTAGTCAATGAGGCGATAGTTCCCCTCCATCCAGTAGTCCCTAATCTCTACAAGTTACTGTCACACATTCCCTCAAACACCACTCACTTCAGGGTCCTAGACCTCAAGAATGCCTTTTTTACCATTCCTCTACTCCCTGACTCTTACTTTCTGTTTGCATTCACCTGGACTGACCTGGACACTAATACAGCCCAGCAACTTACATAGACTGTCTTATCCCAGGGGATCCAAAAGAGCCCACACCTGTTTGGGCAGGCACTAGCTCAGGATTTAACAGCATGCAATCTCAAAACTAGTACTCTCTTACAATATGTAAATAACCTACTCCTCTGTGGCCCCTCTCTGACTGCCTCAAGAAGACACACCTCTACCCTTCTTAACTTCCTCACTATGAAGTGATATTGTGTCTTCTCTGCTAAGGGTCAACTTCACTCTCAGTACATAGTCTATCTGGGCATCACCTTAACCCCCACCACCTGAGGTCTCACCCTACATCAAATTCAGACCCTCCGCAGTCTCCAGCCACCTACCACCACATATCAAATCCTTTCTTTCCTTGGTCTAATAGGCTTCTTTAGACACTGGATTCCTAATTTTACTCTCTTAGTCAAGCCCCTCAGTGAGATCTTCTGAGCATGGCTTTTAAGGTCTATAATGGCCAAGGAAGTAACAGAAAAGGCAAATAAGGCCCAAAAGAAGTCAGGAAATACCAGCTTTTGACATATGCTCTTAAAGACTCCAGCGCCCTAAAAGGCTTCATAGGATTCCATCAGGGCCCTGCTCCAGAGTGGAAAGAAAGGTCATTGAACTGAAGTCTGCCAGGCTTCCCAACCCCATCAAGGGACACACCTGTGCTGTGGAAAGAGGGACACGAGAAGGTAAGCTGCCCCCTTGCTCCATGGAGGGAGGGTTCAGTCTCTTCTAGCCCTGCTCCAGCTACCTGTGACCTGACCTTGCCCAGCATGCTGAGAATTGCCACTGAAGGCCCAAGGACATCGTTCAGGAGCCTAAGGTATTTCTTCCAAATAGCAGATAAGCTAATCTCATTTCTTATAAACACAAGGGCCATCTACTATGCCTCACTTGAATATTTGAGTTTTATTTATCCCTCGAAGATCTCTACTGTGGGTATTGACAGTCTGATTTTGTTACTTTATTTAATACAATGTATTTTATTTAAAAATGTATTGTATAATAAATATATATTTTCCAATGGCTTTAGGTGACCCCTGTGTTTTGGTCATTTGACCCCTGCCGGGGTCGTGACCCACAGGTTGAGAACCGCTGATTTAATGTATACTACCTCCGTTATTCCTCTTTTCTCAATGCCCCATGCCTATTTTAGGATGGGACCTGCTGCTAATTCCAGCTAGAAGCAGTGGTCACTAGGACTTAAACTCTAGCTGCAAAGTGTAGAAATGTAACCACCCTTTCCCTAAGTACTTGCAAGATTTACAGGTTACTCAGCAAATTGTTCAAAGACTGTCCAAGAGGCACTTCCAGCAGTACATCACCCAAGGACTGACTTTCATGTGGACAGGTCCACACACCGTGATCCTGACAATTCCCACTGCTGCTAAAGGTGACTCTTTCCTCCACCCTGACCATCTGGAGCTCAGAAACAGAGAAACAAAACCGACCCCTTGTCCTTCTATTCTCTATTCACCTCTTATCCTGTATCAACCAATCAGGGGTTTTCTACTCATGTGGGACCAACACCTATATGTGTCTCCTTACTAATTGGACAAAAACCTGTACCCTAATCTATCTCACCCCACATATCAACCTAATCCCTCCTCATGAGCCTCTTTCAATTCCTAGTACACTACCCATCAATCTAAGGACCAAACAAGCTGTACAGGTAATCCCTCTTCTTATTGCTTTAGGAATCTCTACAGAAGTAGGTCTAGGGGCAGGGGGACTGGCCACTTCCCTGTTTTATTCCTACTCTCTCTCTCTCTGAAGCCCAATGAATTTGTAAACATGGAATCTGGTTTCACACAAACTGGGTGTCTTGACTATTGCCTTTTATTAGTCCACTCACTCTCTTATTTATTTTTCTAACTTTTAAACCCTGCCTCTTACATTTGTTCACTAGTTTCTTACAGAACCACATGCAGACCTTCACCAATCAGAAAATTGAAAAAATCTACCTAACTCTACACACCAACTCTGACACCTGCCCTCGTGAAACAGAAAAATCTGAAACCCTATTATCAGCAAACCTCCTAAATCCTATCTTTCAACTCCTACAGGTTCCCTAACTCTAAAGCTCTCCCATATCCCTGAAGAACTAGGAGAATGAATAGCATTCACCTCTTAATGCTTCTCAGTCTTTTTACCCTTCACATAGTAAGGGGACAAGATCGCTGGGTCTTCTTGGCTGAAGAAGAGCCTACAAACAGACATGAAACATTTCTTTTAGCTCAAACTAACTGCTCTCTCCAGGGCTGCCAGGAAAGATTATCTCTAACTTTACCATGGAAGAACTTTCATCCCCCACTATACAACCCTCCTTATCTCTGCATTCCTGATCTCCAAATACTTGCCCCCTTCTTTATCAAGTTCCTACAGGCCCGGATGAGAGAAATCTCTAGGATTACCTACAATCAAATGCTCCTACACTCCTATTCCCCAATACCCCAAGGAGAACTTCACGAGGGAAATATCAAATAGGTAGGGATGACAGCAGGAAGAAGCTGCCCCTCAGCCTGAGAAGTTCCCTCCTGAATGTTCTCCAAACCCCCTTCCTTTTAAACCACACATATTCAGTCCTTCTAAAAACTTACACCATCAGGTTCACTGTCTCTAAAAATCTCCACATGTCCTCCCATTCGAGAGGAACCAGACCAGCACGTCTCATGAGGCTCATCCAGGAGACCATGTATCACCATGTCACTCTGTCCACTTGGCACTTGCAGCAAGCAATTCACAATTATTACCTCCCAAGATTTTTTTACTTCCTCACTCAGGTTTTCGGAGACATTGCCTGGTTCAGACCTAACAGCATGGAAATTGATGACCTCTTTTTTTTTTAAATTTTTATTTATTCATTTTTAGAGAGAGAGGAGGGAGAGAAGGGGGAAGGAGTAGGAAGCATCAACTCCCATATGTGCCTTGACCAAGCAAGCCCAGGGTTTTGAACCGGCAACCTCAGCGTTCCAGGTCGACGTTTTATTCACTGCGCCACCACAGGTCAGGCAATTGATGACCTCTTTAACCTTCATCACCTCTCATCGTATATTATAAAATTAATAACTATCTTTCTTTTATATGTAACCACAGAGTTGAGAAATGATACGTGAATTCCAAACAGCCCTCTTGATGTTCCGCTTATCTGTCAGACCTCACCCTTACTGGACTATCGTCCCTGAGACAGAGGAATTCCAGAAAGCTAATCAACCTGCCCCAAGAAGGAGCATTCCAGAAAGCTGAAATCCTAAAACCATAAAAGGGAACATACCAGAACTTTTGCCTCAGTATCCCCTCTGGCTCTCCCAAACACTATATAACTCGCACCTAGTCTGTAACTGGTGCTCTTCTCCCCAGAGACGTGCCCGGCAGCGTTCCTTTCTTCCCTTCAATAAGGCCTGTTACTCTGGTCTTCTCGGACTTCCATGGATTCCAACAGGTTTAACCTTGCTGGAGTGTTCTCACAGCATTGCATCAGCCACAGCTGCTAGGAATGCGCTCTGTGCTTTACCTACACTTCTCCCTTCTTTTTTAATTAGGGCCAGTTGGACTTGATGAATGATAGCTTGCTGTTGTTGTACCATTAACACCTATAACACCATATGCTAGCAGATTGTCTGGGTTAAATAGGGAGGCAAGCTTTTCAATGTTTGTCCTCCCAGGGGACAGGATACATTGATGTGTACAGAGACATTTTCCTCCCACTGTCCCGTAGAGACCCTCCAAGTACCATTAAACAGTCCCATTTTTGATCATGAAAAATGGACGTAGGTCCATGCATGCCCCCTTCCCACAAACAGGCCCAGCGTCCAAACACAGAACAGATAGCTTGCCGTGGGCTGCGTACTGCATAAGGTTGCATCCCATCTCTTAGCCTCCAATGCCAAACCCCGAGGTTAGAAGCCTGCGCGTCTGGGCCAGATGCAAGCCGGCAGTCTCTCCAGGGAATTCCCTCCCTCGGGAGTGCCCTCAGATGTTCTTCATACAGGAACGAACAGAGAGGTGACCCTCCCCAGGTGATGTTGTGTGCACGTTGGTTGCAAGGTCTTCTCCTAGAGCGCTGAGGATGTCCTCCCTTTAGGTGTAGTCGGTGTGGAGGAGACAGGGCTGTGGCTTTGGACAGGTGAAGACTGAACCACCTAGTAGGTGCCCAAGAAACCCTGTCAAGCAGGTTGGGGGGGTTCCTGGGATCCAAATTGGCTGAAAAACACAAGCATAACCTCTTCCTTGTGTTAGAAGAGGGTGTGATCCCTGCCACTGTGCTGTGGCTGGGTCCTTCCAGCATCATTTCAGAGAGAGGGGCTGGGAAGAGAGAGAGAGCAAGAGATACAGAAAAATAGACAAGACAGACAGACAGAAAGAAAAAAGACACATAGGAGTGTATAGGCTGGTCCATAGTCTGCAGCAGGAACACGTGTTGGAGTTAAAGCTGGGGTAGAAAATAGCGTCTGAGAGGCTGGGGTGGGCATTAAGCCCCGGCAGGGAATGAGGAAGTAGCGACTTCCACTTCTTCAGGTGGTGGAGCTGATGGCGCGGTTTCTAATGTATCTAGTTTCGTTTCTGTGTGCTGGGCTTCAAGTCATCAAACTTGGTGGCTCAACTGTTTTCTTCCTCTACAGGGGGAGGCAAATATGGAGGTAGGGGTTCCTCTGAAAGAGGAGTAACCTGTAGGACCTTAGGGACCTGCAGAGGGTCCTGAGCAGGAGCACCGGTCAGGCGGGCATGTATCGCTAGCAGGGCAGGAATGAGGCCGAGAGGGAAGGTTTGTCCTTCGTGTACTTCAGCTGAACAGACATACCGGAAAGCTCGGGCCCATGTATTGGGGTCCCAAAGAGGCACGTCCCAGAGCCAAGGGTTGAAACCTGAGAGGATTTCCCAGTAGGTCACTAACTTTAACTCGCCTACTCTGCAATAGGGTGTGAGAAGGTTTCCCATTGCAGAGGGTCACTCACCAGTCCCTTGGATGCCAGTTGGGTCCCTGTTTGAGGCGCCAGAATGTGGACAAGGCCCACCGGGGGTGAGGACGATGGAGACGCAGAGACCCGACTCCAGGGACCAGGTTCAGTGACGCAGATTCGCTTTATTCAGGAGGTAAGCTAGCTTATATACACAGGATCAGCCAATAGGGTGTTTACAGGGTGTTCTTCAAAGCCAATGGCTGACAAGATCAGAGAGCTGCGTGGTTGGCACTAAGTCACTTCTCTACAGTGGTTGAGCTCCCTCCTGGGTATGCCTAGGAGGGTTTAACCTTGCTGGAGTGTTCTCACAGCATTGCATCAGCCACAGCTGCTGGGAATGTGCTCTGCGCTCTACCTACAGGGAACTTTGAGACTCCCCTGAGGGGAGACAGAATAGCAAGTTTTACAGGCCTTAGTTATGCCCAGCAGGTGGACAGATAGTTGATGGCAGGTGAGGACAGGCCTTAATAGCTGCAGGAGGAGTCTGTGCCCAACATGAAATGAGTTATGTAGAGATTGCAAAATAGCAGTGGCCTGGGCTTCAGGTAGAATAAAGCGGCCATTGTGTAGGAACCACTGACTCTGTCTTGTGAACCCCTTCACAGTATATTCTGCCTGTTCTTCTGAGGTATAGAAAGGGGAAAATGAGGCTAGGGAGAGGAACTGTCCCTGTAGCTGCTCGAGGGCAGCCTGCTTGGCTGTCCTGTCAGGGAAGTTATTTCCAGCTGCAATGGGGTTGCTGGGAGCCTGGTGAAAGCTGCTGTGGATAACAGCCACGGCCTGAGGGAGGTGGGCTGCCTCAAGCAGTTGGGCAATTAATTTTCCATTGATAAGGGTGTTCTTTGTGGTTAGCAGACCACAGTCAGACCAGATGGCTGCATGTGAATGGAGGATGTGGAAGGTATATTTAGAATCAGTGTAAATGTTAACTTTTTCCCTTCTGCTAAGGTTAGGGCCCTGGTAAGGGCTATTAATTCAGCCTCCTGTGAGGTGGTGCTAACAGGGAGGGGGAAAGTGTCAATGATTTTTGTGTTGGAGACAATAGAACAGGCATCCCCAAGCTACAGCCCATGGGCCAGCATGCGGCCCGCTGAGGCCATTTATCCGGCCCTCAGCCGCACTTCCACAAGGGGCACCTCTTTCATTGATGGTCAGTGAGAGGAGCACTGTATGTGGCGGCCGTCCAACAGTCTGAGGGAGAATGAACTGGCCCCCTGTGTAAAAATTTTGGGGACCCCTGCAATAGAATAACAAGCACTGCATTCACCTTTGTGTAAGTAGGAGCTCCCATCAATGAACCAAGTCTGATCTGCCTCAGTTAGAGGGATGTCAGATGGGGAGACAGAGTAAAGAAAGAGAATAGGAGGTCACAGCAGGAATGTAGAGGTTTGGAGCAGGAGGGTGAGGTAAGAGAGTGGCTGGATTCAGTGGTGGGCAGATGCCAAGAGCAGCCTGTGGAGATTTCAGGAAGAGAACATGTAACTGCTGGGTCCTGGAGCGTGACATTAGGCTCTGGGCATGGTGCTGGGAAAACATATCCTTTAGGTTGTGAGACGAATAGAAGGTTAGTGGGCTACGGAGGCACAACTTTTGACTCTCTAGGGTGAGGACAGCCACCGCTGCTAATGCTCCTAGACAAGGGGGCCATCCCAGGACTGTAGGGTTCAGTTGTTTGGAAAGAAATGCTACTACCTGTAGTGAGGGTCATTTTAATTGTCCCAGGAGACTGACATTAGCGCCCTGTCGTTCATCAGTATAGAGTATGAATAGCTTAGAAGGGTCTGGGTTAGAGCAGGAGCTGAGATGAGGGCCTGTCTTAACCGGAGAAAGGAAGTTTTGATGGGATCAATTGGTTCTGATAAATTTCTCTTGGTGGCTTGGTAAAGTGGCATGGCCAACAGAGTGAAGGAAGGAATTCACAACCAGAAATACCCTGCTAGACCAAGAAAGGAGAGGACCTCTTGCTTTGTTTTGGGGACTAGCAAGGAAGAGATGAGGGAGAGCCGGTCAGAGGTAATTCCTTGGGAGGTGGGGGTGAGGGCTAGATTTAGGTAGGTGACTGTTGTGTTACAAATTTATGCCTTTTTGGGAGATACTCTGTAACCTCATTCTGCAAGGAAGTTGAAAAGGCAGACATTTAATTTTTTGAATCTTCTTTTGAGGGGCTACAGAGGAGTAAATCATCAATGTGCTGTATAAGGGTAGAGGGTCCTAAATCTGAAACCTGTAAATAGGTTGCTAGGGGCTGTCCAAAGAGTTGAGGACTATCCCAGAACCACTGGGGAAGGACCGTCCAAGTAAGCTGCTGGGATAGGTGTATGTCAGGATCAGTCTAGGTAAAGACAAAAAGGTCTTGTGAATTAGGGTGTAAGGAAATAGTAAAGAAAACATCTTTTATGTCTAGTACTGTAAAGTGGGAAGTCCCAGCTGGAATTTGGGAGAGGATAGTATATGGGTTTGGAACAACCAGGTGTAAGGGTTGTTCTGCTTGATTGATAAGGCAAAGGTCTTGAACCAAACAATAGGATTTGTCAGGTTTTTTTTTTTTTTTTTTTACAAGAAGGATTGGGGTATTGAAAGGGGAATTAGTGGGGCGGAGGAGTCTGTTAAGGAGCAGGCGAGTAATAATGGGTTTGAGTCCTCATTGTGCAAGGGATGGGATGGGATGCTGTTCCTGGGATGGGAACTGATTGGGGTCTGTAACCCTAATCTGAACTGGGGCCAGGTGATAGGCTATTGATGGGGTTTCAATGTCTCACACTGAAGGGGTGACCAGGGAGCTGGGAAAAGGCAGGGAAGGTTCAGTTCAGTGGTTCCCAGCTGTTTGTAAGAGGAGTAGGAAGTTAGCTGACCCTGAAGGGTCTGGCATGTCCCCAGGGGGAGTACAGGAAGTAAGGATAGCATGTAGCTTAGACAGGATGTCTCATCCTAGGAGTGGTGTGGGACATGAGGGCCGAATTAAAAAGGCATGGGTAAAGGTCTGGGCCCCTAAAGAGCAAAACAGAGGAGCAGTCGAACAGGCTGGGAGACCTGGCTGTCAATCCCACAGTTGAGATACCTGAGTCTCTTAAACCAGTGGTCCCCAACCCCCGGGCCACAGACCAGTACCGGTCTGTGGGCCATTTGGTACCGGTCCACAGGGAAAGAATAAATAACTTACATTATTTCCATTTTATTTATATTTAAGTCTGAACGATGTTTTATTTTTAAAAAATGACCAGATTCCCTCTGTTACATCCGTCTAAGATAGGGGTCCCCAAACTACGGCCCGCGGGCCACATGCGGCCCCCTGAGGCCATTTATCCGGCCCCCACTGCACTTCTGGAAGGGGCACCTGTTTCATTGGTGGTCAGTGAGAGGAGCATAGTTCCCATTGAAATACTGGTCAGTTTGTTGATTTAAATTTACTTGTTCTTTATTTTAAATATTGTATTTGTTCCCATTTTGTTTTTTATTTAAAAATAAAATATGTGCAGTGTGCATAGGGATTTGTTCATAGTTTTTTTTATACTCCGGCCCTCCAATGGTCTGAGGGACAGAGAACTGGCCCCCTGTGTAAAACGTTTGGGGACCCCTGGTCTAAGACTCACTCGTAAAGCTTGTCTCACTCACGTGATACATTTATCCATCTCACCCTAAAGGCCGGTCCGTGAAAATATTTTCTGACATTAAACTGGTCTGTGGCCCAAAAAAGGTTGGGGACCACTGTCTTAAGGAACCTCTATATTCAGACAAAGCAGAGTAGGTTGCCCCCGTGTCAATGAGAAAAAAAATGTGTCCGCTGCTACCATCAAGGTTACCTGAGTCTCAGAAGATGTGATGACCCTTGTGGCACCCACCCTCAGGCACTTTCAGTCTTCAGTGGCCAGACCTTTCAGTTTTGGAAAGGAAGGGCCAGCCAGCCTAGGAAGGGATGGGGTCTTACCTAGAGAAGTCTGATAACAGTCCAACTTCCAATGGGGTCCGCTGCAAAGGGGGCAAGGCTTTGGGGGTTGGCCTGATTAAGGCACTTGCTGGCCACGTGACCTTCCTTGCTGCACTTGAAACAGGTGCTGGGTGGGAGCATTATTATTATTTTGACCCTTGGCCTGAGGTCCGTTTGGATGTTTAGGGGCTGTTGGCCCCATTGTCCCTGTGGGCCCTTGAAGGCAGCAGCAAGCATCTGGTATTCAGCTACCTTCTGTTTCTTTGCCTCCTCATCTTGCTTATTAAAGACCTTAAAGGCCAGCTTTAAGAGATTCTGTTGAGGGGTTTGAAGGTCATCCTCTAACTTCTGTAATTTGTGCCAGATGTCAGGTGCAGACTGGGAAATAAAGTTCATGTGAAGGACTAGTTAGTTGTCCTTCTGCAATAGAGGGGTCTAGGTGGTATATCTCCTAAGGGCCTCCATGAGGCGCAAGAGGAAGAGAGCAAGATTTTCAGTGGGGTGTTGGGTGACCTTTTTTAACTTCTTATAATTTACAGCTTTGTGAGCTGCCTTCTTGATGACCTCTATGAGGCAGAGAATCATGTGGTCCTGGTTTCTTCTACCTGCCCCTTCTGCCTGGTAGTCCCAATGGGGGTCATGGGTAGGGACAGCTTCATTGCCTACTGGTTGTCCAGGAGCTTGCTGATGGGTAGAGTTGTCATGGGCCTGGGCATTAGTCCAAATATGGTCCTTCTCATTGGGTGTTAAAGTTGTGGAGAGGATTATATGGAGATCACACCAAATAAATTCATAGGATTGGATAAGATATTCAAATTCTTTTCTGTACTTGGTAGGGTCAGTGGAAAAGGAACCGAGGTATTTACATATTTGTGATGGGTCAGTTAGGGAAAAAGGGACATAGACTTGGACAGTGCCCTCGGCCTCTGCTATCTCCCATAAAGGGCATTCTAAGACAGGGGCCATGGTAGGGGAGGGAGCAAAGCCAAAGACCATCCCAGAGCAGGTGTGCGCTGCGGAAGAAAGGGTCGGCAGCTGCAGGGAAACCTGGGGGAAGTAGGGGATGAGGTGGAGAGGAGTAGGGAGGGGGCTCTGGTTGTGATGGGGGGAGTGTCCTGGGGGGAAGTAGGGGATGAAGTGGAGAGGAGTAGGGAGGGGGCTCTGGTTGTGATGGGGGGAGTGTCCTGGGGGTCCTGGGGGGAAGTAGGGGATGAAGTGGAGAGGAGTAGGGAGGGGGCTCTGGTTGTGATGGGGGGGTGTCCTGGGGGTCAAGAGGTTGAGGTGCAGAAGGAGCAGAAGGACGAGGCCGGAGTAGGGGTCCATAGTCTGATGGATCAAAGGAGGAAACACTAGAAAGGTCCTCCAGAGCAGGGGGATCCTTGGTTTTAAGTGGAGAAGGAATATTTGAGAGGGAGAGCAAGAAGCACAGAGAGTGGCCTGACCAGGCAGTGGCGCAGTAGATAGAGCGTCAGACTGGGATGCGCAGGACCCAGGTTCGAGACCCTGAGGTCGTCAGCTTGAGCATGGGCTCATCTCGCTTGAGATAAAAAAAAAAAAAAGAAAGCTCACCAGCTTGAACCCAAGTTCACTGGCTTGAGCAAGGGATTACTCGGTTTGCTGAAGGCCCACGGTCAAGGCACATATGCGAAAGCAATCAATGAACAACTAAGATGTCACAATGAAAAACTGATGATTGATGCTTCTCATTTCTTTTTGTTCCTGTCTGTCTGTCGCTATCTAACCCTCTCTCTGACTCTCTCTTTGTCCCTGTAAAAAAAAAAAAAAAAAAAAAAAAAAAGAATCACAGAGAGTGGGTCGTGATCTGAGTGCAAGAAAGGCTTGGGCATAGGGAACTTTAGACCACTTTTCATTGTGCCAGCAGAAATTATTGAGGTAAGTCAGGATGTTGAAATTGAAAGTACCATTTTAAATGTGGCAAAAGTAGGTTTATAGTTGTGAATATGTGAAACACAGTTTATTCTTGTATTGTTATTTATTAATTATTGTATTATTTTCCCTATGAACAACTGTAAATTTACTTTTACTTCACATGGTATTTAAGTCAACAGAAATAAGTACTGTCCCTACAGACTTTCATTATAGTGGAGAGACACATAGAATTTAATAAACATAATATGTATAGATAAGTAGATTATATGGTCTACTAGAGCATGACAAATGTTATGATGAAAGTAGGGAAAAGTAAGGGAGATTAGGGTTTGGGGAGGAAATGGTCAAGATTTTAAATAGTTTGGTCAAGGTAGTTTCATTGAGGAGGAGGTGCCATAAGAGCAAAGGCCCGAGGATGGTGAGGGAATCAGCTATGGGCTGTTTGATGAAAGTGTGCTCCTGGTAGAGGGAATAAGGAAATAGTTGGTGCAAAGTCCCTAATACAAGTCCCTTATTCAAGAAAGAGCAGGAAGGCCACTATTAATGGAAGGTGGTAGGAGGTAAGAGCAATTTCAGGTCTAAGAGGACGATTTAAAGACTTTGGCTTTTACTCTGAGTGTTAAGAGTAAAAGAGTACTTTGACTTACATATTAAAACGATCACTAAATGCTGCTGTGTTGAGAAAACTATTGAGAGAGGGAACTCAAGATTTAAAATATTAGCATGAGTAATGGGTGGCTTTGGTTACGGGTCAGTGGGCTTAATGGTTAATACAGGTAGAGGCTTTGCAGGAGCTGAGATGCCTAAGCGAATCTGCAAGTAGTCTACTTTTGTGCCTGGAGATCTACCAGCAATTCACCTTTGTGTCCCAGGGGACAGCAAGTAGCCCACATTTGTGCCCCAGGGATCTGCAAGCAAAGCCTTTGTGCTTCAAGATCAGGACACTCACTAGGATCCAATTAACTTTACCTATGATCTGATTAACTCTCCCTTGAAATTCCAAAACCCTTACCTACCTTTTTCTTTCTTTTATAAAAAGGGGGTGGAAATGACTCTGGGAACATAACTCCAGTCTCCTCAGATTGCTTATAAAGTACCCATAAAAGATTCATCCCTGTTCCTACTTTTTTGACCGAAATGGTGACAGGCAGTACAAATACTGGTATTTCCAGTTTCACTACGAGTGGGGGCGGGGGGTGAGTAGTAAGTCAGAGAGAGGGAGTGGTGGAAGGTAGTGAAAGTACTTGTATCGCCCTGGCCGGTTGGCTCAGCGGTAGAGCGTCGGCCTGGTGGGCGGGGGACCCGGGTTCGATTCCCTGCCAGGGCACATAGGAGAAGCACCCATTTGCTTCTCCACCCCCCACCCCCTCCTTCCTCTCTGTCTCTCTCTTCCCCTCCCTCAGCCAAGGCTCCATTGGAGCAAAGATGGCCCGGGAGCTGGGGATGGCTCCTTGGCCTCTGCCCCAGGCTCTGGTCGCGGCAAAGCGACGCCCCAGAGGGGCGCATGCGGGAGTCTGTCTGACTGTCTTTCCCCGTTTCCAGCTTCAGAAAGAAAAAGAAAAAAAGAAAAAAAAAACTTGTATCTTTGATGGTTTAAAAGGAAAAAGCCAAGAACCATATCATTTCATTCATATGTGGGCTACAAAACCGAAAACAACAAATGAACAAACCAGACAAACAAAAAAACCCCACAAGAACGCATAAACACAGACAACAGTATGGTGGTTAGCAGAGGGGAGTGTCGGAGGGGGAAGTAGTAAAGGATAAAGGCGGTAAAAAGTATGGTGATAAAAGGAGATTGACTCTGGGTGGTAAACACACATTGACCTGTACAATCATGTACCATAGAAATGTACACTTAAAATCTATATAATTTTATTAATAAATGTCAACCCAATAAATTAAGAAAAAATAAATGGAGGGCTCATGCACAGTATCAGTGGGTGGTTACATAATAAGAATGAAAGGGCAGAAACTGCAGGATGACCTGAAAACACGAGGCTGGTGTGTTCCAAAAGGAAAGTTTATTTTAAAAGCACCTGCATACTAGATACAAGGGCGCTGAGACCAGCCAAAGGGTGTCACCAAAGGGTCTCAGCAGAAAGGGTGTCAGCCAGCTGAGACCAGTGAAAGGGTGTCAGCAAAGGGTGTCAGCAAAGCGTCTTGGCCAAGGGTCTCCGTCATAGAGGGTGTCAACCCCAAATAGCTGCAGGAGAGAGCATTAGATATAGGGGTTGCTGATATCGGGGTTGCCACCTGGACATACATATTAGTATAGCGGGGTTGGTTGCCTTGGCTACAGACTGTCTCCTTTTCCCAACCCTCAAGCTGCTCATGATGGCCTTGTCTCAAGGACATTTTTCAGAACCTTCCCAGGGAGCATGGTGTTGCTTAAGTGAAGAGGGAGGTTGGGTGAGGAAAATGTTTACTAAAGAAGTTGCTCTAATGGGAGTTGGGTGAGGGGAGTTTTTAAAGAAGCCAATTTAACCTTAACAAAGAATTGTTTTAAAATGTTCAGCTTTCCTTTTCCTAGATACCATATTCTTCAAGATAATGTTATTTCTCCTAAAGTTCTTCATATGTATTTTCTCTAAAATATATACCCATGCTGAATCCTATTCCCAAGAGAAATTAATATTTGTTCAGTGTTACGATAATCCTATTTTGTTGTTTACAAGCTAATTTACAGGAAAAAAGTAGCATGCACCCCAAAATATATAGCATTTATAATATATAAAGAATCTTTGATTTATTTAAAATTGTTTTTCTAAACAACTTGATTAATTGCAATTTTCAATTAGGATTTTTGGTATTATTAGTGTTGAGAAAATAATATATGCCAATAGTATAAAACTTGAACACAAAAGTCATCAAAACTTGAACAAAATTACCTTCCCATTGCAGATTCATGGTATAAGTAGCTTTTATACATATTAATCCATACATATCTGTCAAAAATCAATGCAACATGGTATACACTCTCAAAAAAGTGAACGAATAACATATACATTGCTTCTACATTGTTTATCAGTCTCAGAGATTAGAGATAGAGATCACAGCATTCCGGCGTATATAAATGTTCTGCTCCTCAGTCATTCTGCAGACTGACTAGCCAGTCTCCTATGGAGGGATATCTAAGCCATTTTGCATTCTCTTGCTGTTAAAAATGGCAAAGATAGGTATAAAGAACATCCTTCTTCATCTTCACATACATATAGGAATGGGAAATTCCTGCGAGTAAAATTGCTGAGTCTTGGGAATCCTTGATATATAATACTAAGCTACCAACTAATAAAGTTTCCTCAACTTATGAGAGTAAAAAAGACTTAATTTAAAGCATTTATATTGGTGCCCTCTTTTAAAGGATTTCTTATTAATGTAACACTAAATAAAATATCCATATTTATACAACCCAGAGTTTGCCCACAAATATTAGCAGGAAAATGAATTAGGACTGTTTTAAATCCCCCTCATTCCTAAGCATATCATATAAACATATCCATGTACAGTTATATATAACTCTTGAGATAAGTTGCAGTTGACAACAGGCAATATTTTTAACAAAAAATATCAGTTAAATATATATCCATGTATATCAGTGTTTTGGAATCCATCCATTTTTGTTTCTGCTAGGCAAAACATTTTGCTGTGCCTCTGCAAGCTTCAGACTATGTATCTGAAGCTAATTTGAAAAGTAAATTAACTCTGCCCTTTCCTTAAAGGGATGAGTTTCCTTATGATGAAAGTAGGGAAAAGTAAGGGAGATTAGGGTTTGGGGAGGAAATGGTCGAGATTTTAAATAGTTTGGTCAAGGTAGTTTCATTGAGGAGGAGGTGCCATAAGAGCAAAGGCCCGAGGATGGTGAGGGAATCAGCTATGGACTGTTTGATGAAAGTGTGCTCCTGGTAGAGGGAATAAGGAAATAGTTGGTGCAAAGTCCCTAATACAAGAGTATTTCATGGCTTATTTAAGAAAGAGCAGGAAGGCCACTATTAATGGAAGGTGGTAGGAGGTAAGAGCAATTTCAGGTCTAAGAGGACGATTTAAAGACTTTGGCTTTTACTCTGAGTGTTAAGAGTAAAAGAGTACTTTGACTTACGTATTAAACTGATCACTAAATGCTGCTGTGTTGAGAAAACTATTGATAGAGGGAACTCAAGATTTAAAATATTAGCATGAGTAATGGGTGGCTTTGGTTATGGTCAGTGGGGTTCTCAAACTTTTTGAAGTCAGGGCACATTTAAAATCCTACAAATAATTGTAGGTGCACTATATACAAGTTTCTGAGAAATATGTTATAATAATGAAGTCAAATATTAAAGAAAAAAAGTCCAAGTGTGCTTTTATGGTAATTAAACAAAATAAATATGACAAAATTAAATTTATTCTGACATTAAAAAACATTTTATGTTACATTTTTTTAGTTATGCTTTTTAGAATTTGTAAAAAAGGGGTTAAAAAACAAACGACAAAAAAGTTATCTTTATATATATATAGATACATTCTTAGTAAGATTTAGTAAATTTGGCAGGTCCCACTGTAAATGTGTTAAGTTTTTTCATTCTTTTGTTTATGAGAAACATGAGCCTGATGTGTCCCATCGATTTCTTCAATGTTTGGGCATATATTTGAAAGGCAAACTCTCATTTCCTTGTCAATACATTGAAGAATTCCTCTCTTTTTACTCTTAACTATGTTGAGGGTAGAAAATCCTAAATCACATAAATAGGAGGTTGAAAATTGTAGTAAAATGTTCAAAGCTTTTTTAGATCTTGCCACATATTCTTTTTTTATAGAAATCTAAAAGGCTTTAAGAGACAGACAATTCCTTATGTTTAATCATCAATCCACCATCAGTGGATATAGCTGCCAGTTCTTTTTCTTCTGTTAATGTTAAACCAAAATCACTTGAAGCTTCCATGAATGGGTTTCTAATCCAATCGTATTGTTCAGTGTTAAGTGATAGAAAATGCTATAAATTAAATTCTGCCCATCAACCTTCAAGTCCTATTTTATTTACACTTAACTTTTGCTCACTTCCTGAATTGGATTCTTTAATATCACACTTCTTTTTGAGAAATCTATCCATTTTATTTGGGTATATTTATCTAAAAATATGATAATATGATGTGTTAATAATAAATACAATAATGATGTGTTAACAAATAGAGCAATATTTCCATATTGAAATGGTATAATAGAGTAACTATATTTTTATATCTGAGCACATGCCGCAAACCAGCATAGCTAGTAATTCCAGGTCCTGAGTGGGAATGGTGCAGAATTAAGAAAATAAGTGGAATTAAGAAAATACAGGCTCGGGAGGGCCCTGCAATTACTGCTGGCAAGAACAAAGTGCTCCCCAAAATCGCATCTTGCTTTATTTATAGGGCAAAGTGGATCATTAGCAAATCAATGAGATCTTTGATCATGTTTCCAAGGCAACCCAAGAATTTTACCAAGTGCAGAAAACCCCTACCATACATATCATCTTAACTTTACACCAAAGGATAGAAGAAACTTGCCTCCAGTCTTTCTGGGGAACATGGGGGTAAACAATCCAGCACCACAGCTTAACAGCCTTTGCAACCTAATCAGGCAGATGAGGTGGGGGGTTGGGCAGATTGTCAGTTTACAGCCAATTCCCCACACCTCTGTCCCCCAAAAATCTAAACTCCAAAAACCCTGTTGGTCTTTTGGTCCCCAATAGGCACATATTTCCCTGGAATACCATAGAGTGCACCTGGAAATCTTCTAGGGCACACCAGTGCACCCTGGCGCACACTTTGAGAACCACTGTCTTAAAGTTTTAAGAGTTGTTTATTTTCTATTTTCTTTCTTTCTTTCTTTCTTTCTTTCTTTCTTTCTTTCTTTCTTTCTTTCTTTTTCTTTCGAACAGAGACAGGAAGACAGAAAGAGGGACAGATAGGAACAGACAGGAAGGATGAGTGAGAGATGAGAATCATCAATTCTTCATTGCAGCTCCTTAGTTGTTCATGATTGCTTTCTCATATGTGCCTTGATGGGGTTGGGGTTGGGGGTGGGGGGAGTGAGCGAGTGACCCCTTGCTCAAGCCAGCAACCTTGGGCTTTAAGCCAGCAACCTTTGGGCTTAAGCCAGAGTTGTTGGGTCATGTCTGTAAGGTATTTTCCCCACCAAGGAAGAAAGAAGAGCATAGTCACGAAGTGTGGAATAGCAAAAACTTTATTTAATAGAGAGCATCCTGGATGAGGTTCTCTGGTCCCCAAGACAGGCCAGAGAAGTCCTGCGGATTCTCCCCTTGGGGGTGGTGGTGGTAATTTATAGGGTTGGTAGGGTGATGGCGAGTTGATATGACGTGGTGAAATTTCATTGGTTGACAGGTGGTTGTTCTTTTCCAAAGGGCTCTGCGCCATTTCTTTTTGGTGGGCATGGGTGTGGGCTGTTCCAGCCAAAGTTCCGGGGCCTGGTTCCTCACGTGACCATTGCCAACCGACCTCACAATGTCTATGATTCCACTCTCAAGCTAGTGGCCCAGTGCTCAAGCTGTGAGACTCATCAGCCTTCAAGTCCTATTTTAGGCTCAAGCCGGTATCTTCCTTTCTTAATTGGTTTAATAAAGTTTCAGACCTTTAGCTAAGACTTTGCAGGAACAGAAATATTCTTAAATTCCTAGAAAATAGTCACAACAGTAAATAGGTGTAATATTGGTGGCTGAGGCCAGGCAGGTTCCTATTGGATTCTGGCAGATAGAGAAACTGAGGAGCCGAAAAGTGTTGCATTGGAGGCTCACAAAGATAGGTGAGCAAATAAACAACAAAAGGGAAAGACGAAATAAACACATGAAAATCTGCTATTTGCAGTAAGAGCAAGGAAACAAGGAAATCCACACCTCAAGGTGGTGGCGAGATAGCGATCCGGAAAAATTGCCACCTAGGGGAAGCACCCATAGCCTTACATAGGCTATCCACACGTGCCTCTGCCAAGTGCTCATGCACTAAGAAAGTAAAGTGCTTGCAGCTGGTAAAACCAGGAGCAAGCCTACCTAACAGGGCTGCCCACAATAGGTCAAATCTGTATTGTTTAAGGAACAAGGAGATTTTTGTTATTTGCTTTAAAAGAGTGATCCTTGTAAGAGTAGGGTTCTGATTACAGGTAATTGGTAAATGATGACATGGGACTGTTTCCTGTTCACTACACGAATGTTGATGTCAATTGTGCGATAATAAAAGCTCTTTTTTTTTTTTTTTTTTTTGGTAAGGATTTGAGACCCTAATAAGTTTTCTAAAGCTAGACTATCTTTTAACCAGGGAGTTTTTCTGGGCACTTCAAACTAAGATAATGATGCTTGAAAAAGCTCAAGTTTAAATAGCTATTAGGAGGCTGCCAGAGTTCTGCTTGGAGACCTTTACTCTTGTTTTTATTATGGCAAGAACTGGTCATTGCGGAATTTAGGGTACTTTAAAAAGCAGGCTGCCTTCGGTTAATGAGAATCCAAGCTACAAACTTGGGGCATGGCTTTTGTAAGGAACTTCCATTGCACTTTGTCGCTTGCGTACGTCAGCACCGCCCTCAGGACAAAGGGTGCTTGGGCTGGGGAGTTGGGGGTTGGGGTCAAGGGCAAATGCTGCAGCGACAGGAGGTTATTTATGTGGCCTATTTACACGTTACTTGGTTTCAACATCAAGCCAGCTTTTCTCCACGTCTCCCGTGAACTTCCGGCCCACTGTCACACAAACGCCCAGAAGGCTCACAGGAATTAGGAGGGCAGTTTACGCAGCGCAGGGACTAGGGAAGTTCGCCGGCTGGGACAAACACCACGTGGAGTCACCGACTCTGGCAGCAACTCCTCCGGGAAGGGCGTACCCCAGCGACGCTACGGGCAACGCCTCCACTGCCAGCCAATGAGAAGCGGAGACCGCGTCAGGGTTTTCGCTCATTGGGTGTGCTGGCTCCTCCTCGCGGGGTACGCAGCTCTTCCAGGCCTCTAAAGTCCCAGCCACCCAGTCACCGTGTCCGGCTTTTGCGTGTTCGCTGCAGGTCCTAGGGTTTCTTTAGCTCCCTTTCGTCTGATTCTTCGGAGTCTTTCTCAAGCCCTCACGCACCGGTTTCCTAGTTTTTATTTTCTTCGCTCTTTCTCTCTCCATCCTTCTCAGCTCAGCATGCAGAAAAAAGACGTCTCCCCACACGGTTTCCTGCCTAGCTTCCAACATTTCGCCACGCAGGCCATCCATGTGGGCCAGGAACCAGAGCAATGGACCTCCCAGGCATTAGTGACCCCCATCTCCATGTCCACCACGTTCAAGCAAGGGGCTCCCGGCAAGCACTCGGTGAGCTGGGTCTGTCTGGGGTGGTCCAGCGTTGGGCGGGAAAGGAGCGGTGGCTTACAAATTAAAAAGGCACCCAATTAATTTATAAAATGGCATATTCATTAGAAATGCAGCCCGGACGGATGTTTGCTACACTTGTAATCCTCTTTGCAATGAAGTTTTGTTTTGGATGGTCCAGTGATCATATTTCTTTTGATAAGCAGAACTAGAAGGAATAGTTTGTCCAACTTGCCATCTAGATTTGGACTGAAATTCATGTGATTCTGGCAAATTTGCAGCTCAAAACTGAAGGTCATAACTTCCTTGAATTATTTTTAGCAGCAACAATTATAAAGATATAATGAGTCAGCTAAAAAATTGTTTTACAACTCATCTAGAATCAGGATAATTTCCAATAGCTGCATTCAGTTATTAATAGTTATTAAGTACTTGCTATGTGCTAGATACATACTTACATATGTTATATCATGTGTATTACGTGGGTTGCCTCAGATAATACTGACAACAAACACCCCTAGTCTGAACTAGGTTTTCATTTTATGAAAAAAACTGAAATTAGCCCAAGGCTCAAGGCTAAGTGCTGGAGCTGAAATTCCAGCTCTGTTCTGGAATCCCACATTTAGGCATTAGGCTACATTGTGCTCTGCTCCATTAATGCTAGCAATAATCTAACTCATTGCATCATTTGGGCAGTGTGGCTTAGTATTGAAAAGCACAAATCATGTAGTCAGGATCTAGGTTTGAATTCTGACACACCTGTTCTGAGCTGGGTGACTGTGAGCAAAGTTACTTAACCTGTTCAAGCCTCAGGTTGAGACTTACCACCTAAATTGTTGATATCTATATTAAGCTGTATGGTACATTATAATTGCTCAGTAGTTTGGTATTTCATGGTGTTTACATTTATATTTTTTTCATTTGATCCTCAAGACAACCAGGTCAGAGGGCAGGACAGGTATTATGTACTTTTTATCGAAAAGGAACTGACCCAGAATCAAAGATAAATGATATGTAAGGCTTATGGAAGATCCCCCTCTGTTAATCATATATCTTTTTCCCTTTTTGGTAGCATACTTGATGGATCTTGACGTATTTAAAAGTTTCTGAAGTTGAGAAAAAGTTAGTTAAATGAACTTTGTAGTTCCTGAAACTTGGTTAATCTTCAAAAACCTCGTTAGTGTATTTAAGGTGTTTCTACAATTGGTTTAGGATGCTTCTAGCTACTATATTTTTGAATCAATATGTGTACATACAACTTGTCTTCCCAGCACGTGATTTGTTCCTGGGGCAAGGTTTTGTGAACTGTGGCTGCAGGCGGAGCTTCAGCACAAAAGTTACTATTTAGCTACAATATTAATAATTAAATGTTATCAGAGAGCCAGCAGGGATGGTATAATTAACAAACTCCTTAATATCTTTAAAAATCAGATAAGAGGACTAACGAGATTTTGAGGAGCTGAATGAGAAGCATCTAATTCTCCAGTTCCATTTGGAAAGCTATTAAATGGGTGAGAAAGTAGGAATTTGCCTGTAAAATATGCTTCCCCCCTCCCCCTCTGCAAAGTTAAATCTCTGCAGTGAATACTTATAGAAGCATGGGGTACCTTTCTGTGGCAGTGGTCACATGAATCCATTTTTTTTCCTGTCTGCTGAGTACAGCTGGAGAGTCACATCAAGTACGTGATGGTGGTGAGTGACGAGAATATCTGGAGCCCTATAAAATATGTCTACTCTGAAAAACAAGGAAACAAAGCAACAAAACACACACACACACACCCCAAAAAAGCAAAAAACAAACAAACAAAAAAGACACCTAATACTGGGAGTTCCTGCATCAGAAACAAAGGCATAAAGAGTGGTTGTGTTTTGTTATGTGCTTACAGGAGGCAGAGGGTTGGGGGTTGTGTGGAAGGTGGAAGGGAGAAAATTATAGAATTTTTTGTCAGTGTTTAAATTCTAGGTTTGGATTCTGGTGTTAATATTTGGCATTACTTTTCTCACAAGGATTAAAAAATCATGAGGATTAAATAAAATGACTGGATGAACACAGCTAGATGGTGCAATACTCATGAAAGGAACATAATGCAAAATTTTAAAGAGTATTGTGTGAACATACTTTGTCAAGAATCACTGTCTATTTTTTGAGTCACTTTTGTAGAGCCAAGATATCCTTGAGTAATTGTAGAATCTGTTCATAACTTCCTGTTGGAAGCTAAACAGAACTGTATCACTTATTAGGAAATGAAATACAGGCTAGAATTAGGTTTTCTCTGTTGACTCTGGTGACTCCCCTTCTCTGATATCCCCAGATTAATATGTAAAGTAAGTCTAACATAATAATAATGCTGATAAAACAACCAGTTATCTAGTTGTTAGCATATACTAGGCACTATGGAGAGGATATATATTGTCTCATTTTATCATCACAACAATTTTATGAACTAGGTGTCTATTTTATTCCCATATATGGATATTGAGATTGACTCTAGGAAATGTTAAGTAACTTACCTGTTAGCATGTAGCTCAAAAGTGGCAGAATTCTAATAGAGATTTGGCTGACTTCACAGCTTCTCCACATCACTACACTGTTACGCTTTTAATGCGAGATATGTCATGAATAAATAATAAAAACTATAGTGGAATAAACTCATAGTTGTGGAGTTACCTGTGTTTGCAACTCTGACAATACCTTTCTTAGGATGAACTCTGACTTCTTTTCTTCAGGGATTTGAATATAGCCGTTCTGGAAACCCCACCAGGAATTGCTTGGAAAAAGCAGTGGCAGCACTGGATGGGGCTAAGTACAGTAAGTGGTGTCCAATTCCAAGTTTTTTAACATCTGGAATCTACTCTTACATATATAAAGAGAAAGACAGGAGCACTGAATATAGAGCTGGAATAAAATAAGGATTAGCTAGTTCAAAAGTCTTACTTAACTAAAACATTGAATTATTTGCCCAGGATCCCATGAATTAGGCAAAATGGCAGAATTTTCTGTTTGGTATTCATGTAGATACTTTTTTTTTTTTTTTTACAGGACAGAGAGAGAGTCAGAGAGAGGGATAGATAGGGACAGACAGACAGGAACAGAGAGAGATGAGAAGCATCAATCATCAGTTTTTCATTGCGACACCTTAGTTGAGGGGTTGGGAACCTATGGCTCGTGAGCCAGATGTGGCTCTTTTGATGGCCGCATCTGGCTCGTAGACAAATCTTTAATAAACAAATAATAAGGTTAAAAATATAAAACATTCTCATGTATTACAATCCATTCATTTCCTACCGCTCATGTTCATGGTTGTAGGTGGCTGGAGCCAATCACAGCTGTCTTCTGGGACAACACCAAATTTTTATTGGATAATGCCTAATGTATACAGGTCGTTGTATGGCTCTCACAGAATTACATTTTAAAATATGTGGAGTTAATGGCTTTCTCAGCCAAAAAGGTTCCCGACCCCTGCCATAGTTGTTCACTGATTGCTTTCTTATATGTTCCTTGACTGCAGGCCTTCAGCAGACCGAGTTACCCCTTGCTCGAGCCAGCGACCTTGGGTCCAAGCTGGTGAGCTTTTTGCTCAAACCAAATGAGCCTGCGCTCAAGCTGGTGACCTCAGGGTCATGAACCTGGGTCCTTCCATATCCCAGTCTGATGCTCTATCCACTGTGCCACCGCCTGGTCAGGCTAGATACTCTTTATCTGAGCTGTTAGTATAAATAGATAAAAACTAAGTTATATAACGGTACCTATGAAAATATTAACTTTTTTTTATTTGGTTCATTCACCTGATTATTTGTGCCTGAGAAAAGCAAGCAAGGTACATTTCAATAGGCAGGTGCCAATGATAATGTGCTGTCAGAGATTATGGATTAATCCTTACATTTTTTTTATGGGTGTGCATTGCTATGAAATCATCTTTGTATTTTTATATAAATGATACTAAATGAGGGCAAAATACTGACTAGAAAATAAGAGTCTTAGTAGTTTTTTCACAGCAAGAGTATAGGAATTAGAAATATATAGTTTTGAGAGAGAGAGAGAGAGAGAGAGAGAGAAAGGGAGAGCGACAGGAAGGGAGAGAGATGAGAAGCATCAGTTTGTAGTTGCAGCACCTTAGTTGTTCATTGATTGTGTCTCATATGTGCCTTGATGGGGGACTCCAGCTGAGTCAGTGACCCCTTGCTCAAGCCGGTCATGGGGCTTTCGAACCCGGGACCTCAGTGTCCTAGGTCAATGCTCTATCCTCTGTGCTACTACTGGTCAGGCTAAAAATATTAATAATATGTTATTGGGTTTATTAGGGATTTGGGGGAGAGGGTTGGTTGTATTTTTGTTGAGATTAAACACAAAACTGAAATTTAGTGTTGTGTGGGGAACATTGTTTTCTGCAGGAGGTATAAAGACTGAGTGTCATGTCAGACACTTTTTCAAGTAGGATCCAGAAAACATGGTTGTTTTTAACTTTGTTTTGAAAGTTAGCCTTTTATGTGAATTATCTATTGGACTACAGATCTCCATAGTAAAAAGACTATAATCCTAACCTAAAGATTTCTAAAAGATTTCACAGCAATCTCATTTTTTTTCTGAGTTAATGGATTATTCCTCTGCCAAGCACAGGTGATTTTTTTTTTTTATCATCAAGATGATCTATTGATGTTTGTTAGGATATTTTCTTTTACGGTGTTTAATGTGCACAATTCCAGTTACTTTTTTATTATTTATTATATTTGTTCAACATGAGATCACATTTGTTTAAAAAGATGTTCAACATTCAAAAATTAAAAATAAATTTATTAAATTATCAAACATGTCCCTGGTCTGATTTTTGTTAAATTATATGCTCAATTACATATTCATATAATTAATGAATCATATCTTAGCTGTATTCCTCAAGTTTGAAATTTCTTTAGAGCCTGATAGTTTTAAACTGTAATGTGATTGACATTGCACTGCTAATTATCTCAGAATTTTTATTTTAATTTTTTTTTTTAATTTTAGAACATCAATCTGTTCCTATATGTGTCCTGACCTGGGATCGAACCAACAACCTCTGTGCTTCTAGTCGATGCTTTAACCAACTTCTGATCAGGGCATATCTCAGAATTAAAAACATATATATTTCCTTGAAGTGTTTCAGAGAAATGTTGTACCCCAGTTTTATCTCAGGAAAAACAATTGTCTTGAAGTGTTTCAGTGAAATGTTATAACCAAAGCAGATTTATATATTTTTATTATATATTTATAGATATTTTATCTTTGAAATGGAGAAAGGGATTTTGTAGTGGGGTTCATCATGTTACTTCTGGTGACTCAGCAGTGATGATTCTCCTATCAGTAGGGAGAGGGACATAAAATAATGCAAGTGAATACTGGAGGTGTCTTTAACCTTTCGGTCTGACTTTTTGACTTACTCTAACTTGGTTTTTATTTTAGGTTTGGCCTTTGCTTCAGGTTTAGCAGCCACTACGACTATTACCCATCTCTTGAAAGCAGGTGACCAAATTATTTGCATGGATGATGTGTATGGAGGTAGGTGACCTCTCACATTCATGTTGTGTCAACTGATACATATATACACATATATATATTTTTCAAGAGAAAGAGAGAGGGAGAGGAGAGACAGGAAAGGAGAGAGATGAGAAGCATCAACTTGTAGTTGTGTCACTTTAGTTGTTCATTGATTGCTTCTCATATGTGCTTTGATCTGGGGAGGAGGGGGGACTCAAGCCAAACTAGCGACCTTTGTGCCCAAGCCAGCGACCATGGAGTCATGATCCCATGCTCAAGCCAGCGACCCCATCCATGCTTAAGCTGGAAAGCCTACACTCAAGCCAGTGACCTCAGGGTTTTGAACCTGAGACCTCAGCATCCCAGTTCAGTGTTCTGTCCACTGCAACACCACTGGTCAGGCTCAACTGGTATTTAAAGATAATAAAGTGGGTCCTGAATTATATTAACAATGTTGCCAAGATTATTGATTATTTATTGTCTTTTAAAGGTGTAATGGACACCCCTTGGTGGCTCAGACTTGGTAAAAGAGGAACATACATACTTAGGCGTATGCTTAGTAACTGCTTATAAGAGAGATTGAATAATAATAATTTTATTTAAGCTGTTGAAAAGAGGATGTAGGGCTTGATCAACTTTTAGACATATTCTGCTTTAGGGAAGACAGTGATAAAAGGAGACTATCCTAGTGTAATTTAAAATTTTCACTAGCAGTGAAGATTAACTGTTGTAGCCCTGGTAGGTAGATCACTCTCAAAAGAGCTTAACTCTACCCATCCCTTTATCTTCCACCCTTTTGTTTTTAGGGAACCTTTTGAAAATTTGTTGAAAGTTACATACCCTTTCCTTAGAAAAGTGTACTTAAGATGACATACAACTTTTATCATTTTAATTTTAGGATCAAGTTGTCTGACCTTGTCAATGGATCCAAATTTAAGAACTTTCATTCTAAAAAGTTTAAATGCTAGTTATTTAAAATGGCAAGTGAATAGGTAAAGAAGACAGGTTGCCCTTACCTTTACAAACAAGACTGATTTTTGTGTTCAAAACAACACAAAATTTTCTGTAAATATGCATGTATATTTCTAATGCTTTCAAATAATTAAAATGTGACTTCTAGAGTATTATCATATTTGAACAAAAAACTTAAATCTGTAAGTTCTTTAAAGAAAGGGACCACTCATCAGAAATTACAAAGTGTTGTGTATTTTATCTTTGGTCCCTATGATAGTTTTTAAATTAAAATGATTAAATCTCAAAACTTTAGTTACTTTTATAATGCATTATAAAAACCTCATTGCAAATGTAGCACAAAATCTTGAAAATTTCTGCTGATTTTTAACAATTATTTATATTATTTTCAGTCTTGTATTATCTAAGGTCAGTCTCTACTACTCAAAAGTCTTAATATATTTTGATCAGAGTATTTAACCTTTTTTGGTCAACTATTAATAATAGCAATTTTCCCTTTAAATTTTGCATATGTAAATTTAAATTTCAGAACAGTGCTTATAAAAGAAATTATGCTAAGTTGAATGATTTATGATTTATCTTCTTTCACTGTAAATCTTCAGTAGTTTGATTTATATTGTCTCATTTTTCTGTTAATGCTTTCCGAATCATATAACAAAAAGATCAAGGAATAATAACCAGTTTTTTCCGTTACTATTGTTATATCTGCATAGTGAGGAAGCAAACGTTTTGCCATACAATTAAATAGCCAAATTAAGGAGTCTTTAATTTAATGCATGTGACCACGAGTAGATTCACATCCTAAAGAACTTGCTGCCCCAAACGAACTCAGGGGTTTGTTTTAAAAGCAAAAAGAAGCGAGGGGAGAGAGTGAGGAACATTTTTTAATACAATGTCCTTTCCATTTTATCTGATTCTCTTCTGCTTCAGGTACAAATAGGTACTTCAGACAGGTAGCATCTGAATTTGGATTAAAGATTTCTTTTGTTGATTGTTCCAACACTAAATTACTTGAGGAGGCCATTACACCAGAAACTAAGGTAACTCAGTTTTGTCTTTTTTTCTTGTGATGTTTTGTGGACATAATTTAAATCCGAATAACAAATTTTATTGGAAATCATCAATAAAATAAGATAGGTCTGGTGTCTCCTAGGTATGATAGCATAATGATTAGGTACATAAATTCTGGAGTGGGATTCAAATTCTAATTTTGCATCATAGTCGATATATGATTATTGGCAAATTATTTTACCAAAGTCTCAATTTCTTTATTTGCAAAATGGGGATAATTGTACTTCCTTTATGGAAAAGTGGTTGTGTGAATTAAAGGAGATAAGGCATGTGAAATGCTTAGTATGGTTTCCAGTACATTGAAACTGGTAAAAAATTTGTTAGCAAAAGAACACAATCAACTGCATTACCAAGCTAGTATTGGTAACAGAAGTCATCACAGAAATTGGATTACAGAAAAGGAAGCCTGCCAAGCTCCCCAAACCTTAAGCATAGTAGCTTTTATAGTGTTCTAAATGATACTTCAGCAAGATAATAGAAATAGAGAATGGACCACTAGCAATCTTTAGCCTCCATCCTGGGAAGCTTATGTGCCACCGGAAGGTGTTTTGTGCTTGAGTGAAAGGCATAGTGATAGTCTTTCTTGGGACCTCATTTAAATTCTGAATGGGTAAAAGAAGGAACAGTGTCTTTTATAAGCCAGCCCTTTCCAACTTTGCTAATGATTATAAGGTTTGAATTGTACTCAAGATTATGTTGCAGTGACTGCTAAAAAATGAAAATCTTTTCTTACACAAATACTTTAAAGGTTGACACGAGGGTGAACTTTGAGTGATAAAGGATTATTTTTTCAAAAGAAGTTTTTTGTTGTTTTTTTTTTAATCTTGTTTCGGAGAAAAGATACTTATGTAAATAGCTGATCTGCATCTTTCTAAAGTAGAAAAAGCAAATTGTGAGTATATTAATTATTGTCGACAGAACTGTATATAGTGTCATTTTACGGACTTGAATTAATACATTTTACCCCTGAAATATTTGTCTCATCATTTGAAGTAGATTTTTTGCATGTAAAATTGTATTTATTTACTTATTTTTTATAATGAGTGGGAATAATAAATTCTAACCCAGGAATATTCTTTTTTATTTTTTTTACAGAGACAGAGAGAGAGTCAGAGAGAGGGATAGATAGGGACAGACAGACAGGAACGGAGAGAGATGAGAAGCATCAATCATCAGTTTTTCATTGTGACATCTTAGTTGTTCATTGATTGCTTTCTCATATGTGCCTTGACCGTGGGCCTTCAGCAGACCGAGTAACCCCTTGCTCAAGCCAGCGACCTTGGGTCCAAGCTGGTGAGCTTTTTGCTCAAGCCAGATGAGCCTGCGCTCAAGCTGGTGGCATCGAGGTCTCAAATCTGGGTCCTCCGCATCCCAGTTCAACATTCTATCCACTGTGCCACCGCCAGGTCGAGCTAATATTCTTTAAATAATTCAATTCGTGTAGAATATGTATTACTTTAACTACCTTATCTTTTCTACAGTGAAACTCTTTATAGGGTTTTTGCCCATTTATATAGATAACAAAAAAGAAATATTAATTCTTTGAAAAAGAAATCAGTAGATAATGGGATTTAGTACAGTGGCACCTTGTTTAACAAACAATTCCTTTTGTTTTTTTCAATAACTATCAAGCATCTAAGATTTTAGTTATTTAGATTAGTTATTTAAATTTTGGAATATACAGGTATATATGATACTGTCTCTTTTTTATGAAAAATAACTATAAAATTAACTTGCATACTTTTCTGCTTATATGTATATTATCTCATTTGATCCTTATAACAACTTTCTCAGGTAAACATTACCAACCTCATTGTACAGATGAAGACTTTGAGGAAAATAGAGGGCAAGTTACTTGGCTACGACCTCTTGGAAATTTATGGGGACTGGGATTTAGATTTGAGCCTCTTCATCGTCCAGTTTCTTCTGATGTAGCCTCCCAGGTGGCTATACTATATGGGATGTATGTTTGTGCAGTGTTTTTTATATTGTCTTTTACTGAATTGTTTTAGCTTGTTTGGATTGAAACTCCCACAAACCCTAACTTGAAGATGATTGACATTGAAGCCTGTGCACACACTGTCCATAAACATGGAGATATTATTTTGGTCGTCGATAACACTTTTATGTCAGCATATTTTCAGGTAAATGCAAATAAATGTTTTGATATGATTGGTGGACTACACAGACACCTGTAATTGGTCTGAGAAGGTATTAACTAATGGTAAAGAAGGCCCAATTATAATTATTTGTCTAATCAATAACTATGATTAAATTTTAAGAGTTTGAAAATGATTTTAATATAAACAAGTCCTTCCTTTCCTTAGGTTAATATCTTGTATGTAACTTTGTATATTTTAAATGTTATCTTAAGTAAAGCTTTTAGGTTTTCTTAGGATGTGTAAACTCTGAAGTGGTCTTATTTTGTGATCGTTTTTGTCTGTGCCTTGCACATAATAGGGACTTGAATTTTTATGTGCCAGTTGCAAAGTTAGTAATATTATTTTTCAGTCATCCCTAATATGTTTTTATCTGACCGATCTTCCAAATAGAAGGAAAAGAAAAGCAGTACTCAGTGACATCTCAATGTATGTCACACATGGATTATTTCTTGATTTCTCTTCCTTCTTGCTATTTCTCTTCCCTCAGTACCCATAGATTATGCGTAGTCCTTTACTTTATTTGCATTATAAATTTATTATTTGTATTATAATTTTACATTTCACATTATAGCTATAAGTATTTACAGAGCTCTTTTTAACCTATATACGTCCCTACCCACCCCTTTATATACATCTTACCCCACGTACAAACTTTCCCATTTATCCTCATTTCTTTCCAATTTTTCTCTTGCTTTTTTTCCAGATCCTCCTTCCTTTCTGTTCTGTTTGCTTCTCTTGGTAGATCATCTAGGGATCTCCGTAATCGAGGAGTTGTCCACCCCACCCCCTCCCAGTTCTCCAGCTCTTTCCTCTGAGTACCCTAACTTTGTGTCCTTTCCTTACTGAGAATTAATTACCTTTTCCCTGCTCTTTCCTTCCTACCTGTATTCTGTGGTCGTTCTTATTACATTTCATGTAGTTCACTTTATTATGCAGAATTCCTGAAACCCCAGCTCATGTTCTTTATCTCTTCACTTAAACGTAGGTTTACAGTATCAGTTGTTTACATTTCCCCTCTCCTGCTCTGCATCCCTGAAGTTGGGCGTGGCTTCTGCCTTCCTGTGACTGGCTGACTCCCTGGCAATTGGCATAAGTTGGTCCTTCACCTTCCTTTGTCTTATTCAGAAGGCATTACCGTGTTTATTTTCCTTTCCTGAGACACTCTTCCTGGCTGAATTACATTCAGACGGTTTCATGGGCCACTTAACCTTCATGATATTTAGTGGTCGCATGGTGTCCAAGAGGATCAGTTCTAAGAACCCCTGTGGATACCCAAATCCACAGATGCTCAAGTACCTTAAAAAAATGCCATGGGATTTGTATATAGCCTGTGCACATCCTCTTTTATACTTTAATGCATCTCTAGGTAACTTACAATACCTAGTACAATGTAAATGCTACGTAAATAGTTGTTATACTGTGTTGTTTAGGGAATAATGACAAGAAAAAAAGTCTGCACATATTTAGTACAGATGCAACCGTATTAAGCTTAATTACATAGTACATATCAGCAACAGTGTAACTTAAAAAAATATATTTTCCTTCTGTGGTCTGTGAATGGGGACCATACATATAGAGCATTGACTCTTTCTTTAGCTGCTTCTTGTATAATTTTTTTTGTATGTGTGTGACAGAGACAGAGAGAGGGACAAATAGGGACAGACAGACAGGAAGGGAGATGAGAAGCATCAGTTCTTTTTTGTGGCACCTTAGTTGTTCATTGATTGCTTTCTCATATGTGCCTTGACCGAGGGGCTGCAGCAGACTGAGTGACCCCTTGCTCAAGCCAGCGACCTTGGGCTCAAGCTGGTGAGCCTTGCTCAAACCAGATGAACCTTCGGGTTTTGAACCTAGATCTTCTGTGTTCTAGTCCAATGCTCTATGTACTGCGCCACCGCCTGGTCAGGCTCTTGTATCATTTTGTAACAGAAAACCTGGTAAGGCTGTCTATTTCTAAGTCAATGTCTCCTGGCATTATCTGTGTATCACAGTGATTTTCATTCTTACATTCTTTATCTCAGCTCCTTACCCCATATACCACTTAGAGTAGGCCATCAGCATAGGATTGATCTGGCTGAGTCACAGTGAGTCCTGTATATTCCCAAAGAGATGGCATGGATTGTTTTAGCCTAGGCCTACCCAGGTTACTCATCAGCCTTGGCCCTCTTTCTTTTATTACTGTCACAAAAATAGGTCCAGTTTTTCTACCTTCCTGAAGCTCTCATCACATTGCTCATGACAGGGATGGCAATTGGCCTCATTTCAATCTGGATTCATTTCATTTAAATTAATCAGAATCATATTGTTCCTAGGCAACCACATGTATTGATTCCACAAAGCAAACCTGAAAAGGTCCTCCCACTGTTTTATCCTCATGAAAACTGGATATATTCTCTTTCTTGCCCACCTTTTCTCTTTTGGATCTTCTATAAATCTTACAAAAAGCAAAATGGACAGATTTACCAGCATAAAGTTTCAGAGTGGAGCCTCTGGATTCAGGTAGTGTGGGTGTGAGCCCTGGCTCTACCAGTTTGTTAGTCTGAGTGATCTATTTTATTTTTCTTCATCCCTTCTCATCATCTGGACAATTAGATTCATAAAGGTACTGATTTTATTGAGTTAGTGAAGTATTTTGCAGTGCTTCACTGGGTTATATCAAATATTTAACATGGTTCTTGGCACATAATGAGATCAACAGATGTTAGTTATTGGTTTTTCTATTTACCATAGAATTTACAGAATAATAGTCCTAGAAGAGACCTTAGACGTCATCTAGTTTGATCCCATCACTTTAGAGAAGAGCAAACAGAGATGGAGAGAGTGCTTGGAGCAGTATCTTACTTAAAACCTATTTATGAAATAGGCATAGCCCTCTACATGAATACCTTCCAAAGACTAAATGACCAACGATTTAAAACATACACCACCCCTGCTGCCCCCCCCCCATTTTATTTCAATGGAAATATAAATGGAAAGATGTTGATTGTATGTTGTTTAGTGAATAAGCTGATTATATCAAAGACATTTTAAGACTAAAGGATTAATTTTTAGGACAACTGAGTGAGGGAAAACAATCTAAACAAATTTCTTTATAAGTGATTTAAACTTGGCAAACTGGTAAAATAAAAGAGTAATTAAGAGCCAAGATCGGCCTGACCTGTGGTGGCGCAGTGGATAAAGCGTTGACCTGGAAATGCTGAGGTCGCCGGTTCAAAACCCTGGGCTTGCCTGGTCAAGCACATATGGGAGTTGGTGCTTCCAGCTCCTCCCCCCTTCTCTCTCTCCTCTCTCTCCCTCTCTGTCTCTCTCTCTCCCCTCTCTAAAAAATGAATAAAAAAAAAATAAAGGTATATAAAAAAAAAGAGCCAAGATCATGGCAAACCAAACAAATAAGCATAGCATATATTGTCAGATTTTAATGATTCAAAATCGAAGTGATTAGTTTTATCTGACTTAACAATTGCTGAATGTTAATGTTAATTTTTTATGTGTTTACTGAATCAAGAATGCCAGCGTTCCTGCTGTAGGTAATAAATTTAGAAGCCAGACAGCAACTTCTCTAAAGAAACAGGTTCAGGAGACCTGTTGCCTTGAGTTTATCTGCTATTTCTAAAAAAAATTGTGCCTCTGGAATTGACTATTGGGTCCACTACTTTGTATTTTTATTTGGATCAGGGAAGAAAGGGAACAATAATATCAGATTTTAATCAGAAATGTTTTAATATGTACATATTTTTGAAAAGGTAGAATAGGAATTGTGGTTACACTAGCAAATAGGCAAGTAATGAATCATATTTTTAAGTGATCTTATTTTATAAAAACATTTGTTTTTTTCAGCGACCTTTGGCTTTGGGAGCTGATATTTGTATGTATTCAGCTACAAAATATATGAATGGTAAGAAATGCAGAATCTTTGTTCTTTTCTATGGATCGATGAAAATAACATAGGGCTTGACATTTTAATCCCTTTTCTTTTACTGTTAATCAGGTTTTCTCTGACTCATGTAGAAAGTAAAAAAATGCTACTTTCATTAAATACAAGATTTTATTAATAGCAGACAAAACTATGCTCATGATTTATGAGCAGAGGATTAACATTTACTATAAAAGAGTATATCCTGTTTATAGCTTAAAAAGAAACATTTACTTTGTATATGATTTTTGTTATTTTATTTTGGGTATGGTTTTTTTTTATAAATAAATTTTTATTAATTTTAATAGGGTGACATCAACAAATAGGGTACATATATTCAAAGAAAACATATCCAGGTTATCTTGTCATTCAATTCTGTTGCATACCCATCACCCAAAGTCAGATTGTCCTCTGTCACCCTCTATCTAGTTTTCTTTGGGTATGGCTTTTGCTACTGTCAAATTGAATAGTTTATGTAAACTTATTCTATAGGGCTTTTGTTCCAGAGATTTTTTTTTAAGAGAAAGCCACATTTAGAAATTATAAATTGAAGAAAAACATACATTATTTTTAACTTAATTTTTGTTTTGTTTAGGCCACAGTGATGTTGTAATGGGCTTAGTGTCTCTTAATTCTGAGAGCCTCCATGATAGGCTTCGATTCCTGCAAAATTGTAAGTATTAAAAACTCGGGATTATTTTATGCTCTCAGAGGGGCTATATTTAATGTTTGTATTTCAACTAAAAATTGTGAAGTGGTAGCATTCTACTGATCTAGAAAGAAATGATAACTAGAGATAAAAAACTTAGACATTTAGAGGAAAGTAGAAAAACTGGGTTATAAAGATACAGTTGCAGCATGACAGGCCTTTACAGTATGACACACAGGGTGAGTTTGTTATTTTTCAAATCCATGTTAATTTTTATTATAATGTGGTAAAGCCCAAGTGAATTTTTAGTTTTAAGACTTAATGGATTTTTTATTTTTAAACAAAAAGACATTTTGTATGATGGTTTTTTTACACTATACTTTTTATATCTGGAATGATGGTGAATTTTAAATAGCACTTAAGATATAAACTTATGTATGCATTTCAACAGGTGTCTATGCATCGCTTCTAGTTTGGATTGTTTAATTATCTCAGTGTAGTTGAAGCTATTTAAAGAGACTTTGATTAATAATTGCAGTTTGTCGCATAAGATACAAGACACATAAAATACAAAATAATGAGGAATAAAAATGCCCTTCTTGGAAATAAGTATTAAAATAACAGAAAGGGGCACTGAGAAGGGAAACCAAAAATTATTGCTTAATAAGTTTCATTTATACAAAATAGGAGTGCAGTCCATATCCTGGAGGTGTGTAAAGTCTTAGGCTGTGTTAGACCAAAGCTAAATAGAATTATGGTAAAATATTCAGTAATGGGAGCTGAATTGTTTTTATTCTCTATATGCTATAATACTTGTTCAAAGAAGAAGGTTCAGCCATGTGCAGTATGTCATTTTATTAAGATTATAGAACGGACTATTTATGTTCATATTCAAAAAGTTATTGTGTTTGTACATAGTTTTCGTGACATGCTCTCATTTTAAAGCCCATTTATCTAAGAATATTTTATGCTTCATTCTTATGCTTCTGACTTGATATATTAATTTTGCCCTCTAAAATTCAAGCATTAGGTGTTGTAGCTAGCTTCTTAGAAACACTGTAATGAAAAAGAGAGGTCAGAGCATGTGGGTTCCTACCCACCTTCACACTCACTCAGGATATGCTTATTTTGCAGCTATTGGAGCAGTCCCCTCTCCTTTTGACTGTTACCTCTGCAGTCGAGGTCTGAAGACTCTGCAGATCCGAATGCAGAAGCATTTTGAAAATGGAATGGCAGTTGCTCAGTTTCTGGAATCAAATCCTTTGGTAAAAAAGGTTATTTATCCTGGTATGTTAATCTGATTTTTAATCACCTTTTCTTGGGATTCTAAGGGTTATCCTAAGCATCTTGCATATATAACCTTTATTTGTAAGTTAGGGGCTTTCATATATTTTTATGTTTTCATTAATTATTGAACACTGCATGAGAATTGATTTCTCATGAAACTAGCCTGGTGCATAAGATAGATACTAAGCAAGAGCAATCCAGAAGGATATAATTAACAAGGGGTAGGGCAGTCAGTGTGGAGAATGTTCCAGGTTGTAGGACAGCAGGGGCAAAGATCCTGAGATGAAAATAGAGCGTGGTATTTCTGGTGTGGTTAGAACATGGAGAGCGTAGAAAAGATAGGTCAAAATGGAGCTAGAGAGATAGAGGCAGGGGCCAGAACAAGTAGCCATTGTGTAAAGATCATTATTTGGCTTCTTTGTAGTTTACTTAAGCAAACAGTGATTTTTTTTTGGTTTGTTTTGAAAGTGCATAGCTGACTCTAAGCCTTTATTACAGGGCTTCCTTCTCATCCTCAGCATGAGCTGGCAAAGCGTCAGTGCACAGGTTGCCCAGGGATGATCACCTTTTATATAAAGGGCTCTCTTCAGCACGCTGAGACTTTCCTCAAGAACCTAAAGGTAAACCTTCAAAACAGGTTTTCAAATTGTAGTGATAAGACCTCACAGCAGTTCATTATCTCTCACTTCTACCCAAATCAGGTGAATGTTTTTGTACCTGCAGGGTCACACCCACAAACCACTTAATCATACACAGCATTGGGTTAGAGAACAGATATCTAAATATGTTTACTTATTTAACTCTTCAGATACTGCCATTAATTTGAGAGACAGAATGTTCTAGTGCATTGGTTTTCAATTGTATTTAGAAGTAAACCCCTTTTCCAAATGAAATAATATGTGAGACTTCAAAGTGTAGTATGTTGTTTGTGCAATGCACGAGGCTATTCTGAAGTCTAGTACAAGAATAGCTTTCCAAACCTTATGCCTCCCAGACTGCATCTGCCTGGGGTGAAGGAAAGGAGGCCTTGATCTAAATTTCACAGTGGCAGGAAGTTCTCAGGGGCACTGGCGGAGAGGTCTTCCAACCACACACTGAGCTTACATTGACTTCACACAGTAGACTGAGATTTAAATACTGTAGGTCAGGTCTAAAGAATTGGATGCTACCAGATTAGTCAAAGCCCTACTGGTATCTAAAATTTGTCTACCTCTAAAATCAGAAAGATAGTAGTGTATGTATAATTTAATATGGCCATGAGAGTAACTTGGTATGTTGGTAGAATTGTGCACCTGAAACCTATATGGTTTTGCTGGCCAGTGTCACTTCAGCAAAAATGAAACTGGAAATATCTGTATTCATGCTGCCTGTCACCACCCTGCCAAATAAGTAGAGACAGGGATTGAATCTTTATGGGCACTTTTTTCAAATGTCTGATAATCTGAGAAGACAGGGTCATGTATCCAAAGCCATCCCAAACCTTCATCCTGAGCCAACCTTTTTATAAAGTGAAGAAAAGGGTAGGTAAAAGTTTTGGAATTTCAAGGGAGAGTTAAACAGATTATAGTCAAAGTTAATTGCACCATAGTTCAGTCCATGGAGCACAAAGGCTTTGCAGATCCCTGGGGCACAAAAATGGATCTCTCTCAGATCTCAATAAGTCATGTATACCTGGTCAGGTATCCCAATTTTGAAACAAAGCTTTTACTTGCATTAGCCATTAAACCTATTGAGTATAATTAAAGCCACTATGACACAAGCTAGATTTGTGTGTGTGTGTGTGTGTGTGTGTAACAGAGAGAGACAAAGAGGGAGACAGACAGGAAGGGAGAGAAATGAGAAGCATCAATTCTTCATTGTGGCACCTTAGTTGTTCATTGGTTGCTTTCTCATATGTGACTTGATTGGGGACTACAGTAGAGCAAGTGACCTCTTGCTCAAGCCAGCGACCTTTGGGTTCAAGCCAGCAACCATGGGGTCACATCTGATTCCATGCTCAAGCCAGTGACCCCGCACTCAAGCTGGTGAGCCCACACTTAAGCTAATGACCTCAAGGTTTCGAACCTTGGTCCTCTTATGTCCCAGTCTGATGCTCTATGTACTGTGCCACCACCTGGTCAAGCAAAAGCTAAAATTTTAATTCTTGATTTTTCCCTATCAAAGTCAGCAAAATATTAAATAAATAGATAAAATAAAATAAAAAATAAAATACTTACAAACTTCTATGATACTATAACACTAAAGACAAAAACTGACTTTTTTTTTCTTTTGTTCCAAGGGTGAGTTAAATAAATGAATTAATAAGTAATACATACTAATAAGTGTTTAGACATTTATATATTTTTATTTAAAGAGAGACCACAAAATTAGGTTTCAGATGTAGTAATTCTGAGGTTTTAGAGCTCATGTTAAGAATTACTTAAGTATAGGGCCAATTAAGAAGATGTAAGGGATTCTCCTTTATCAACTTTAAATGTTTTAAAAGTTTACACATAATATGTCTAATTAATAAAATCATTGTTACGGATTTTCTCATTTTTTTCTCTGACTTTCTTGCCCAATTTTCAGTTTATTCATAATCACTATTTTCCATTCTCTCTTTCAGGCCCTTTTATTAAAATATATATATATATATTTTAGATTTTTATATTTTTATTTTAGTGGAAGATCTAAATTAATATTTTCTTTGCTGTAGTTATTTGCTCTGGCCGAGAGCTTGGGAGGATATGAGAGTCTTGCTGAGCTTCCGTAAGTATAGTTTCCTCTTTCTTAGTATTTTAACTTTGATGTCAGCTTTAATGATCATTTGCAAAAGGAGTATGATAAAATCAGAAATAATTTGGGATATTTAATAATCAGAACAGCATAGGACTGTCTAATCGGAATGGTTTCTAACTCAAAAGACTGGAGATTCTGATGTAATCTAATGGAGATAATTATCAGTACGATCCCAAATTTTGCTTCCACCCCGTGCTCTCTGAGGAGATCCCAGCAGTAGTTGTATGGTTGGCTTTCTGGCCTTTGGCCCAGGGCTGCTTGTTCTATCCCAGTCTGCCCTAGAAGGGAGGTTGGAGACTTTGTCCTGGAAGGGCTGATTCCAAGGCTCTCTGGGAAATGAGGACTGTGTCTCTGATGAAACGCCTCTGTGCCTTGATTGTCAGAGAAAGGCCCAACTAGATACCATCAAATATGTTTACCTTCTGTTTAATCTTGAGTGGCTCCATGTTGTTTGCAAGACAAACCCAAAATCGAACTTGTTATTCCTGGACTTTCAATATCTGACCCACTCAACTCATTTAATTTTCTCAAGGCACAAGAGGATATTAGAATATGAAGCAGCCTAAGATTAGGCAGTAGAGCACATTATTTGATGGACAAGGACATGAAGATTCAGAAAGTTTTCCTAATTACTCAGTTGTCACATGGGAATATGTTAGCAACTTAGCTGTTGAGGCTTTGCAATGAGGAGAGGTTTAAAAGCATCCTGGACCTGGATTTGAGACCTTTTCTACCAATTGCTTAGCCTTTGAGCTTCAATTTTTTTTTATCTATAAAATGCGCTTAATAATTAAAATAATGATTATCTTTTATTGATTACTTGTGCCACCATGCATTCCTGAACTGTATCCTGACTTCATTGTATGTTACTGTGACCATATATTGTAATTATTGTGGGGGCCAATCAACAGCATCACCTAATAATTTTCAACTGTACTAAATACACATGGTATATTTCTTTGTTTTAATTTCCATAAACAATTCTGGAATAACTATGCTCTGGAAGCATTTTACTGAAGGGATGTCAGAAATTTCCAAAATTTAGGCACATTTTCTGCCCTCTCATAATAGTAGTTTACAATTTCTGGGGAGAGTTATGCAATTTCACAAGGTTAAATAAACATGATGCCCAAATAATGACTCAAATAATTAAAGGTAACACCTATAGGTTTTTTAGTCTTTCAAGGAAATGCCTGCTAGTAAGTCTGGATTCACAAGAGGGCACACTCAGCATATGAAATTCAGTTATTTTTCATAGTAATGGCATGTATATTACTTTAAGGTAGGTCTCAAAAATAAACCTCTCCTGCTTTGTTTAGCGATTTGGTTTAAAGTTACTCGGCCCTCAGCTGCTCCATCTAGGCCATAACACTGATGCCAGTAGACAAGTGAATGTAGGTCACAGCTTGTCTATTCTGTCAGCCTCCTTCAGTGTCTCCCAGCTTGGCTGCAACGAGTGCAGCACTGCAATAAGGGAGAGGAAGCGGAGCCACTGGGTGTTGGGTTAGCCGCCCCCGCTTGAAAACATGTGTTCATTTTGGGATTTTAGAGAGGTTACTTATCCCCTCTCAACATCGGTTTTCTCAATTGTAAATGTGGATAGTCCTGCACCCAGCTCTTAGGGTTGTTGTGAGAGCATGGGGAAAAGTAATTCCGAAGCTAATGCCTTGATTCATATTAAGTGCCCAATAAATGTTGACTACTATTATGAATTGAATTATTTTTTATTAGGCATCGACTACATTACTATACTACAAGTACATTTCAGGTACTTGTAGATACTTTCTGTATGTTCCTTCCATTAATGACTGTGACAAACTTTTGAGATAGATGCTATATCCAATTTTGATTCATTAAAAAATGAATTAATGCACATAAATGATCTAGAGGACCTGTCCCATGGTAAGCACTCAATAAGTGATAGTTAACTATTCTTTCAGATAAGAAAATTGACTCTGAGGACAGGTAAGTTTTATAAACCCACACAGCCAGTATGTGGAGGGGCTAAGATTCACACTCAAATCTATTGGTTTCAGTGGCCTAAGTTCTTATTTCTACCTGTATACTCTCCTTCAAGGAATAAAGAGGCTGAAAAGGCAGAACATTTTAAGGAGGATGTTTGTGTGTAAAACTTCTTTAGCGTGATGAAAGAAGATAGCGATTTACATTGACCATGACTAAGATTTTCTTTCCATGGTTCTGAAGTGAGATAGCAGAAGGCAGCTGAGGCATTGATTTTGGGGGTACTGTGTAGGGAATGGTCGACTGTTGGTGGCAATGTACATATTAGGGCTCAGAAGACTATAAACTCCTCCGTGATGTCTCAGCCCACAAAAATTTCTCCTTCCTCTGAACTCTGGCAGTCCTTATTGTCATATGGGCTTGGCACTTGCTGTTGACTATTCTGTTCTGTGGATTATCATAGTCTTTTAACCTCCTGCCTTGTTATCTAGGGTTAAGGGAATATCTCATTCTTCTTGGTTTTCCGATTCTTACTATAGTGCCTTAGCCATAGTAGGTGCTTTAGCTTTACACATGGGCTATGTGCTGGAATTTCTAATGCACATTGGCTGTTGCTAGTGATCCTGGGTTGCTTTTTCTGGATCTGCCTCAGAAGGTCCAGTTCTGGATTGATTTCATTGATCTAGAGGAAATGAATTCTGGCTGGCTCTTGGTCCAAGAAGCCTCTTGTAAGTCCAGCTGGTTGGTCATGGGATATGTGATTTCTGGCCTCGGCTTCATTTAGGCAAGGTGTTAACATTCACACACTGAAGGCTTTCCTTCATGTGTGGGGACGCTTGGCTGGCACCTTCAGTGTCTGAATTGAGTGTACCTTACTGATAGTATAAAAATAATAAAAGATCTTGGATTTTTCCCTGACCAGTGGGTAAAGCATCATCCCAGAGCATGAGGTCACTGACTTGAGCCTAGAGTCGCCCTCTTGATCCCAGGGTCATAAATCCTGAGGTCACCAGCTCCCATCTCAATGGCGCCAGTTCATTCCCTAGGCCTTGCTTGATCCCAAGGGCACTGACTTGACCCTGATGGTGCTGACTCTACCCCAAGGTTGCTGTTTTGAGCTTCGGTCAGGGAACATGAGAAGCAATCAATGGCACAACTAAGTGAAGGAATTCATGCTTTCTCTCTCTCTAAAATAAATCTTGGATTTCACTTAAATAATAGAAAAGATAATATTAGCAATTCCTTAATTTTTTGCCTATGAAAAATTATAATCATATGAAGAATTTGATATTTAGAGTAGAAAAAATTTGTAGATAATTGCAATTTATGAGACAGAACTGTGCCTCTACTGATAAAATACAATGATCAAAAATTAGCTCACCCTTCCTTCTAGGGCAATTATGACTCATGCATCAGTGCCCAAGAGCCAAAGAGATGCCCTTGGAATTAGTGACACACTGATTCGACTCTCTGTGGGCTTAGAAGACAAAGAAGACCTATTGGAAGATATAGATCAAGCTTTGAAAGCAGCAGTAAGTTTTATTACTTTTGTGTTTGTGGGTGTGTGTTCATGAAGGTGTATGCTTAATCTTAGGAGTGAGCTTCACTATATTATTTTTTTCCCTTTTTTTTGGGGGGGGGAGAGGAGTTAGTGAGGCAGACTCCTACATGTGCCCCAGCTGGGATTTTCCCAGCAACCCCATCTTGGGCTGATACTTGAGTACAGAGCTATTTTTAGTGTTTGAGGCTGATGTGCTCTAATGGAGCTATCTATCCTCAGTGCCCGGGGCCACACTCAAATCAGTAGAACCACTGGCTGCGAGAGGGGTAGAGGGGAGGGGGAGAAGCAGGTGGTCACTTCTCCTGTGTGCCCTCACCGGGAATCAAACTGCGAATGTCGGTATGCTGGCTGACGCTCTATCCACTGAGCCACCAGACAGGGCCAAGCTTCATTATATTTATAAAGTGAGGCCTCGATATGGAAAAGGTTTTTTTTTTCCTCCCTACCATAAACAGGGTGTATAAATGTGCAGGGAACTCAGTAGTAAGTACAGGTTTAAAAGATGGTAGTATTCAGAAAAAAATCCTTAGAGGAGGTGAAGTCATTGCCAGCATGTTTAATAACCTATATTTCATGTGCACTGTTATTACAGCACTCTCCAAATGCACGTTGAGCCTAGTATAGCAGAACTGCTATTAAAAGTTGCTTCCTGAGACATCGTCTTCTGAAAAACTGAATGGATCAATAATGAACTTTTGCAGAATTTTCAAGTGAAAATTTTAAGGCACCTCATTACCTTTCATGACTGTAATTGTTCAGGGGTCATCCCTGTTGAAAACAGTTTCCTCTTTCCTTTATTATCATTGACAGGTTAATTCCGTTAATATCCTTTTGTTAATAATTATGATATACATTTGCTTTGTCAGGAGGTGAAATTTGTGTTGCTGTTTGAAATTGTGGTTTTTTTTTCATAGCTTAAGATTTATATCAATCATGTTTACATTATAGTGATAATTCATTTTGATATTTTCTGAAGAATTTAAATTATTAAATGATGTTTTTAAATCAAGTGTGATTTTTCATATTGTTGAAATCGATACTTAAAGCAACAGTTTACACTTGGTACCATCAGCCAAAATCAATGCTTATAAAGTCTACTGTGAAATTCCACTGATTTATGGTTGTATTTACTATTTTTAAAAAGTAAATCTAATTATCATATATTTCACTGGATATTTCTGTATGTGGAATTAACTTCTATTCCTGGGCCCTTTTAATTCTCAACTCTTTGAATTCTCAGCTACTTTGGTTAATTTTTATAAATTTAATTGTATAAATAATCTTAGTGTTTGCAGATTATTTATAAATTTTATGCTTAGCAGGTCAAAAGCCACTTTTATAGAAAGAAATAATACTTTTAAGACTTTATCTGAAACAATAGATTTGTGATGCTAAAGGAAGAAATACTTAAAACAGAATCTATTGTAGCTTAAATGCATAATAAGGCATAAGTCAAATAATTAGATTTTTTTCAATTTTTATACTAAAGCTTTCAGTTATTTGTTTACTATTGCCATTTGCTTTAGTTAAAAAAAAATTGAACTTGATTAACTGTGCTGGGTAGGAGGGCAATTCATACTAATAAACATTCTTCTTTGTACACATTCTGAATTACATGTATAGAGTCTGGAAATTCTCTATAGGCAGCAGCATTTGAGGTAAGTCATGTCACACTATGGTTTCTCGCTCACCTGATTTCTTGCCATCTCAGGAACTTAGAATTGTAATTAAATAAAGACCAGCCAAATGAGAAAAGCAAAGGCTATTTATTCTGAGCTTGCAAGTGAGTCAGCTACTATAACTTGTATTTTGGCAGAGACTCAAAGGCAAGTAGAACATAAGGAGTTATAGACATTTTAGTATCTGTTGATATGGATGAGAACTAAAATTTCCATATTTAAGACTGTCCCATGACTCTCAAATGGATAACATTAAATCACTGTTAAAATGTTCAAAAAAAGCACTAAAAACACCATGGGCAGACCAAGGAGTGGAAAAACCTTTTAATATAAAAAAGGGAAGACTTCAGATATGCCTAATCAGTGTTCTGCTGATATTTGGGAGTCTGTAGGCAGGCTAATTGGAAGTGAGGCATCTTATGTGATCAGTTAGGGATACATATATGGCTTTCTAGGGTGGATTCGAAAGTAATGGCAAAAATTAGGGAAGCTGTTCGTTATTTATCAAGTCCTAGATGCCTGACCAGGCGGTGGCGCAGTGGATAGAGCGTCGGGCTGGTATGAAGAGGACCCAGGTTCGAGACCCCGAGGTCACCAGCTTGAGCGTGGGCTCATCTGGTTTGAGCAAAGCTCACCAGCTTGGACCCAAGGTTGCTGGCTCGAGCAAGGGGTTACTCGGTCTGCTGAAGGCTCACGGTCAAGGCACATATGAGAAAAGCAATCAATGAACAACTAAGGTCTCACAACGAAAAACTGATGATTGATGCTTCTCATCTCTCTCTCTGTCCCTGTCTATCCCTCTCTCTGACTCTAAAAAAAAAAAAAAAAGTCCTAGCCATTTGGGACAGATTGTTCCAGGAGTGATTGTTTAGCTTCCTGGATTGTCATAGAGATAGCAATAGGTTTCCCGCAAGTCTGACTCCTAAAAGGCTGGCTTCCTGGGTTGTTTACTATAAATAAGGGAGTTGGTTTTCTGGGAAGGTTGCTGTAGATTGTAAGTCAAAGTTTTAGTTTTATATATAGTTTATCTATTGTCCATTTGTATATTCAGTCTCAGAGATTCTGATGAGCAGAAAGTAGCTACCATTGTTAGGGTTCTCCAGAGAAACAGAACCAATAGGATATGTGTGTGTGTATATACATATATATACATGTGCATATACATATATACATATAAGTACATTATATATGTTTAGAGGGAGGCTGATTTTAAGAAATTGGCTTATGACTGGAGGGGCTGGTAAGCCTGAAGTCTATGGTCCCATAATTGTTGAAAATTCACGTAAGAATTATTACAGTCTTAAAGCAGTCTTGCTTTTTTTTTGGAAAACCTTAGGCTTTGCTTTTAAGGCCTTCAACTGATTAGATGAGGCCCATCCACATTACAGAGACTAACTTCTTTTACTCAGAGTCTACTGACTTAAACATTAATCACATCCAAAAAAAAAAATGCTTTTACAGCAACATCTAGGCTGGTGTTTGACCAAATAGCTAGAGTACCATAGTTTAGTCAAGTCGACATATAAAATTAAGCATTATAACCATGTTCTAGGTACTGTTCCTTACTGCCTGAGAAAGTACCATTATGTTTATTTGGATTTATGAAGTTTATCTGAAACTTTTGGTTATCTTCAAGAATGTCCCTCTCCAATAGCATAGTTCACACCAAGATGAGGATTCAGTATTTAAGCAATGCACCAACCACACTTGCCCTGTTTCTATCTGCCTTTGTACATGGAAACATAACCGGACAGCCATGTTCTAGTCGGGCTGAGTGAGGTCAGGCTTCCAGGATACTATTTTCACTGAGTGGCTTTCTATGCCACATTATTCAAAATTTTATTCTAACCTTTCTTTTTTTTTTACTATATTCACTGTTGAAATTCTGAATGAAATCAATATCTCACATCAAAGCCACTGTGTACTATTTTAAAGTAGACACACAACATCATGTTTATTTTGAATAGCTGGGTGACATTTAATGGAAAACCTTATTATGGAGCCAATGAAGTATAACAAGCTCATTTTGCTGGCAACTCAATTTATTCATGTATTTGTTCCTGAGAGCTTATTCGTAGTTGACTTCTGGCTAATTTCAAGTTATGTAATAAAAGAAGTGGGGCTGTACTCTTCCTTGTACTTTTTTTTTAGTTCTAGTGAATCTTATTATAGGTAAAGTGGAGAAGATGGTCCATTATTTTATAATTTTGTGCCAAAACTGCTAGTTCTGAGATGTAAGGGATAAATAAAAAAATAACAATAGACTCTAGAATATTTTTTTTAAATTAAGACATCCTTTTTAACAGCACAGTAAGTAGCCTTAAATGACCTAAATTCTACAGAGGAAACAGTTGGTAACCACAGATTTATTTTAAGTAAAGATGGAAATCTAATTAATATCCTATATTTTATAAAGTGAAAATAATGATTACTTGATTGCTCAGGTGGGCCTGAAGAAAATATCAGATAAGAGGAAATAAAGCTTATAATGCACTTTAGAAAGAAGAGAAAAGGGAACAAAAATGCTGCATAAGACATTTCTCTTAGGAGGTCAAAATCAAGAGAAATAAAAAGGATCACAACACAATCAACAGTTCAAATGTTATAAAGATATTTATGTGGAGCTCTGGCTGGTTAGGTCAGTTGGTTAGAGCATCGCCCCAAAACAAAGAGGTTGCCAGCTCGATCTCCAGTCAGGGCACATACATGAACAGATTGATGTTCCTGTCTCTCCCTCTCTCCCTTCTTGTCTCTCTAAAATCAATCAATCAATTAAAAAAAGATGTTTATCTGGAACCTATATATTCTTATTGACCAATGTTACCCCATTAAATTTAATTTTTAAAATAAAATTAAAAATAAAAAGAATGTGAAACTGGGTGTAGGAATTTCTAATAAAGTTAAACATGCCTACTCTGTAACCTAACAGTTTCACTCCCAGGTATATATCCAAGAGAAGGTTAGTGTATGTCCATAGAAAGATTAGTGTGAGAATATTCATAGCAGCTTTATTCAAACTGAAAAACAACCCTAATGTCCATCAATAGGTGAGTGCATGCAAAAGAGGCATATCATACAATGAAATACTACTCAGCATAAAAAAAGAGGGTAAACATGATTAAACCAAATTAATCAAGGGATAATGGAAGTATTGCTGATTCAAAATAAGGAAACTTGTCTTAGAAATGATACGAAGTAAGTAATAACTTTTTCCCCATCTATCTACTGACTATTTGCTTCATAATACAACTACAAACTTAGAAAAAAAATAAGTATGATAAAAAATGTAATAGCGCCTGACCAGGTGGTGACACAGTGGATAGAGTGTCAACCTGGGACACTGAGGACCCAGATTTGAAACCCCGAGGATGCCTGTTTGAGTGTGGGATCATAGACATGACATTATGGTTGCTGGCTTGAAGCCCAATGTCACTGGCTTAGGCCCAAAGTCGCTGGCTGGAGCAAGGGGACACTGGCTAAGCTAGAGCCCCCCAGTCAAGGCACATATGAGAAGCAATCAATGAACAACTAAGGTAACACAACTATGAGTTGATATTTATCTCTCTCCCTTCCTGTCTGTCCCTTTCACTAAAAAAAAAAAAAAAAAAAAAGGTTTTAGGGCAGAAATTGAAAATTATTTGAAGGAACGATTGATATATGTATATTTTTAAAATCATGTTTGATTCAATGTTGCCCTACAGCTCCTAAATGAATTTAAAATTTTTCCATTGAGAACTGATGCTGCAAATGTTCTTGATATTTCAACAGAACACATACAGCATAGCACTGGCATTAGAGACTTCTAAGTTCATTACTAGTTTTTAATACTTTACTCTCGGTTTCTTCATCAGAAAAAGTCCAGATCTGAATTTTTTTTTTTTTTTGTATTTTTCTGAAGCTAGAAACGGGGAGAGACAGTCAGACAGACTTCCGCATGCGCCCGACCGGGATCCACCCGGCACGCCCACCAGGGGGCGACGCTCTGCCCCTCCGGGGCGTCGCTCTGTCGCGACCAGAGCCACTCTAGCGCCTGGGGCAGAGGCCAAGGAGCCATCCCCAGCGCCTGGGCCATCTTTGCTCCAATGGAGCCTCGGCTGCGGGAGGGGAAGAGAGAGACAGAGAGGAAGGGGGGGGGGTGGAGAAGCAGATGGGCGCTTCCCCTGTGTGCCCTGGCCGGGAATCGAACCCGGGACCTCTGCATGCCAGGCCAACGCTCTACCACTGAGTCAACCGGCCAGGGCCCTGATATTTTTTTATTAGCTCAGTTTATCTCATACCTACCTGTTGAATTAGCAGGTACAGATATACTCCATCATCTACAGAGAAGCTAATACAAATAACCGGCAGAACCAGGGCAGGAACTCAAGGCTTCCATCCTCCCATTCCACTGTTCCAGTGCACCATTCTTATCCCAGTACAGGAACTTTCAAGCAGATCAGCAAGCCACTCTCTTGAAATTTTGAGAATTGTTATTATGTAATCAAGGCTATCATAATGAAAACCCTACTTTCTAGTTTGGAAATGGAATAGGACAGCGACTCTATAAAAGGGACATATATTTTAGTTACAAAGCTTATTTTATTTTGAAGAATAGTCTAGCAAAGTTTAGTCTTGGTCTGCTTGAGGTTTGGTTTCTGAAATAAATGCCCTGTGGAGTTGGGGAGAAGATGGTTGCCTTTTTATATTTAGGTATTATTCGATTACTAGTTATGGACTAGGGCTAGGGAGGGACAGGGAAGGTGGTGGTGCTTGGTAGGGATCTGGGTAACCTCCATGGTGAAGTGGTTCCACCTAGCAACCGTGGTGTCATGTCTATGATCCCACACTCAAACAGGCATCCTCGGGGTTTCAAACGTGGGTCCTCAGTGTCCCAGGTTGACACTCTATCCACTGCGTCACCACCTGGTCAAGAGCTATTACATTTTTTATCATACTTATTTTTTTTCTAAGTTTGTAGTTGTATTATGAAGCAAATAGAGTCAGTAGAGATGGGGAAAAAAGTTATTACTTACTTCGTATCATTTCTAAGACATTTCTAAACTGATAGCAGTTTTCTGGAGAAGGATGAGTGCCCTAACCTTGTAAAGGGGACCTGATGCTGACTACAGCATACAGGGTGTACTCCTGCTTTCCCTGCAAGTAAATCATGCTGTCCATTTATATCCAACCACCTTCAACCTAGTCTAGAAAAGTAAATGTGGTTATAATGTGATTAATTATTGAACTATGATGAAATTGCTTTCTTTCCTTCCTTCCATAACATCTTCTTTTTGCAAAAATGACTTTTTCTAGTGAATTAAGGGAGTTGGAATGAAGGATTTTAAAACAGGCTTCTATTATAGAAAAGTGGAAATCAAATTTTCTGAGTTCAAAACCCAGCACAGATGTTCCTAGCTATGTTTTGAGCAACTTATTTAAATGCTGTAAGCTTCACTATCTATCCTCCTAAGTAAAATGAGATGATAAAATGTTTGTGTCACAGAGTTGTTTCGAGAATTAGTGACGTAACACATGTAAAGTATGCGTGCAATAGGTGCTCAGTCATTGTTAAGCTGTATGTTTTGCTCAGTAATGACCATTGTAAAATTTCTGTGTGCATGCCTTTGAGTCCTTTCTCTAAATTACATACAGTGTTTTGAGTATTGGAATCATGACAAGTAAAAATTGTCCATCCAACTTCTGTTGTGGTCTAGATTTAGAGCACTCTGCCGTTGTTACTTGGTAGCAGTAACACGGTTATCCTGGTTGAAGGGAGGAGGGGGTGTGGTGTTCATTTTCGCCCACCACAAGCTGCTTCAGTCAACAGGATGAGGATAGATTTTTAAGATTTTATTTATTCATTAGAGAGAGAGAGAGAGAGAGAGAGAGAAGCGAGAGGGGGAGGGGTGGAGAAGCAGATGGTCGCTTCTCCTGTGTGCACTGACCAGGAATCAAACCCGGGACATCAGCATGCCAGACTGATACTTTATGAGGATTTTTTAAAATTGAATATTTGAGAAAGAATGCCAGAGGATCTGGCTGGCCCGTGTGTGGTGGCTAATACAATGATCACAAAGTATTTTGAAAATATAAAAGCAAGTTTGAAAGTTTAATCATCACCAAATAGCAATAATGATCATTGAAATTTGATGGAAAGGTGTGAGATTGTTCTTGTCTTAAAGAAGACAAAAAAGGAAATTCACTGCTATACATATTTCATGTTGGAAAATTTTATCAGGGAAAAATATTAAATTCCAGGTGTCCTCTTATGTTTTGACTCTTGAAAATGAAAGGGCAAAATTAAAAGTTTTTGTAAAAAGCAAAATAACCAAATTGCAATGAGTGATTTTGTTAAGCAATTTGAGTGGCCACCTCTTGTTATGACTGCCTGGCACCCCTTGAACCATCTTCAGGCAGCATGTGCCCTGTGGAAATCTTCCCTGTCTCTATTATTGATTACTGGTTTTGGTGGGCAGCTTTAGTGGTGAGCTCAGATTAACCTAAATCAGTCTATATATCTATCTTCTTGTCATAGTGAGGGTTCCAAGTGAGCCCCTGATCTAAGCCAGACCACTTAGAGTGCATCTAAGAACTATTATGAGATGATCAGAAAAGATGCATTTTCATTCCCTTTTGATTTGAATCTGCAAATATATAATGTGAAGCTGCTACTGACATCTCTGTACCATGAGGGAAACACCCATCTGAGAACGAAACCAGGGAGAAGCGTCTCTGAGACATGGACAGAAACTGGGCCCTGGTGCTGTTTTTGAGATGTGGATCTAGTTGTCTCGGAGCCTAGACCTATGCCAGTACAGTCACACAAGCCAGCACATTTCTCTCCTCCTTTTCCTCCTCCTCCTGCCGCTGCCTCCTCCGCCTCTTTTTTTCTTTAAGCCGGTTTTTCTTTTATTGTCTTATTAACTCTTATTAACTGAAAGCATCCCATCGGATACTGAAATGAAAGAATAATTCACTTATAATGGGTAATAAAATTTTACCTATCTTTATATTTTCGCATTTACAAGTTACACATAATAATATTACTTTATTTATAGGTTTGATATTTTATTAAGGTTCTCCAGAGAAACAAAACAAATTGTGTGTGTGTGTGTGTGTGTGTGTGTACTAAAATCAAGGAATTATCAGCCAGGCTTTGTTCTCTACTCAGGAGGCTCTAAGGGAAAATTCACTTTCTAGCTCATTTTCGTTGTCTGGGAGAATTCAGTTCCTTCCAGTTGTAGGGCGAGGTCTCCATTTTCTTTTTGGCTGTCATCTGAAGGCTGTTCTCAGATTCTAGAGGTCACCACATCTCTTGGCTCATGGCCCTCTTTCTTCATTTTCAAAGTCAGCAACAGTGTAAGTCCCTCTCCTGCTTTGAATTTCTCTTCCTTTTTTTAAAAAAAATCATATCTGTTTGACTTATTTGGAAAAGATTCTCTACTTTTAAGAGCTCATATGATTAGATTGAGCTTTGATGATAAGGTGACCTCCTATCTCGAGGCCCTTGACCTTAATCATTTCTGCAAATTTCCTTTTACTATTTAAGGTCACATAATCATGGGTTCTGAAGATTAGGACAAGAACATCTTTTTTTTTTTTGTGGCAGAGACAGAGAGAATCAGAGTGAGGGACAGATAGGGATAGACAGACAGGAAGGGAGAGAGATGAGAAACATCGGTTCTTTGTTGCGGCTCCTTAGTTGTTCATTGATTGATTTCTCATATGTGCCTTGACTGGGTTGGGGGGTTGGGGGGGGGGGGCTAAAGCAGACCGAGTGACCCCTTGCTTGAGCCAGCAAACCTTGGGCTCAAGCTGGTGAGCCTTGCTCAAACCAGATGAACCCACGCTCAAGCTGGCAACTTCGGGGTCTCAAACCTGGGTCCTCCGTGTCCCAGTCCGATGCTCTATCTACTGCGCCACTGCCTGGTCAGGCTAGGACAGGAACATCTTTGAGGGGGACATTATTCTGCCTACCACAACCATTCAATTTTAACATTTTTCTTATTTTATGGAAATTCATAATGAACAAAAACAAGACAAGACTTTTGGAGAGACAGCACTTTGGTTTCCCCTATTTAGACACAATGTTAAAAGAACTGGTCTGAAACAGTGATTTTGATTTTTTTAACTTGAATGTCAGAGGCCAGATTTTCTAAATTCAAGAAAGAAATAAGTCTATATGGAGAAGAAAAATTAGAACACTCAGATCTGGATATCCTTCTACTCCTCATTTACCAATCTGTTGGAAAATGTATTATCAGAAATGTGGACTTGTTCTAGGCACAGTTTTGATATAATTTCAGCCATGTGCTGCCTAAAGATAAAAAAAAACATTTTGAGAAATGCATCATTAGGCGATTTTGTCATGCAAATATTACAGAGTATGTTTATACAAATCTAGATGGTGTAGTCTACTGCACACCTAAACTATATGGTATAGCCTATTTTCTTAGGTTACAAACCTATATAGCATGTCACTCTACAAAACAACAGGAGATTAAATCAAGCACAAGAGAAAATTTTGCAATCAAGGTCTTTTGAAAACACAAGATGTATGAGGTTGTTTCTGGTGTAACATGGTATACTATTTTATGGCAAAACCTTGTTTATTTTGTAAGTGAAAAGAATGCACTCTGAAATAATGATTAAAAAGTGTATTATAGGAGATAAATAACTAAGTAGCATAGTCATTTATTAATATTATCAGGTGTTATGTACTGTACATAATTGTATGTACTACACTTTTGTACAACTGGCAATGCAGTAGTTTTGTTTACACCAGCATCACCACAGACATGTATGCATTGTGCTACAGTGTTACAGCATCACTAATTTTCCAGCTCCATTATAATCTTATGGGAACACCTGTAATGGTCCATCATTATGTGGCACATCACTGTTTATGAACTGTAATTATTTTAACTAGTAAGATCACATATTTTGTAATTCTGTGAGGTATACTTCCTATTATTTGTAACATATTAATTACCTCTAGAATACATCATCCTTTTTTTCAAATACAGAATAGGGTTACTAGTATGGCCTTTAGAGCTGTATGGCCTAAATTGAATCCTGGTTTTTCTTCACATGTAACTTTAGGCAGATTAGTTCATCTCTTGTCTGTTTTTCTCATCTCCAAAATAGGGATAATAATGGCACCTACTTCCTGGAATTATTTTGAACAATAACAGATAGAATACTTATAAAGTACTTAGCACAATGTCTGTCATATACTAAGCATTCCCTAAATAGTGACTGTTAATACTACAATTATATTGTTTTTCTTCTTTTTTAAAAATTTTATTTATATTTTTAGAGAGAGAAAAGAGAGAAATAGGGGGGAGAAGCAGGAAGCATCAATTTACAGTAATTGCTTCCTGTATGTGCTTTGACCAGGCAAGCCCAGGGTTTTGAACCGGTGACCTCAGTGTTCAAGGTCAATGCTTTGTCCATTGCACCACCACAGGCCAGGGAGTTATATTGTTGCTTTAACAAATGGACAGAAGGGCTCGTTATTGAAAGAGCACATTTTGAGAAGGGACTTGAAAGTGCTTGGATAGCTCATTAGAATCCAATACCCGGGCCCATTTCCCGTCTCTATCTTGATATCTATCTAGTCTTGTTTCTTAGTCTCCACATAGGCTGTATTAGAAGTGATGTAGAGTGATTTCTTTTTCCTTCCAGTTTTATGTAAAATCTATAGGAGAGAAGTATATAGCTTGTCTCTCCACACCTCAAATCAGTTATAATAAAATTTGACTACATTTTTGCTTTGCTATTGCAAATGAAACTTCAAAATCCATTTTTCTTCTGGTTATTTTTACTTTTTCAAACTGGTAATGTTTATGAAGTTGCTAGAAATTGTGATAATGTGTTTTTCTGATTGTTTTCAAAAAGACTGATGAATAATCCTTGCTAAATCTTCAAGTATTTCTAGTCTAGTGCCCAGAGTTTTATTAATATAGTGTCAGAAACAGGAAACTACAGTTAACTCATTGGGGGTTTGGGGCACTATTTAACCAAAATGCCCCTAATATCAGAGAAAACAAGTCACTGATGAGACATATTCACTAATCACATCACATATTTCAGTAATCACATCCAATAAATTATATTGTCAGTCAGTCTGTGTTTAGATAAACATATCCTCCTCAGTTGCCAGGAGAGATTACTTTAGGAACCTCTTTTTTTTTTTTTTTTTAATTTCTCTCTTGTTTTAATCATTCTTCCAGATAATTGATTTTAGGAGATAATATTTGGTAAATATATAAAAGGGAAAATCAAATAACCTATACAACTATAATATACACAAAGTGTACTGTTGATTTACACAAAATAATTATAGCAAATTTATACAAATTTTCTCACAAAATGTCTAAGATGATTTGTAAATGCAAGGTAATAAATAAATGTCATATTCTACTTTTCTTAATTCTCACTTCTGTTTACTCAAATTCAAATTTTATCAATACCCATATTTTTTTGAAAATTTTATTTATTGATTTTACAGAGGGTCGGGAGTAGGAATGTGAAGTATCAACTCATAGTTGCTTCACTTTAGTTGTTCATTGCTTGCTTGTTTGTCATATGTGCCTTGACCTGGCAAGCCCAGGGCTTCAATCCAGTGACTTTAGTGTACCAGGTCAATGCTCTATCCACTGAGCAACCACAGGCCAGGCACCTAGTAGATATTTTTTTTTTTTGTATTTTTCTGAAGCTAGAAACGGGGAGAGACAGTCAGACAGACTCCCGCATGCGCCCAACAGGGATCCACCCGGCATGCCCACCAGGGGGCGACGCTCTGCCCCTCCGGGGCATCGCTCTGTTGCGACCAGAGCCACTCTAGCGCCTGGGGCAGAGGCCAAGGAGCCATCCCCAGCTCCTGGGCCATCCTTGCTCCAATGGAGCCTCGCTGCGGGAGGGGAAGGGAGAGACAGAGAGGAAGGAGAGGGGGAGGGGTGGAGAGGCAGATGGGCACCTCTCCTGTGTGCCCTGGCCGGGAATCGAACCCGGGACCTCTGCACGCCAGGCTGACGCTCTACCACTGAGCCAAGCCAGTAGATATTTTTGTTTAATTTTTTTACTCAGCATTAACTCTATCTTTTACAGATGTTTCCTGTCATTCAGCAGGATAGCTCAGACTTGTTAACTGAGCAGGGGCGGGTTCTAAGTGAGAGTAAACACCTCTGGAGACCTTCGTCAAAAATTGACACAGCATCACTTTCAATGCGTTCTACTGACCAACACAAGTCATAAGGGTAGCCCAGATCTATGGAGGGGGAAAACAGATCCCACCTTTTTATGAAAGAACTGAAAGTCACATTGCAAAGGGTATGGATACAGGGAGTGGGGTAAATAATTGGAGACCTTTTTGAAATTAATATATCACAATCATAAAGACTCAAGAGTGTTTGTTCTCTGAGCCACACATATTTTTTCTGGAACCTATCATGTACCATCTCTGGCTATGATAAATCTTATTAAGATACACTGAGGCAGGATAGTAAATAAATCTTCGCAACACACTGAGAGCTGTGGAGCTGGAACACCAAAGACATCTCACTGGAGCCAAGCTGAGCAGTGCAGCCCAGTGTAGCTCCGCGGGAAGCAGGGCAGAGCGGAGGGACCACTGTGGAGCTGCCTAGCTGAAGAGCAGCCAGCCCTGGGGCAGCCGCAGGGCTGTGCTGTGTTCATTAAACTGTTGCACAGCCTGCTGTTTTCACAGCTGCACTGTAGCACTGTGCAGCTGGTGCACAGCAGTGCTGTTTTCACAGGCAGGCTCTATTACCATTGAGTTATTTGCACTAAATAAAGTTTTCTTCCTCACTGCACCCCAGATTGGAGATTCCTGTTGGCGTTTGAATTAGCCAACAACCATTGGTTGACAGTATGTATTTTAAATTTAGATTCTATTTATTAAAAATTACTTACTTGTAGGTCTTGGCCAGTTGGTTCAGTGGTAGAGCATCCGCCCAGCTTGTGGATGTCCCAGGTTTGATTTGGGTCAAGGCATACAGGAGAAGTGACCATTTGCTTCTCCTCTCTTCTCTTTCCCTCTCTCACTCTCTCTCTTCCTCTCCTGCAGCCATGGATTTATTGGTTCGAGGGCATTGGCCCCGGGTGCTGAGGATGGCTTCGTGGAGCCTCTTCCTCAGGTGCTAATAATAGCTTGGTTATGAGCATGACCCCAGATGGGCAGAGCATCAGCTCCAGAGGGGGTTGCCAGGTGGATCTCTGTGAGGTATATTTGGGAGTTTGTCTTTCTATCTTCCCTCCTCTTACTTGGAAAAGAAGAAAAAAAATACTTGTATTGGGGGTCTTCAAAAATGACTCCAGTACCAGTCTTCTTACATTTATTCCATCAATGGAAAAAAATAATATTGTGAAAAATGACCACTAACTATACATCCACTATAAACTAATAAATACATAAAAAGATATTTCTTAAATATTTAAGCTAACATGATATAGACTACTTGTAACTTCATCACCTCTACTTCTAATGATGTCCTAGTTACTTCTAATAGAACTCAGCTCTCCATTTTTATTTGTTTTTATTATGGAAGACCTTCATCCAGTTTTTTCAGAGCTTTTCTGTTGTCACTCAGCTGGTCCTCTCCCACTTCCAGGACCTTTGACAATTTCTGTCCTGGTGTTTTTCAACTGGTTCCCTTCTAAGATCTAGAGAAATAAATATACATTTGCTAATTTCTCTGCCTAATAGACTCTTCGTTCACCAACATCATCTAAAATGCTACAGTTACTTCTGAGAGCATATTTATTCATAGGAAAAAAAGCCAGGAGGCGTGAATGGTGAATTTTGTGTGAAATGTAGTGAATAAAACAACAACAACAAAACACAAATTTATTAAACATGAAATAGCGGTTTTTATGAGCTAGTAAGTTTTGGCATCTATACTGATTTATTGAATATTTTTGTTGTTGAAAGATGAACATCTTCCCTCAGGGCATAATTTTTTCTCTGCATCTGACTCTTGGTAAAGAGATGGATCATCTGGTGTTTATGACGTGGGAGGTTGGCTGCCACTCCAAGGATAGTCCCATTGTGCCCTAGTAATATTTCCTTTGGTTGTAGAATCAAAACCGATGTGGAAGGAAATCTATAAGACAGTTTACCAAGAAGATAAATTATTACTGAAGTTAATAAGGGGAGTGATTTGTGAAGGAGAGAGAGAAATGCTTTTAAGCCATTTGTGAAGTCACATTTCGTGTGCTTTCTTTATCCTAAAAAATTTCCTTAAACATTTTTTTAAAGGTACAGGAAGAAAACCCCCAGCTAACCCATTGTGTATATTTCTGTATTAAGGTCATATTTATTTCCTCTGAACATGCTTTATAATTTGTCTCCCTTTGCTTTTACATTCCAGAGTCTATTTGGAGTGTGGAATGGTAGAAAGCCAGAAAGACGATTTGTCCTGGAGGGGGTTCATTCAAAAGGGTTTGAAATTTAGACTTTTAATATTATTTCAAAGTGAAATAGTGACACATATATAGGATTGAATATTTAAAATAAGCCACACTTTTGGAATCATGCTTTTTTTTTTTTTTTTTTTTTTTTTTTTTTTTTTACATGAGCAAGCGAGAGAGAGAAAGGGGCAGACAGGGATAGACAGACTGGAAGGGAGAGAGATGAGAAGCATCAACTCATAGTTGTGGAACCTTAGTTATTCATGGATTGCTTTCTCATATGTGCCTTGACTGGGTGGCTGCAGCAGAGCCAGTAACCCCTTGTTCAAGCCAGCGACCTTGGGCTCAAGCCAGTGACACTGGGCTCAAGCCAGCAACCTTAGCCTTCAAACCAGCGACTTTGGGCTCAAGCCACTGAAACTTGGGGTTTCAAACCTCGGTCCTCAGCATCCCTGGCCTACATCATACCACTGCACCATTGCCTGGTCAGATAGTCGTGTGCTTTTTAATTTCTTTAGTTTTTTTTTATTTCTTTTTTTATTTCTTTACTTTTTATACATAGAAAGTCTGAAAATTGAAATATCTCTTCATCTTTGAGAAGCACTGTTTTTTTCTGAATCAGTATTTCTGTTCCTTGTTTTCATTACCATCTGTAAAAATCTAGTCCATCCTTTACAAACAGCTCAAACCATACCCCAATAAAGCTATCTCTAGTCTTTTTAGCTTGAAATAATTTCTCTTTTCTGTCATCCCATATTATTGGGATTACATATGTACATTTTGTTTTTATATTAAGCTGTAGACTTTATGTGAGCAAGGGCCTTGTCTTATTCTTCTGTTAATGTACTTAAAAATTAAAAAAATAAATTGTCTTTAGCCTGACCTGTGGTGGCGCAGTGGATAAAGTGTCGACCTGGAAATGCTGAGGTCGCCGGTTCGAAACCCTGGGCTTGCCTGGTCAAGGCACATATGGGAGTTGATGCTTCCAGCTCCTCCCCCCTTCTCTCTCTCTGTCTCTCCTCTCTCTCTCTCTCTCTCTCTCTCTCTCCCCCCTCTCCTCTCTAAAATGAATAAATAAATAAAAATTAAAAAATAAATTGTCTTTAAATGAAGATCTATGATTACTGTTTCATAAGAGACATCTTTTATTAATTTTATTATCTATCTCATCTCTCTGTGTTTCTCTCAGTCTGTGTTTCTCTCTTTCCCTAACGTTTCTCTGTCTCATGGCTATCTGAAACTAAAATCAAGGCAAATGTTTTACATGATGTGAAGCCAAAATTTCTGAGCTCAGAGTTGTTCTGAGAGTAGCATGTGGGATTTTTAGGTGTAAATCAGTCTTTGCAGAACTGGTTTAGGTGTTCTATCTAGCTGTTTTTGTTGTTGTTTTATCTGTTTTCAAAGATCACAATTACCATAGCCTCTCTAATATTGGTCTTAGTTCATTTGAAAGCACAAGAGGTCTCTGCTTAACTAGAAAATTCCTCTGGACATACTCTGAGCTACTTGCAAGTGGTTAATGACATCTTCACTGAAATAGCAGAAAAAGACATTCCTTGGAGTTCTCAAAGGTCACTAAGCAGCTGTCACTTATACTCTAGATTATATCTGGCATCACTACCAGATGTTTTTATTCTGGCTATCTTTTCAATTTTTATTTCTCTACCTCTACTCAGTCAACAATGATGCTTATAGGACATCTTTGCTTCACAGAATGTATTGATCCTGACTTGGGTTCCTGAAGACAGTAATTTTAGCACTTAGGCCAACACTTGGCTGTACAGGGGACATTTCCTTGGACTCTCCAAGAGCCAAGAAGGTCAGTATTGGGTGAATTTCTTACCTTCCAAAAGGACAGCGATTTTTCATTGGAAAAACAAATTGATTTTCCCTGCAAAACCATGAAAATACATAAGAATTGGAGATATCAGATAACCCTTAATGTTCATAAAGTAGTATTATGTAAAGGGGCCCAAACTGAGGATTATTTAACAGTCTGTAAAAGGAGCAGTTAGGTTAACCCAGTCTCTTCCCCTGCTCATGATAGCTCAGGTTACCGCCCCTCCTCGCTTTTGCAGGACCCTGGAGGTTCAGTCTCTGGAGAAAGTGAAACCAAGGTATTTAGAAAAACAGGCAGTGAGCTAGATTTATTGGACCAAAGTTTGACGATCCTTAAATTGATAGCTAAGGCACACTAGATATGTGAGTAAAGCTTTCAGCTTGAGCTACCAAAACAAACCAATGGAAAAAAGAAAATCAAGGGAGGAGGCAGAGATAATGCAGAAAGCAGTGGAAATGTCAGAATATTGAAGTCATTAAACTTAGAAAGATAATAAAAGTATGCCGTTCATTCATCAAGAACAAGATACAATAAAAAGGAACAATTGAAATATGAAGGAACTCCAAGAGATTAAAGCTATGATAGCTGAATAAAATTCAAAACAAGAGACAGCAAATAGTTATGATGAAAATAAACAAGTTAAGAAAAACAAAAATATAAAGAGGTAGATAATAGGAGGAAAAAGATAAGAAAATAAGAAGTGAAAGTAACCTTAGTGCCGCGGACCAGCGCGGCTCCAAATAACGGTGCGGAATTAAGGAAACACACTTTGTCAGAACAAAACCGATGGGACCGGGAGGACTCCTCAAACTGCCTGGCAGTATCTGAGTGCCCCATAGCCCCAGTTCACTTTATTATATAGACCTATGCAAATCAAGGACCCTGATACAAAGTTGTACATCAAAGGCTAAGACAGGAACTCTCCCAAGGCAAAAACAGGATACATTAGTGAAATCTACCAACATCTGAAACAAACAAAGAGTCAGAGGAAGGGCATGTATATTGCTTCCAGCAACCCAAGGAAGCAAGTGGAGTGGGTGCAAACACTCAGCATCATAGCCAATATGGAGGTGAAGGGGGGAGAACTTAGCCTTTTGCTAAGCCTCGAATCTAATACAGCCTTTTGCCATCTATGGTCCACAACACCTTAGCTCTGGAGTTTCAACATCTTACTAACAGAAACTCCAGAATAAGATAAAGGAATTATTAGTCACATCAGTGTTTTGCAAGCTCTGGTCTTTGGACCAGTACCAGCCTATTAGAAATTTTGTGCCGGTCCACGAAAGAGTTAAGAACCCTGATGTTGTATGAAGATAATCTTTATAAACATACAAATTGAGTTAGATATTACTGGAAAATTCCTTAGAATTGAAAACTTGTGACTCCTGATTGAAAAAGCCCACTAAATCTCTAGTACAAAAAAATTACAAACTTTAAGGCTAATTGTCATGGCATTTTAATGCCAGAAAGAAAGAAAAAAAACCTCCAAAATTTTCTAGAGAGAAAAAAGTTTACTGCAAAAGGTGGCATTTGAAAATAGCTTAACATCAGATATCTCAACAGGAATTTGAAAGCCAAAATACACAGTTCATATTTATCAATTAGATTTTATAGTGGAACAAAACCATTGTCAGACATGTAAACTCCCAAACTTTCAACTCCTATGCATCCTTCCATAGGAAGATACTGAAGAATATATCTTCAACAAAATAAAAGAGTAAACTAAAGCAAAAAAAAAAAAAGACAGAGAGAGAGAGAGACAGAGAGAGAGACAGAGAAAGGGACAGATAGGGAGAGACAGACAAGAAGGGAAAGAGATGAGAAGCATCAATTTTTCATTGCAGCATTTAAGTTGTTCACTGATTTCTTTCTCATATGTGCCTTGACAGGGGGCTATAGCAGAGCGAGTGACCCCTTGATCAACTCAGCAACCTTGGGTTCAACCCAGCAACCATTGGGCTCAACCCAGCAACCATGGGGTCATGTCTATGATCCCATGCTCAAGTCAGTGACTCTGCGCTCAAGCTGGTAAGTCCGTGCTTAAGTGATGAGTCTGTGCTTAAGCTGGTGACCTCGGGGTTTTGAACCTGGGTCCTCTGCATCCCAGTCTGACACTCTATCTACTGTGCCATCACCTGGTCTAAAAGATTTTGGATTTAGAAAACAGCAGACTCAAACCAAGAGAGGTGAAGGAAATTTTCAAAATACCAACAGAAGGAAATCCCAAGATAATGGATGAACTGAAGACTAGTCAGTCCAGATGGGAGCAGGAAGTTAGGGTTTAGCAAGGGTGCTGTCTCTGGCAAAACATATGGAATCGAGAAATTATCTGGCAGTATTGATTGAATTGAAAATTGTATTGTGAGGTATTTTAAAGAGTTGCTGGAGTGTTGAAATAAAACAAAAAACAACTATGAGGCTATCATCAATTCCTGAAAACACAAATTTGAAAGGCAGTAAATATAATCATAATACTTCAGGTAACTCAACAGTGATGAGTAATTGTAACAATGACACTTCTGAATTTGGACTTAAATGAAAGAGAGAATATTATAATTGTATTGGCAGGAAAAGAAGGGACAGAAGCTGAGGAAAATTATTTACCATCTTGGAAAGTTAGTAAAATTAAAAATATGAGTTGAGAGAGAGATACGTACATATTTAAAGTTTTGAAAGCAAATATTAAAGAAACTGTTAAAACTGGAAAGAGGACAAGAAAGGTAGCAGGCTAGAAAAACACAGAACTGCTTTGCTGTTGTTATAAGCCTTTTAGCATTGTAGGAACCTAAAAAAGGTGTAAATGTTTTACTTTGATTAAAAATTAGAATTAATTAAAACAATCTGTTGGTAAAAATTTCTGTATATTCTTGTTGGTTTCAAATCCGTTTCACCTAAAACAAATGGTGGTAGAAATTTAGCAGTGATCTCTAGAATTACATGTAAAAGTATATTACATAGTTAAAAATAAAAACTGAAAATCCTAAGAAAGTCAACTCATGATGGTTAAGTTAAGACCATGGCACACTTTTCATACCTGTTAGCAGGATGCATACACTATGATGATCCAAATCCTTATGTAAAAGATTGCATATTAGAACTAGATGAGATTCTAGGGATCCTTTCAGATCTTGTCATTTGCTCTTTAGACAATTACATTACATTAAAGAAATGTGTATTGCCTTGAATGAAATGTTGCATATTATATTTTGCTTTAGAACCAGAAATTATTATACAAAGAACCAAGTGGTTTGTTACACAATGGTATTGTTGAGGGACTGAATTAAGGTTGCACAAAGCACTATTTTGTTAATTTAATTAGTTTATTCAATCTTTTTTTGTGACAAAGACAGAGACAGAGACAGAGAAAGGGACAGATGGGGACAGATAGATAGAAAGGGAGAGAGATGTTATTCATTGATTGCTTTCTCATATGTGCCTTGACTGGGGGCTACAGCAGACTGAGTGACCCCTTGCACAAACCAGCGACCTTGGGTTCAAGTTGGTGAGCTGTGCTCTAACCAGATGAGCCCACGCTCAAGCTGGAGACCTCGGGGTTTCGAACCTGGGTCATCTGGGTCCCAGACCGACGCTCTATTCACTGCGCCACCACCTGGTCAGGCAGTTTATTCAATCTTATATAACATTAGAATTGACTTGTTTATATAAGAGTTGCCCCATAAATTAGAATCTTATTTTAGTGAACTGAAAATTAGCACTGCTTTGCATTTTATTTTTAAAAAAATTTATTTATTGATTTTATAAAAAGTGGAATGAAGGGGGAGGGAGAGAAACATTGCTTTGTTGCTCCATCCATGCATTCATTGGCTGACACTTGCATGTGCCCTGACCAGGGATGAATCCTCAACCCTGGCATTTTGGGATGATGCTCCAACCAACTGAGATACCAGGCAAAGGCCAGCACTGTCTTTTCATTACAAATTGTACTTAGGCTCTCAGATCACTGTTGAGTAGCATGCCACACCAAGGACAGCTCTTTGGGAAGTGTTTAATTGAAGTTTTCCTCTTCTTCCTCGCTGGCTGAATCAGGAATTAGTTTCTGGTACTAGAAATTAAATGCTGTCCAGTGTACACATCCAGATGGCTGGAAGTCTAAAGGGGACTTCAGTGAGATTTGTGAAAAGATTATGTGTGCTACTCTGCAAACTGAAGATAATTACTCCTGACAGAGAAGGGATTTAAAGTTTCTGTGTGAAGTTAATGAAAAACATTATGAAGTACCCACATGAAAGGGATCTTTTCTTCATCAGGGCTGCTGCTCACAGGGGATGATTGCATAGAATCATTCATTTTTTTCTATGAAATCAGACAGTGGAATTTTGTGCCATGATTCACATCTGTCTTCTTCCTGGGCCACCACATTTCACAGAATGTTAAAAAGGTCTACTTTTATGAGCACGTAGCTGCTCTTCTGCAAAGTCACTCAGAAGTAAGACTTGTTAAAGTGAATTATTATTTTTAGAAACCTGGCATAGTTTACCCCTGAGAGCACTGGGAGCAAATTGAACTTAGGATGCTGATGTTCAGCAAGTGACTGCTGAAGTGCTGAAAAATGAAGCAGACACCGAGAGCCAAAGGCTCCCCTAGTCATGGAAAGGGTCCCGGAAGCAAAACAGTCCTACAGTTTGGTTTCTGAAAGTCAAAAACATGCTCGTTCTCTTTTGGAAGTTAAAAGGTGTTGGAGAAATAAAATTCTAAAGCAGGTATATTTGTGCTCTGTAAGAGATGGCGGGAAGTACTGGCTTATATTTGAGTACATTTGATGTGGAAACAGTATCTGATTGTCTAATGACAACAATGTAAAAGATTGAGGCTCCATGGAGGGATGGAGTCTAAGTTCCCTTCCTGTGGGAGACGCAGCCTTCTTCTCCATTCAGAGACACGGTGATTCAGGTTTGGTTTCTAAGCACCAGCTTGTCCATTTGCCTTCCACAATACCCTGCTGCACTCTGCCTTCTCCCCTTGCTGCTTTTTTCCTGAGGATTATTTGCTTTACTAAACATTAACCTTAAACTAGAAAACACTGTGTTCAGATTGTTTCAGCTGTATTATTCTTGCCTCTATAATGAGGTTGCTCACTTTTTTTAAATGGCAAGGCTTAACCTTTTATTTATTTATTTTTAAATTTTCATTACTGCTTATTACATGTGGCACCTGGTAGTTGCCCAACAGATACGGAGTCCCCATGTAATTTATTATCCAAATTGAAACACCTTTGAGAGTAAAAGTGGATGCTAGTTGTTGTTATGCTGCAACAATAGGTACAAATTGGGACATAAGGTCACTTTATCAATATATATTTGTAAAATGGAATTAATTTCTGTTATAATCTCTTCCATAAGAATGAAATGAAATATCCTGGGACCAAGAGACCCAAAAAAGAGGCTTACATATGAGGTACTTCTTGGGAGGCTGCAAGACAATGTGGATATCCTCTGAACCACATGGCAGGTGTCTGGGGCATTGGGAAGGTGTTGGACAGTCTCCGAAGGGATTGACAAGAAGCAATCTCCGTTCTGGCCCAGATCTAACTGGATCTAGCATGAGGGTCTGGAAGCAGTAACAGTCATGGTCATATCATAAAACAGTGGTTCCTCCACACTATGATGCTTAACTTTTACATCTTATTATTATTATTTTTTAATCTCAGCAAACTTCCTATTGGGGCTTAAATAACTTCTCTTTCTTTAAAACCTTTTTACTGAGACTGTGCTTTCTAAAAAGACATGTCTCATATCTTGTTCCCTTCTTATAAGCCTTTACATTTTTCCTTTCTCTTCTGATTTTTTTAGTAATATAATAGTACTTCTCCTTGACCAAATCTTAAAGATAGACTCCTCAAGAAGTCATTCTAGCCAAAAATGTTTCAAATTATATTCCTGTTCCTGGATATTGGTTACTAAAGTGTCAGCCTCTGTCTTTCATAGGCTTATCATTTGGGTGGGAGAAAATAGTTCCTATATATTTGGGGTCTGATTATATTTTAAGGACCTTACTCCTTATCTCTATCACAAAGGAGTGCATTCTTCCAAAGCTTCTGTGAAATGTTAGATTTTTGGTTTGTTATTTAATATTATGTGAAAAATATTTTCCTTGATCACATAAATTTGAGAAATGCTATGTTGAAGAAATTTCTCTCCTTTAGCAATTATTTATCTTACATAAGAAAATGTGCTTCATCAATTTCCAAGAGAGGTATCTAGTTAGCATTTTTTGAACTGTGGAAGTCACACTCCATCTTCTCCCATGACCCTTCCTCCTTTACCCCCAAACCAAATAGCAACAGTCATGTCTAATTTTTCAAAGAGTATACATTAAAAGGATCTAAATTAGTATCATGTATTGCTTTCAAGCTTGAAATAGGCTTCATTACAAGAGAATTATGCAAGGCAGGCCATTTTCTGATTGAAATCAGATAGCCCAGAGTCTTGGACTACTTTGTTATAGCCAACTGTGGACTTATAAAAATAATGAAATAATTTTCTTGGAACAAGTAAATTTAGACTTTGTAACAAGAAGTGTTTAACCCATAAACTTACATATAAAAAAACTTTAAAAGATTCCCAGTGGTTTCAGAAATAATTCCCAATTTGCTTTGCTAAGAATCTAGTGACATCCATTATCTATTGTGGTCAAGAAATAGTTGCCATTTTCCCCTTATCTTTATTCTGTTCTTTATGTCCCATGTGGTCTTGTCCCACATAATATGATCTTTCAGTTTTCTTCTTTAGGGCTCTTATGACAAAGCCAGTCCGATTATGCACTTACTGAAAGTGCAGTCTTTAAGTATCAAGTATAAATAGTCTTCTGCAAAAGGATATGCTTTCTTCTGTTCAGCAAACCACTGGCTGCCTATTTATTTGCATTAATGTATAAAAGTGACTTTCTGATATTACAATTCTCTGTTGCAAGTGCTGTGTTAATGGGAGGTTTATTTTAGATTTGCTTTGGCAAATTCTACTTGAACTCTGAATCAAAAATGGGTCCTGTTGTCCCCGTGTAAAATCACTGATGTCATGAAATTAAGAAATCTTGCCAGCAGTACTTCTTTAGTGTTTTTAAAATACATTCAGTCTCTAGATTAATTTACCAAACCCGTAATGAAATCCTGAGATGTGCTATGCCTATACTAGGCACTGAAGGAATAAAGATAAATAAAACATTTTGGGTCCAATATTGTGTGGCTATGCATAGGTAATATCTCTGGTTTTTCAGGTAAGGTAGTTAAGTCATTGAAGAAAAAAATATAATGGACACATTTGATGAAGTTTATAGACCAAATGAGAAAAGATATGATTTGGAAATTTTTATTTCAACAATGTAGATCATAGTTTAAATTTTATATTGGATGGGCTCTCATATTTATACAATTACCTTGATAGAAAACAATATATTAAGAAGAAAAACTTTTGTATGAATGGCATTTGTTCCCAGTGAACAGCAACTTGAAGTACAATACTGACCAGGTTATATTAAGAAGGCTAAGGTATATGTTCTTTTTAATTCTGAGAGATATTGCCCAACTATCTTCTATGAATATTGTATATCAATTTGCATTCACACCAGCAAGGAATGAAAGTGACTCTTTCACCAACATTTGCCAGCACAGGGAGTTATCAAATTTTTTGATCGTTAGATAGATGAAATATGGTATCTCATTATAGTTTTTTAAAAATTTAATTTGATTTTATTTTAGTGAGAGGAGGGGAGGCAGAGAGACAGACTCCTGATGTACCCCAACCAGGATCCACCGGCAAGCCCATTACGGGGTGATGCTCTGCCCATTTGGGGCCATTGCTCCATTGCTCAGGAACAGAGCCATTTTTTAGAGGCTGAGGCAGAGGCCATAGAGCCATCTTCAGCACCTGAGGCCTCTTTGCTTGAACCAATTGAGCCATGGCTGCAGGAGGGGAAGAAAAAGAGAGAAAGAAGGGGGAAGGTTGGAGAAGCAGACGGTTGCCTCTCCTGTGTGCCTTAACTAAGAATTGAATCTAGGACATCCACACACCGGGCCAATGCTCTACCATTGAGCGAACCAGCCAGGGCATGTCATTATAGTTTTATTTTGCAGTTAGTGAACAGGTTTCCATATATTTAAGAGTCAATTATATTTCTTTTTTACTAGCCTTTTATCTTTCCCATATTCCTATTAGGTAAAAAATGCTTTGGGAAAGATTTTTTTTGTCCAATTAATGCCATTGTTATTCTGAATTTACATCCAACAGTGAGAATCTATATAGATTTATGGAGTCAGGTAGTTTATTTTTAAAATAAAAGTGCCCAAAGTGAATATCAGCATATGGATGATTTACATTTTTATTATAAATTTTTAACCCAGGTTAAATGGATAGATTATATTTCACAGTTACTTCTTTTTATGCTATAAAATAACAATTATTTAGTATTGTATCTACTGTCAAATATTTTTAATGGGATGTACATATTTTATTATTTTATTTTCTATTAAGCTCTAATTAAAGGCAAAATAGATAAAACAGTTTTTGCATTTCTTCCTTTTTCTCAGACTTTGTAACTGACAGATTACATTGCCCAAAGCTCCTTGGCAACCAAACAAGTATACAAATAATATCTCTTGGTCAAAGTAAATCAAACTGAGCTCCTGAGTCAGTTATCCAGGTCTGACCACCCACTGCTTGCTCTCCCTTTCAGATCTGGGTAATGGTTCCAGTTACCCTGAAGGAAGGAGCAAAAATTCTGTTCACTGATTCACTGCGTAAAGATCAGTACACTCAGAATACCTTCTGAGTGCCTTTGAATGTGGTAACCAAGGGCATCGATTACATCTGCGGTTTTTACACTGTAGTAATATTTCTCACAGGTCGTTGGTTATTAGGCATTCCTTTAAGGCAATGAACAGTATGTACTTCTTCTGAGAGGAATAGATCCTGCTTTGAACAAAAAAGATGAATACTTGTACAAATGTTTGATTTATCAAAAAGGTTTACAAAAGCAGGTAATTGTTAAAAATGTTCATATAGCGAACATTTCAACTTATAAATGCATGTTCAACTAATCAATCTTTTATGTAGGGCCAAGGCCTTTTCTCCATTTCTTCAGTTCAATGAATATTTATTAAACTCTCACTATTGCAAGTGTTAGAGATAAAACAACAAGTAAAACAGACAAAACTCAGTATCCTTACATGCTTGCTTAGGACTGGAGGAGGACTACATGGGGGTCATGTGAATGCTGCCACAGACTTCCTGCTACAGGGAGCACTACTGGGCCCCAACTTTTTGTTTGCATCCTCCCTCCCTTCCTCTTTTTCCTTAAGTAGTTATATAATCCCTTCCTATGACCAGTGCTCTGGGAGTTGAGGTTACTGTGATAAACAAATAATTACTGCTTTAAAGGAATGTCAAAATGTGAGAACACAGACAGCTAAATGAGTAATTATAGTGTGTATAATATTCAAATCCATACTGGAGGTATGAATGATGTACTATGAGAGCCCTGGAGAGGAAGTGATTAACTGTTTGGAAGAATTGGGGAAGTGTTCATAGAGAAGGTAGTACTGAACTGAGTTTTGAACAGTTTGGAGAATTTGTCAGAAGAAGGATTGAATGCTGCCTCCTCAGAATGAAATTTCCTGGGAGTTTTGTATTTCAGGAGATAGTTATTGGGCACTTTAATGTGCCAGGTGCTATGTAATAGAGCAGAAATTTAGAAAACAAATTATAATTAAATGAAGCAATTGTTTTTTTTTTTTAGTTTTTGTGATAATGCATTATAATTATTATTATTATTATTATGGTTTTTTTTTTATTAAGTGAGAGGAAGACAGACAGGCTCCCATATGTGCCCAGACTGGATCCACCTGGCAAGCTCCCTACTGGGCTCCCATTTGGGGATGCTGCTCTGTTGCTCAGCAACTGAGCTATTTTAGTGCCTGAGACAAGGCTATGGAGCCATCCTCAGTGCCCAGGGCCAACTTGCTCAAACCATTTGAGCCATGGCTGCAGGAGGGGAAGAGAGAGAGAGAGAAAGGGGAGGGAGGAGAAGCAGATGGTCGCTTCTCCTTTATGCCCCAACCAGGAATCGAACCCAGGACTTCCACACTCTGGGCCAATGCTCTACCCCTGAGCCAACCGGCCAGGGCCACAGTTATTATTATTATTATTATTTTTAAATGAAAAATTTAACATATTTAACATAAAATTATATGATATCTGGTATTTTCTTCAAAATTATGTATTAGGGGCAGGGTATAGAAGGCCAGATTACCAGGAATTGATCACTGGTGAAGCTGGTTGATGAGTTTCAGAAGCTCATTAGAATATCTTTCATTATAAACAGTAAAAATAGAACAATAATACTTGTTCCTGACTTTGGAAAGCTTATAGTCTCTTAGGAAGAGAGATCTAAAGAGATAGTTTTAACATTTTATGAGAGGAAACACTTAATCCAGTAAGAAAGGATGTATAATGCTATAGAATGAAATAATAGTTATTTAGAATAAAAATAATCTCCAGATGATTCTACAGGGTAAAGAGTGTGACATAATTCATTTCAGTGGATAAATAAGTCTCCGTTTAACTCTCTTGCCTTTTGAAACTTTTTTGGTTCATGTTCCAGATTTCTCTACAATCTCTCAAACAGCAGCACTGGCCCCAGCGTGTCCTGTACTTCTCATTAAATGGCCCTAGGTACTGGCCAGACACAGTCAGACACACTAACTAGCACTAGCAGCAGCTGGCCGTGGTACATAACTTGGACCAGTCAGACACACTAACTAGCACTAGCAGCAGCTGGCCGTGGTACATAACTTGGACCAGTCAGACACACTAACTAGCACTAGCAGCAGCTGGCCGTGGTACATAACTTGGTCTCTCTTGGGCACCTCCAAGCCCAGCACAAGCAGCAGCAATCTGCAGATTGCTCTGTAGCTCATGCTGGGTGGCCCCTGGCAGAACACAGGCAGCAGCAGCTGATTTGGGCCTGAACTTCCTGGGAGGCCCCAGAACCAGTGCACTTGGTGGACAGCTTCAGGCCATGTCAAAGCATCACCTCCCAACTACCTTCACAATTGACACACTGAAGGGGCAGACTCAGTGAACACCACAGCATTGCTGAAGTAATTCTTGCTCTGCGGGGTGGCCGCTGCATAGCTGATCCCCCACAGAGGTCAAAGTTGGGTAATTGCAGCCGGTCCTTGCAGCTGACCTGTTTGCGGGTAAATCCATCTCATTGATGGCCCAAAATAATCAAGGCTCTACTATAACAGGATGGTAAACACAACCCACGCAGGGGCAAACCTCAAGTGCCCAAGTTGGGTGATTGGGGAGGCTGTGCCACAGGGCCCTATAGAACACCTACTATAGGCCCTGGCCGGTTGGCTCAGCGGTGGAGCATCGGCCTGGCGTGCGGGGGGACCCGGGTTCGATTCCCGGCCAGGGCACATAGGAGAAGTGCCCATTTGCTTCTCCACCCCCACCTCCTCCTTCCTCTCTGTCTCTCTCTTCCCCTCCCGCAGCCAAGGCTCCATTGGAGCAAAGATGGCCTGGGCGCTGGGGATGGCTCCTTGGCCTCTGCCCCAGGTGCTAGAGTGGCTCTGGTCGCGGCAGAGCGATGCCCTGGAGGGGCAGAGCATCGCCCCCTGGTGGGCATGCTGGGTGGATCCCGGTCGGGCGCATGCGGGAGTCTGACTGTCTCTCCCCGTTTCTAGCTTCAGAAAAATACAAAAAAAAAAAAAAATTTAGAACACCTACTATATTAGGCCACTCTACCAGGACCAGAAGATGTAGCAGCTCTATTTATTACAAACACTGGGAGGCGGCCAAAATAAGGAGGCCAAGAAACATGTCCCAGGTGAAAGAACAGAACAAACTCCAGAAAAAGAACAAAACAAAACAGAAACAAGTCATCTATTAGATGCAGAGTTCAAAACACTGGTTATAAAGAAGCTCAGTGAACCTAGTGAGAACCTCAATAGCATAAAAAAGGACCACCAGTCAGACACACTAATGGAGTAAAAAATAATTTAAGTGAATCAACAGTAGAGTAGACGAAGCTGAGAATTAAATCAATAATTTGGAATATAAGGAAGCAAAAAAAACCCCACAACAATACCCAATGAGTACAGCGAAAAGAAAAAAAGAATAAAATAAAATGAGGACAGTGTAAAGAGCCTCTGGAACAATTTTAGGCATACCAAAATTCACTTCATGGGGGTGTCAGAAAGAGAAGAGAGAGAAAGCAAGAGATTGGAAACCTATCTGAAAAAATGATGACAGAAAACTTCCCTAACTTGGTGAAGGAAATAGACATATATGTCTGGGAAGCTCAGAGTCCCAAACAAGATGAACCCGGAGGCCCACACCAGGTCACATGGTAATTAACACGAAAACAATTAACAACAAAGAGAGAATTTTAAAAGCAGCAAGAGAAAAGCCACTAGTTATCTACAGGGAAGCTCCCATAAGCCTGTCAGCTGATTTTTCAACAGAAACTTTGAAGTCCAGTAGGGATTGGCAAGAAATATTCCAAGTGATAAAAAGCAAGAACCTACGACCAAGATTGCTATATCCAGCAAAGCTATCATTTAGAATCAAAGTACAGATAAAAAGCTTCCCAGACAAGAAAAAAGGTAAAGGAGTTCATCACTATCAAACTAGTATTATATAAAATTATAAAGGGCCTTTCTTAAGAAGAAAATAAAGAGATAAGAAATATGAACAACAAAATGGCAATAAATATATATCTGTCAACAATTGAATCTAAAAAACAAAATAAACAAAAAAACAGAACAAAAACAAACTTATAGATGTGGAGAACATTTTGACAGTGTCCAGATGGAAGGGGGGTTAAGGGACTGGGTGAAAAAGGTAAAGGGGTTAAGAAATACAGATTGGTTGTTATGGAATAGTCTTGGGGATGTAAAAGTACAGCCTAGGGGATACGGTCAATAATATTCTGACAACTATGTATGGTGTTTGATGCATGCAAGCTCTATTGGGATGATCCCTTAGTAAGTTATATAATGTATAATCACTAGGGTGTACACCTGCAACTAATATAATAATGTATGTCAAGTGTAATTTAAAAAATGATTAAGATCAAGCATCAAGATAGAGTGACTGATGCTCCAAACACGCACAAACACATTGTGAAAGGAAGCTGGCACCTGAGGACACTAATTAAATTGGCGGAGATAATGAAATATGATTCCTGGAATTTATTGACTAAATAGCTCTCAGTAGTCCAATCTTTGGGGCTAAATCAACACATCCAGGTTTGAATGTAGACCACAGAGTGGAGCCTGATCCTGCTTCCTGAAACTTGCTGACCTGAATCATGGTACAAGAGCTCAGGGAGAATGGCCTACTAACAGAGCCCATAGAGAAAATTAAGTTTCTCTATATTTTTAAGAGAATATCTTTTGTTTTTTAATTAAAAAAATGTTCAATTATAGTTGTTGTTGAGAAAACAGCTGTGTTAGGCTTGCTCACTTGTACTTTACCTGATTAGTGCGTGAGCACGTGGCAGTGGCACGTGTGTATAATCTATGTAAGGCCACAGGTGCTTGCCCTCAGGGCGAACTGCGGATTGTGGGTTACCTGCTGCCACTGTGAGAGGCCATTTTGCTGTTTGCCTGAGAAGCAGTTTTCTCCTGCCTGTGTGCTTGTCTGCCTTTGCAAGACTCTATTAAATAGAAATGATCCACCGCTTTCTGGCTCCATAGTTCCTCTGCTATCTGCCCAAATCCAATGTGAACCTGCCTGACCTCAGCCACAGGCATTACAGATGCCATTCAATATTATATTACGGTAGTTCCAGGTGTACATCATAGTAATTAGACTTTTATAGAATTTACAAAGTGATCCCCTTGGTAAGTCTTGCAACTACCTGATACAATACACAGTTATAATAATGTTATTAATTATACATATTTCCTAAGCAGTACTTTACATCGCCATAACCATTTTGTAATTTTGTTTTTAATATATATAGATATTTGTGACAGAGAGAGAGATAGAGAGAGGGACAGATAGGGACAGACAGACAGGAAGGGAGAGAGATGAGAACCATCTATTCTTCATTGTGGCACCTTAGTTGTTCATTGATTGCTTTCTCATATGTGCCTTGACTGGGGATCTACAGCAGACTAAGTGACCCCTTGCTCAGGCCAGCGACCTTGGGCATAAGCCAGCGATGTTGAGCTCCAACCAGTGACCTTTGGGCTCAACCCAGCGACCATGGGCTTATGTCTATGATCCCACGCTTAAGTCAGTGACCCTGCGATCAAGCCCGATGAGCTTGCACTCAAGCTGGTGACCTCAAGGTCTTGAACCTGGATCCTCTGCATCCCAGTCTGACACTCTATCCACTGTGCCACTTTCTGGTCAGGCTAATATATATATATTTTAATTTACTCATTTTAGAGAGAGACAGAGAGGGAGAGAGAAGAGGGGAGGAGCAGGAAGCCTCAATTTCCATATGTGTCTTGACCAGGCAAACCCAGGGTTTTAAACTGATGACCTCAGTCTTCCAGGTCGGCGCTTTATCCACTGCGCCACTACAGGTCAGGCTTCATAACTATTTTGTTACTGCCTATTTGTACTTCCCATCCCCCTCAACTTTTTCACCCAGTGCCCCAACTGCACCCTTACCTGCAACCACCAGTTTGTTACAGAACATTCTGTATGTTAGAACTTAGCATCAATTGAATTCCGTACATTATTGAATTAATTTGCCTTGACCTACAAGTTATTGTTCTTCCCTTTGATTTGTTCCAACCCTTTGTTGCTCCTATATTAGAATGGTTATTACCTTTATCTGGCTTGTTTTTATATTGAAGAGGTGTGGGAGAAACAGCTGTGTTAGGCTCTCGCTCTGGTTTCCCAGCTGCAAGCACTTTGCACAGTTAGTATGTGAGCACATGGCAGAGAGTGCTGTGAAAAGCTATGGGTGCTTTCCCTTGGGGGTAATTCTCTCAGACTGCTTTCTGGCCACTGCGAGTTGTGGTTCCCTTATTCCCTCAGCTGCCACCATGAAGGGCAGTTTTTCTGATCCCTTGCCCTCCACTGAAAGCAGTTTTCCATTGTTTATTCGCTCGCCTATCTCTGCAAGCCTCCAATAAATGGGTATGGCCTGATGCTTTCTGTCTCCCCAGTTCCTCAACCATTTGCTAGAGTTCAATGTGAACTGCTTGGCCTCAATCACCAGCATTACAAGAGGCAAAGTAATTTATATTTTAATAAATAATTATATTTTGATCTCAGTTTGGGGTTCAAATATACCTTTTTTGCTTTTTTGTAAGCTGTGTATAGCCTCACATAATTTTTCATGTCCAATGAAGCTCAGAGTTTTGGCAGAAGATATTGCTGTAATATGTAGATCCTCAATTGTAGTGAAAGTTATATTTACATATTAATTGTAATGCAACATTTCTAAAGTTTTATGCTACTTTGGTGTATAAAGGCACACTTATACACCTGATTCACATTCTTTTACTTATTAGGTACTTCTTGCTAAATCATAAGTGTTAGTTCTAGGCACCTGGAAGGATAATAAAATGCAGTTCCCATTCTCCATAAACTTCACGATATCATCGGGGAGAAAAGAAAGTTAACAAATAAGTGTGCTATAGCGGATGGTAAGTCACAAGCATGTATAGGAGAGCAAGTTCACTCTTGGCTGGAGTCTGGGCCTATCCTGGAGTTGGTAAGCATGAGCTCCTCACCTCCTTGATGGGCCCCATTCACCCTACTAGTCAGATGTCCTTGTCCAAGGCACAACATGTAAAACTGTACCCTGCAGTCTTGGCTTGGGTAATTAAGTATGGCTTTAAGTATACATCAACATTGATCTGAGCAAAAGAACTCTAAAATTTTTGGAAGTGAATGAAAAGCTTGGAAATATGGTTTAAGGTAAGTCAGGAAAAGCTGTGAATGAGAAGTAAAAAAGTTTTATCTTAAATTTGTCCTGAAATTATGAAATAAAATATTCAAAGCATAAAGATTAAAACAATACTGAAATACTGACTGTCCCTTTCACTTTTTTAAGCCCCTTCCACTTTTTTCCCAGAGGTAATCATGCTAATCTGTATAGACACAGACACACACAGACACACAGACACACACACTAACAGAATATATATCTACAAATACATATATTTTAAATTCTTTAAAAATTGTTTAATAACATTTAAAATGAATTTTTCTATATTTTCATGTTATTAAATCCATATCAATCTCATTTCTTCTATTAAAAATTTACAAGACCAAAACACAAATATATTCTTTGTAGAATTCATAGAATAAAAATGTACTAGCAAACCATTAAGGACTCCCTTTATCCATGATCATTTTTTCAGATGTAACTGCTGACAATGTTTTGTTGTGTATTTTTCTAGAGTCTTTCATAATGAACCTATAAATAAGTACACTTTTATTTTTTAACTGTCTTGGAGAAATTTCCATGTCAAGTTATATAAGTCTAACTCATTCTTTCTGTTGTATTTTATTCTGCAGAATGGTTTGGATATGGTTTATTTAATGGCTCTTTTAATGAGCAATTATTACTCTAAAGTAGGTAACTCCTCTCTATTTTTTAAGGAGAGTTTCCAAATACACGTATTTCTTTTTGGTCATACTGCATATGTAAACTTTTAAGGTAAAGATGAAGAAATCAAATGTTCACTTACAGTAGTAATTTAGTTTCATAAATACTGAAAGTCATGCATATTTATAAAATAATATATTAACTTAGAAAGTGATTTTTGTCATTCTTTCATTACTATGAAACAATTTTATTAAAATTCTTCTAATGTAGCCCTGACGTTATTATGTATTTGAACCACTTTTTTGAATCATCTGATAGTTTTCTAGAGCTTATTGTCTTCATTTCTTTGTTGAGATTTCCTTCTTTTTAAACCTGTTTAGGAGTGACATCAGAGGAATTTAGTGATACAAGAGATCCTCTTTGTCTCTCCCCTTGAAGTTTCAACAATTTAAATAGCTGTAATTCAACAAAAGATCCCTGCTCAACGCACAAACACATCTGAAAGATCCACACATTGAAACCTCTAAAGGTGGGCAAGTGGGAATGAACCAGAGAAGCAAGATGGAGAAGAGCTCAAAGGAGCCACAGACACAGCCCTGAAGCCTGGCGCTCACTGCAGGGCTCAGCCTGGGGAGGGGAGCGATCAGGTTGTGGCTGACACTCTTTTCAGCTGGAAAAAGTAAAGAAATTTAGTGAGCATTTCTCCAGGAGTGGGCAATATGAGCTGCAGCTAAGTCCAGTGAACTAGGCAGGGACAAAGCACAGAGGTGTAGCTACAGTTGTCTGACAATTAGCATTCCAGGCAGAGACACAAAGTCATGGAGCCTGGTCACTTTCCCTTAACCTTCCAGAGCTCACCTCACCTAACACTTCGTGTTGGGTTGCAGAGGACATTATCTATTATATAATCCTCAGAAATGATACATAGAAACACTTTCTCTCTGAGTGAAGGGTGCACTCTGCAACTAATCCCAGGGTCAAGTGTAGGCACAGGGGTGACTCCACAGAGGTCCGTTGGTCACCATTGCTAGAGGCAAAGCAACAAAGGGGACAGTCAGGTTGCCCCATCTCACCCTACCCCCATGCCCTGAGGCTGCACTACCAGCAGCATCTGGCTGTGAGGACAACACTGGCATTTTACATATTTAAAGACCCATGGGTTCCTCTAAAGGGTTGGTCCTCTGAAACTGGAACACCCAGATCACAGGAGAGGTGCCTACCCTTCCCAGGGAACACAGGCCATTTCCCACCATCTGGAAGAGATCTGGAAAGCCAAAGTAGTGCAGGAGAACTAGAAATTTGTGCTTCAGTGCCACCTACTGGAAATAAATAAACTTCTTAATATTAATCTACTAGAGACATGCCAGTCATACACATATGCCTAGACAGAGAAGAACTCTATCAAATACCATGATAAACAAGGTAATGAAGTAGCTCAGAAAGAAAATGAAAAATCAAAAACTAAACTTAGCCTGAACAGGCAGTGGCACAGTGGATAGAACAATGGCCTGGGATACTAAGGACCCAGGTTTGAAACCCTGAGGTCGCTAGCTTGAACATAAGCTCACCCGGCTTGAACACAGGCTCACTAGCTTGAGCCAGGGTCAATGATTTGAGAGTGGGATCATAGACATGACTCCATGGTCGCTGGCTTGAGCTCAAGGTTGCTGGCTTGAGTATGGGGTCACTGGCTTGGCTGGAGCTCCCCAGTCAAGGCATATATGAGAAAGCAATCAATGAACAATTAAGGGGCCACGACTAGGAGGTGATGCTTCTCATCTTTCTCTCCCTTCCTGTCTCTCTGTCCCTGTCTGTTTGTCTGTCTCTCCCTCTCTAAAGACAACAAAAAACTTAAAGGCATGGAAATATATAATTTAAATGGCAGAGAGTTCAAGATTGCACTTTTGAAAAATTGCAACCAGATGCAAGAAAACAGATAGAGACCCTGGCTGGTTGAATCAGCAGTAGAGTGTTGAATTAGCATGTGGAAGTCCTGGGTTCAATTCCTAGTCAGGACACACAGGAGGAGTGACCAGATGCTTCTCCACCCCTCTGCCTCCCCCTTTTTTCTCTCTTTCTCTCCCTTTCTTGCAGCCATGGCTCATTTGAGCAAGTTAACTCCAGGTGCTGTGGACAGTACCATCTATTACCTCAGGTGCTAAAATAGCTTGGTTACTGTACAACAGAGCAATGGCCCCAGATGGGCAGAGCGTCACCCCATAGGGGGCTTGCCAGGTGGATTCCAGTTGGGGTGCATGTGGAAATCTTTCTCTATGCCTCTCTACCACTCACTTATTAATAATAATAATAAAAAGAAAACAGATAGTTTAATGAACTCAGAAACCAAATCAATGAAGAAAATGATTACTTTAACAAAGAGATTAAAACCTTAAAAAAGAGCCAAATAGAAATTCTGAAGATGAAGAACTCAATAAAAGTGATCAGGAATAAACTAGTGAGCACAGCAAATAGAGCCGACTAGATGGAGGAAAGAATTAGTGATAGCAAAGACTGAAACATAGAAATTATACAATGGGAAGAAGAGACAGATTTGAACATAAAAAAAGAGAACTCTGCAAGAACCATATGACTCCTTAGAAAGAACAATATAAAAATAATAGCCATACCAGAAAAGAAAGAGAGAGAGAAGGAAACAGAGAGCTGTTGAGGAGAACTTCCTAAACCTTTGGAAAGAGCTAGATACAAGAAGCCAACAGAACACTTAATTACCTCAATTTAAACACTTCTCCAAGAAAGTACCCCCCCCAAATAAATCCAGGACAGTTGGCATCATTAGTGAATTCTACCAAACATTCAAAGATGATTTGATACCTATCCTTCTCTAATACTTCTAAAGAAATGAAGAAGAGGAAATACTTTCTAATATATTTTATGAGGCCAACATAACCCTGATACCAAAACCTGGCAAGGATAACACACACAAAAAAAGAAAATAGGGATCATATCTCTGAAGAATACAGATGCAAAAATCCTAAACAAAATACTAGCAAATCAAATACAGCAACATATTAAAAACATAATACATCATGATCAAGTAGGGTTCATTCCAGGGGCACAAGGATGGTTCAACATATGAAAATTGGTCAAGGTAATACACCACATTACCAAAATAAAGGATAAAAAAATCACAAATCTTATTAATAGATGCAGAAAAATCATTTGATAGATACAACATCCATTTATGATTAAAACACTCAATAAAATAGGTATAGAAGACAGTACCTCAACATACAAAGGGCCATGTATGACAAACCCTCAGCCGATATCATACTAAATGAAGAAAAACTGAAAGCTTTTACTCTAAAATAAAAAACAAGACAAGGATATCCACTTTCATTACTTTTATTTAACATAGTACTGAAAGTCCTAGTCAGAGCAATCAGGCAAGAGAAAAAAAATAAAAAGCACAAAAAATGGGAATGTAAAGTGTCATTTTTTTTGCAGATGTCATGACTTTTCATATAGAAAACGCTAGAGGCTCTACCAAAAATCTATTAGAAACAGAAAATAAATATAGTAAAGTTGCAGGATATAAAATATGTGTACAAAAATACACTGCTTTCTTTATATTAATAATAACATTTCAGAAAAAGAAATGAAAAAACAGTTACTTTTGCAACAGCAAACAAAACAATAAAATATCTAGGAATAAACTTAACAAAGGATGTGAAAAACCTGTATACTGAAAACTACAAAGCATTATTAGAAATGGGCAGAAGACCTGAACAGACACCTCTCCTAAGAAAGCATATAAATGGCCAACAGATATATGAAAAGATGTTCAACTTCACTAGCTATTAGGGCAATAAAAATCAAAACTACAATGAGATATCACCTCACACCTGTTAGATTAGCTATTATCAACAAGACAGGTAATAACAAGTGATGGAGAGGCTGTGGAGAAAAAGAAACCCTCATTTACTCCTGGTAGGAATGTAAACTGGTACAGCCACTATGGAAACAGTATGGCAATTCCCCCCAAAATTAAGAAGAAAATTACTATATGACCCAACAATTCCTCTACTGGGTATCTACCCAAACAACTCAAAAACATTTCTTTGAAAAGATATATGCACTCCTGTGTTCATCACAGTATTATTCACAGTGGCCAAGACATGGAGACAACAAAAGTATCCTTCAATAAAGGATTGGATAAAGAAGATGTGATATATATATATATATATATATATATATATATATATATATATATATGCAATAGAATACTACTCAGTCATAAGAAAAGATGAAATACTGCCATTGGCTACAACATGGATGGACCTTGAGAATATTATGCTAAGCAAAATAAATCAGTCAGAAAAAGCTAATAACCATATGATTTCACTCATATGTGGGATATAAAGCTGAAATTCATGGACGCAGACAACAGAGGGAAGTAGGTAAACGGGTCGTAAAGGGAGCCAAATATATGGTGACAGAAAATAATTTGACTTTGGGTGGTGAGCACACAATGAGATATACAGATCATGTATCATAGAAATGTACACAAGCTATGTAAGCTTTTTTTTTTTTTTGACAGAGACAGAGAGAGAGAGAGTCAGAGGGACAGACAGACAGGAAGAGAGAGAGAGAGATGAGAAGTATCAATTCTTTGTTGCAGCATCTAAATTGTCCACTGATTGCTTTTTCATATGTGCCTTGACTGGGGGACTACAGCAGAGCCAGTGACCCCTTGCTCAGGCCAGCAACCTTGGGCTCAAGGCAGCGACCTTGAACTTCAAGCCAGTGACCTTGGGACTCAAGCTAGCGACCATGGTGTCACGTCTATGATCCCATGCTCAAGCCAGCAACCCTGCGCTCAAGCTGGTAAGCCTTTGCTCAAGCTGGATGATCCCATGCTCAAGCTGGTTGGGATTTTGAACCTGGTCCTCCACATCCCAGTCCGATGGTCTATCCACTGCACTGTCACCTGGTCAGGCAAGCTATGTAATCTTAATAACCGCTGTCACCTCAATAACTTTAATAAAAAATAAACTTGTTTATATTGCTGTTACTCCTGTACACAGTATACCTACTTAGTGAATTATTTTTTAAAGTCTTCTTTAAAAGATTTGCTAACAGTGATATTTAACACTTTTAACTGTAAATCATACTTGAAGGAATGACTGCTATTGAATATATCTGTGATAAATTTTTTCACTTTTCTCTCAGACTTTCTAACTGACTCGAGTTTGTTTTGGTTAATACATCTTTTTAAAACAGTATTTGTTTTTTCAAAATAAAGTGATTGAAAGGCACAGAGTGGCCCTGGCCAGTTGGCTCAGTGGTGGAGCGTTGGCCTGGCGTGTGGAAGTCCCGGGTTTGATTCCCGGCCAGGGCACACAGGAGAGGCGCCCATCTGCTTCTCCACCCCTCCCCCTCTCCTTCCTCTCTGTCTCTCTCTTCCCCTACCGCAGCCAAGGCTCCATTGGAGCAAAGATGGCCCGGGCACTGGGGATGACTCCACGGCCTCTGCCTCAGGTGCTAGAGTGGCTCTGGTCGCAACAGAGCGATGCCCAGGATGGGCAGAGCATCGCCCCCTGGTGGGCATGCCAGGTGGATCCCGGTCGGGCGCATGTGGGAGTCTCTGTCTGACTGCCTCCCCGTTTCCAGCTTCAGAAAAATGCAAAAAAAAAAAAAAAAAAGGCACAGAGTAATAATGTGAATTTGTGAAGGTAATTATAAAATAACTCTTCTGGCCCTGGCCGGTTGGCTCAGCGGTAGAGCGTCGGCCTAGCGTGCGGAGAACCCGGGTTCGATTCCCGGCCAGGGCACACAGGAGAAGCGCCCATTTGCTTTTCCACCCCTCCGCCGCGCTTTCCTCTCTGTCTCTCTCTTCCCCTCCCGCAGCCAAGGCTCCATTGGAGCAAAAATGGCCCGGGCGCTGGGGATGGCTCTGTGGCCTCTGCCTCAGGCGCTAGAGTGGCTCTGGTCACAACATGGCGACGCCCAGGATGGGCAGAGCATCGCCCCCTGGTGGGCAGAGCCACGCCCCTGGTGGGCGTGCCGGGTGGATCCCGGTCGGGCGCATGCGGGAGTCTGTCTGACTGTCTCTCCCTGTTTCCAGCTTCAGAAAAATGAAAAAAAAAAAAATAATAACTCTTCTGTGAGATGTTTTGGGGGCTGGCAACATACCTTGTATCTACATATCTGGTCTGTATTATTTATACTGTATAATTTTGCATTAAACGTCCCTGGGCAACATTTCTAACAGTGGGGTTGCTTGACTAGAGGAGAAGAACATAAAAAAATTTGAAAGATATTGCCAAAAATGTATCCCTGAAAGACAACTCCAATTTATATGGAATTATCCTGCTTAAGAGTATTCATTTTCTAACTCATTGATACAGAGAACAAACTGATGGTCGCCAGATGGGAGGTGAATTGGGGGGATGGGTGAAAAAGGTAAAAGGGATTAAGAAGTACAAATTGCCAGTTACAAAAATAGTCATGACATGTAAAGAACAGCATAAGGATTATAGTCAATAATATATATATATGTATATATATATATATAGCATAAGGATTATAGTCAATTATATATATATATATTTTTTTTTTTCATTTTTCTGAAGCTGGAAACAGGGAGAGACAGTCAGACAGACTCCCGCATGCGCCCGACCGGGGTCCACCCGGCACGCCCACCAGGGGCGACGCTCTGCCCACCAGGGGGCGATGCTCTGCCCATCCTGGGCGTCGCCATGTTGCGACCAGAGCCACTCTAGCGCCTGGGGCAGAGGCCACAGAGCCATCCCCAGCGCCCAGGCCATCTTTGCTCCAATGGAGCCTTGGCTGCGGGAGGGGAAGAGAGAGACAGAGAGGGAAAGCGTGGCGGAGGGGTGGAGAAGCAGATGGGCGCTTCTCCTGTGTGCCCTGGCCGGGAATCGAACCCGGGTCCTCCGCACGCTAGGCCGACGCTCTACCGCTGAGCCAACCGGCCAGGGCTATTTTTTTTTTTTTAAGTAAGAGGAGGGGATATAGAGAAACAGACTTCTGCATGCATCCTGCATGATCAACCTGGCAACCTTGTTTGGGGCCAATGCTTGAGTACTGAACTATTTTTAGTGCCTGAAGCTGATGCTCAGACCAACTGAGCCACTGGCTGCAAGAGGGGAAGAGGGAGAGAAGGGGGAGTGGGAGAGAGAGAGAAGCAAATGGTTACTTCTCATGTGTGCTCTGATCAGGGATTGAACCTGGGACATCCATACACTGGACAGATATTCTATCCACTGAGCCAACTGGCTAGTGCCATTGTCAATAATATTGTAATAACTGTATTGTGATGGGTACTAGATTTTTCAGGGTGATCACTTCATGACGTATATAAATCTCTAATCACTATGTTGTACAACTAAAACTAATACAATAATGTACTGTATATCAACTATAATTGAGAAATAAATTTTAAAAAGAGTGGCCTTGGGCTACCTGTTCAGAGCTACCAAGCACTTTGCTGTTTATGACTGCTTCTACTGGCCCTGGGTGTACATGGTAATAGTAAAGGATGGACAAGGGTTGGCTTCTTCCAATTCCGAGCTGGGGGCAGATTAGTTAAAGGTCTAAGGCACCATGTGGTCTGCCTCCACCTGTTGGCAGCTCCACCGCCCTCCCCCTTCCCGAGGTTGCCTGGTTTTCCTCAAGGGCTTTCTGTAGAAAGACTATAGAGGCGGCCCAAGCTGGCTGCAACTCGCAGACCCTTCCTCAACGTGCAAGCTCGATAGGGCAGGGCGACTGTCATGAGGATGTGACCGATGAGTCTTCTGCTTGAAAGCAGTGTGGTCAGGCACTCAGTGGAGGCAAGTGTTCCCGACTTCAGAGCTATACCCCTCAGACTTTGCCTGTGTCTCAGGCCCTAGCTCCCCCCAGAAGGAGTGTACTATAGGTTCAATTTGGGTGAAGCCAGCAGGCTCCTATGCAAGAGCAAGCTCAGCAGGGCGGGGCCTCCAGAAGTCAGTAGGACTGGTTACACGAGTCTCCTGGTGGGGAGTGGCACAGACTGAGCTTGCAGGGCAGCCAGGAATTGCCTCCTGCAATGGGGCCACACAACCAGGCACCCGTGTGAGTCCCTGACAAAAGCTTCCCAGGGAGACACACTCTAAAGGTCCCAGCTCTGCCTAGCATCTGATCCCCTCTGTGGGACTGAGCTCATCAGGGAGGAGCCATCAGGAGTCCAAGGACAGGCCATGTGAATCGCCAGGTGGAGAGAGAGTGCTGTGCATGTGAAGGGAGGAAGAATGGCCCATTCCAAGGCTACACAACTTAATTACTTTCTGAAACTCTGCCAAGAGCTTCTCAGAAAAGAGTGCACCAAAGGTCTCTGTTGGATGCAGCCAGCAGGCCTTTCTGCAGGACTCGAGCTCAGCACAGTGCTGTCACCAGTAGTTGGAAGACTGGGCTAGTGTACTTCCCAGGCCGATGCTGTAAGAATAGGAGTGCTGAACCCAGGAAGGTGGCACCTGGGTCTCTAGCAAACTGCTGTTCTCTCCCAGGTGTTCTGAATCCCTATTGATTTTCATCACCAGATGCAGCATTGGCTCCTCTTCTTGGCTTGAGTGCTTTGAGTTGGGGATCCCAGTGTGGGTTTGAGACTCCGTGTTTTTCAGAGGTGACTTTTGCAGCTGAGATATCCCTCTGGATTCTCAGCCACCAAATGTAGGTTGGGGGTCAGCCCTTTCCACGACTCTGCCCTTCTTTCCAGTCTCTATGTGTCTTCTTCCTTGGTTATAACACTTCTGTGTCTCCTGTTCGTTATTCAGATTGGTTGCTCTATAAATTAGCTGTAAATTGATTTGGGGCTGGGAGAGGTGAGGGTAGTTTCCACCTACTCTACAGTCATCTCAGAGTCCTGAATTAGTCCCTTCCAGGTACTCTTTAATTTCAAGTAGATTACTGGGAAAAGGTGTAGAATATGCAGTCACATATTTTCTATTTTACAAGAAATTTACAGAATAGGTATGAAATGGTAGATCGATACAATACTGAGTTCAGTTATTAAAGAAGAGAATTCCATTTTCTATAATAAACATTTATTATGAATTAAATGAAACTACCTTTAACAAATCCATCTTACAATATTTTGTTTAATCACAACATTTAAAATCAAATAGGCCCTGGCTGGTTGGCTCAGTGGTAGAGCATCGGCCTGGCGTGCAGGAGTCCCGGGTTCGATTCCCGGCCAGGGCACACAGGAGAAGTGCCCATCTGCTTCTCCACCCCTTCCCCTCTCCTTCCCCTCTGTCTCTCTCTTCCCCTCCCGCAGCCAAGGCTCCATTGGAGCAAAGTTTGCCCGGGCGCTGGGGATGGCTCTGTGGCCTCTGCCTCAGGCGCTAGAATGGCTCTGAATGCAACAGAGCGATGCCCCAGATGAGCAGAGCATCGCCCTCTGGTGCGCGTGCCGGGTGGATCCCGGTTGGGTGCATGCGGGAGTCTGTCTGACTGCCTCCCTGTTTCCGGCTTTGGAAGGATGAAAGAAAGGGAAAAAGAAAAAAAAAAATCAAATAGAAATTTCTGGGAAATTGTACAAGAACACTGTTAGAACAGTTGTATAGGTTTTTAAAGTTGTCATTAAATATCCGTAAACATAGATAAGAACTGTCAGCATGGTGACATCCATGGGTGGTGGATATGCCTGGAGGAGGAGTGTTAAGACTTTGAAGAAAACACATAAACCAGTTTTCAGGAATACACACCCAATGGCACACATCATGTACCAAAAGCCCAGCTCTGCCGTTTATCTTATTCTTTCTTGACAAAACACTGGCTCTTTGCGTCTTTTGTTGCCAGACTATAACTATTTTTGGGGGGGTACATTAGTTAGACTTATTACTGATCCAATTAAGCTTTTTTCTTCTCTTTTACTTTCCAGATATCTATCCCAAGGATATAAATTTTGGCTGCTATTAATATTACCTTTTCTGACTCCTGCAGCAGTCCTGTAGAGTAATTATTCCTATCATTACTATTTTAGGAGATATAAAAGTTCATAGAATGACTTCTCTCAAAGTCATGTCAGCACCAGGACTTGAACCCCATGGCTTATGGGTTTTCTGATTCTTATAACTGACCCACTCAGCTTCTCCCATCAGTCAGGAGACTGAGATACTATCTCAAAATGGGGATTATACAGTCCACTGCTTCCCCTCAAACAACATAATGCAGGGAAACAAAATTAAACGGCATTTATTGAAACCAAATAAGGAGTTTATTTAATTTTATAGTTTTACTCTTTGTAGGTTCATGCTAGACAAACTGTTGAGAAAATCTTGATGAAGGCAAGTTTCATATAAACAGAAGTAAAGCCTTATCTGCCACATTCTCCCTTTTTTTGACTCTCCAGTTCAGCTCTGGTTCTTGTCTAGTTCGTCTGTCAGACTGCCGGGGAGCCAGCACAAGAAGCGGAGAGTTGGGCTGTGGTCCAGCGAGAGGGCCTTTTCTGGGTCACTTTCAAATGTTTTCCTACACTGTCAACAAGGACTGTTCTGGCGGAGCAAGAAGTCTTGTTAATGTCTTGTATTCTTTAGTATCTCTTCAGACTTGCTCACCATTTTGCACCTGACAAGACATAGATGGAGTCATTATTAACATTTTTTCTTTATGTTTAATCATCTGGTCTTTTTTTAGGATGTTAAAACAGTCATTTAACGTAAAATTCCTTTTTTTTTTCTATTGAGACCAGGTTTTACCACCTCTGCTGAGAATGTCTCTATTTATTTGTCTAAACATAGCTCAAATCCCCAAATTCAATAACAGATAACTTGCTGATGTTTACATTGTATTTGTATCCCACCATGTAAAGTTACAACTGGATGATAATTTGCCTGCCAGTGACTATCATTTGTATATCAGGCCTTTTCATGTAGTTGAATTTTTGGAAAAACTATAGCAACTATGTGAGTGTTTTGCACTGCTTCATGTTATGAAAATATATGTCATTTAAATAAGATACAAATTAGTGACATAAGGTGAGGATTTTAAGGAAAGATTCAAAATAACTGAACTCATATATTTTAAGAGACTCTATAGCATTGCAGGGGACAGGAGCAACCAAACAGCCTGTCACTTATGCAAGACCCAACTCTGTTTCTGGTCATCTCTATCATTCCAGTCTTTTTTCTTTCCCATTCCCATACTATTTTAACCAGTATTACTTTGTAATGTACTTCATAAGTTAACTAGATTGCTGACTTAAAAAAATAAAGCATTAAAGAATCAAATAGTTTCCCTGATCAAATAATTAAGGGCCTATATTGCTTTACAATGAAAAATTAACTAGACACTCCACTGTGTACTAGAGAAACAGTATATAGAAATGACTACAACCTAGCTCTGCTCTTTAAAGGAGGGTATAACTCATAAAAAGATACTTCTATGACAGTGTGGTTAGTGCCATATGAGAGGTATGCAGAGTTCTGAGGAGGGGCCCCTAATTTGGCTTAGGCTAGAGGGAGGTTTTGGTAAAGATTTGTCAGCAGTGATTATAAAGCATGAGCTGATTCTTTTTTTTTTTTTTAAAGATTTTATTTACTGATTTTACAGTGGGGGGTTGGGGGTAGCAAGGAGTATCAACTCATAGTTATTTCACCTTAGTTGTTCATTGATTGCTTGCCATATGTGCCTTGACCAGGCAAACCAAGGGTTTTGAACTGGGGACCGCAGCATTCCAGGTCAACACTTAATCCACTGCGTCACCACAGGCCAGACTGTGAGCTGACTCTTAAAGGATGAATAAAATTTAGACACATGGGAAAATAAGAAAAACCAAATCAGCTGCTGCTGCTGAAATATGGCCTTGTATATTATTTAAACTTATAGGAACAAAATTTCTATAAAACCCAAAGGATCACTGTTACTACTCTGTAAGGGACTTGCAGGATTTATTTGTAGAAACAGTCTTGAACTTTTGAACTTCATTTTATCGGACCCTATTGTAAGAGAAAGATACCCTCAGAGTGGTAAAGTTAGTAATATTTTACTGAAATACTAGATTAAGATAATAATGTTTCATTTTGTTGAATTTGGAATTTAGTATTCAGATTTCTCCCTGGGCAAACTAAAAATAGATGCAACTTGTGACAGAGTGGTGAACAATTGCAAGATATGATTCAATTCTTTTCTTGCTCAGCAAAAATAATAGAGTGAGTCACCAAAGACTGAGTTACCAAGGTGCAAACATTTTCTCACAAGATCTTGAGGATGTGCCACAAGATGCTAAGGGATCTCCAATAAAGATTTGTCCCATAGGAAAGAAATGCCTAGTGATTATGAGTAGAGCAGAAAGTGCCACCTACTGGTCTTTGAGGGAAATGTACAAATGTGCTTTCTAAATTGAAGAGCTGAAATTTTGTTTCCCGAGTTTATGAAATACCTGCTTGGTTTTTTTAGTTACAAGTACCCAAATAGGGCATATAATGACAAAATGTTTATAATTTTAAACTCAAAAGTAGCAAAAACAGAGAAACAGTCAGGTGACCTCAGGTGATGAGAGTTTATGGAAAGGATATATTTCTAAGAAAAGAGATATAAGAAACTGAATTACTGGCCCCAATAGCCAGATCTCTTTAAAGAATTGGAACAATAGCTCCTTGTTAAAAAATTTCAGCAGTTATAGAAATTTGAGAGTTGCTTTGTTCATATTGTTATTGTATCAGAGGCATAAGCTACTGTGTCCCACTCTCAACCACCCAGCATAACTGAAGCAATCAAACAGCCCTACAGAAAAGATGTCCCTGTGTAAATGCTACTCCCCTCTAAGTAACCCAAAAGCAATGGATGCCAGTCTTGGCCCTAATCATGTAGTTCTCAAATTTTCATATTACCTGGAGGGTCCCATCCCATCTTCAGAGTTTCTGATTCACTAAGGATGGGATAAAGAGAATTTGCCTTTTTAAAAAATTTCAAGGTGATGCTGAAGACCATATTTTGAGAAGCACTTATGTATATAGTATCCTCAAATTAGCTTTTCAGGGCTTTTTATTAAATTAAATAGGCAAAAAAAGATCAGTATATATCTTGTGGTAATTGGTGGGATTTCAATAATGAAAGAGAGAAAAAGAAATATGGAGGAAAGCGGAAGAGAATTGAAATGAATTTTGAAAAAGTATCACATTCATTCATTTGTTCATACATTCAACAAGTATTTACTGAGTGCCATATGTGTGTGCTAGGAATTGTTCAAGGTTGTGCTAGAGATACAGCAGTGATATAGTCTATAGAGATTTGAGGAAAAGTGATTCAAACAACAGTTCTATACTCATTCGAACTGTAATTCAAGTGGAGGGGTAGAGCAGGTGCATTTTTAGATATGCAAAAGTGTATATTCCCTGCATGACTTTTATTTTTCAATGATGTTTGATGAAAACACACTCTAGTAAAATATAGAAGTAAACTAACAGGAGGAAGAATGGAATCCAGAAACACAGTATGAGAAAATCCTTAGGATGATAGACATCAGTCTGAGATACACGTTGGTTTGTAGCAGGAAGATAGAAGACCCTGAATGAATGATCTCTGGAAAAAATAGAGATTTCATAGAAGATCTGGTCTATTGAATCTTAAAAAAAGGAGATTACTATAAAAATAAATTTTATGAAGAAAGAAAAAAACAATGAGAAACTCCAGGAAGTCTGTATAAGAAAGGAAATACAATCACTGTAAAGTTCTTGGTTTTACAAATTCCTAAAAGTGTAGACAGAGGTGAAAAATTTTAACAATAACTTTATATAACTGTATTGAAAGAAAGAAAGATGGAGAATAGATGGAGGATTAGAGAACAGATCTCAATACCTCTACATTGTAGTAGTAAATAAGTAAAATGTAAAATAGCTAAATAAAAAACTAATAGCAGCCTAAAAATGTTTTGAGATTTGACTTGAACTAACAAAAAAATAGTGAAAGGACTTAAGTGTTTCCCTTTAGAGCATAAGATGGATAGGAGGGGAAAAATAAGACATGATATAGTTGCTTTTTTAAATGAGACTTTTAATCTTATTTAATTTTTGAAACTATATTCAAATATTACTTTGATATAAATTATTTTAGGAAATATAAAGCAGCTGTATGTAGAATTAAGAGATTTTACTTTAAGGCTTTTCTTGTATTAAGAAAATCTGTCTTCTTTCAAGATATGCACTCCCATGTTCATTGCAACATTGTTTACAATAACAAAGATCTGGAAATAGCCCAAGTGTCCATCACTAGATGAGTGGATAAAAAAGCTGTGGTACATATACACAATGGGTGTTTATATGGTACATATACACTATGCGGTCATGAAAAAGAAGAAAATCTTACCTTTTGCAATGGCATGGATGGACCTGGAGATTATTATGCTAAGTGAAATAAACCAGGCAGAGAAAGACAAATACCATATGATCTCACTTACATGTGGAATCTAATGAACAAAATGAACTGAAAAACAGAATAGAGGCAGAGGTGGGATCACAGGGAGCAGAGGGACAGCTGTCAGAGGGAAGGGGGATGAGGAGACAGGATCAGAGGTGAAGGGATTAGTGAAATTATATATACATAACACAAAGATACATATAACAGGATAACAAATCCCAGAGGGAAGTGGGGGATGGAGTCAGGGGGAGGGGTACAAAAGGGGTGTAAATAGGGACATGATGTTGGGGAGTGAGGGTGTTATATTGAGTGGGACACTTGTATCTGTTAACACAATACATTAAAAAAATTAATAAAAAAATAAAGGCATAAAAATAAATAAATAAATCTGTCTTCTTTCTTATAATAATTAAATAAAAATGAAAATATTTTTGTTGTTCAGAAAGAAGGTTCAACATTTATAAATGTAATGTGAATATCTTGTCTTCAATCAGATCAGAAATTAAAAAATAAGCTTAGGAAGAAAATATTGGGGCCTATTAGATACTTGCTATAATATGCCTTATCAGAGTCTGAATTTTATACTCAGTGGTTCTCAAAGTGTGCACCAGGGTGCACTGGTGTGCCCTAGAAGATATCCAGGTGTGCCCTATGGTATTCCAGAGAAATATGTGCCTGTTGGGGACCAAAAAACCAATGGGTTTTTGGAGTTTAGATTTTTGGGGGACAGAGGTGTGGGGAATTGGCTGTAAACTGACAGTCTGCCCAACTCCCCACCTCACTTGTCTGATTAGGTTGCAAGGCTGTTAAACTGTGGTGCTGGATTGTTTACACTACTCCCCATGTTCCCCAGAAAGACTGGAGGCAAGTTTCTTCTATCCTTTTGTTTGGTGTAAAGTTAAAATGATGTGTATGGTGGGGGTTTTCTGCACTCAACACAATTAAGAGTAAAAAGAGAGGAATTCTTCAATGTATTGATGAGGAAATGAGAGTTTGCCTTTCAAATATGTGCCCAAACATTGAAGAAGTCGCTAGGACATATCAAGCTCATGTTTCTCATAAACACAAAAATGAAAAAACACATTTGCACTGGGACCTGCTGAATTTACTAAATCTTATTAAGAATGTATTTATATATATAAAAAGATATTTTTTGTCGTTTTATTTATTTATTTGTTTTTTAAAATTTTTTAACCCCTCTTTTTTACAAATTCTAAAAAGCATAACTCAAAAAAATGTAACATAAAAATGTTTTTTAATGTCAGAATAAGTTTAATTTTGTCATATTTATTTCATTTAATTACCATAAAAGCACACTTGGACTTTATATTTTTTCTTTAATTTTTGACTTAATTATTAACATATTCTCAGAAATTTGTATATAGTATGCCTATAATTATTTGTAGGATTTTAAATGCGCCCCGACCTCAAAAAGTTTGAGAACCACTGCTCTAAGAGCTCATCTCAGCCTGTTTCTTCACTTAATGATGATTTACTATTAATGTGTACTGAGCATTGTAGAACCAACAAAATTATTAAATATTATTATTAAATGTTATTATTATTATTAAAATGTTATTCTACCTATGTCAGTGTGTTTTCAGTCAGGAAACCAGAAATTGAGAAGAACTGGCATCCTCTGGGTAGAGTCATTTCAGGATCTTTAGGTGGTAGAAGAGAGATGGGAGGAAGGTTGGCTTTTACTGGCAAGAGAGGCACAGTGGGTTTGGGGATTTCATTTTCTCAGGCTCATCTGAGTTCATTCAGATTTCCCATTCCATTTCTGAGAGGCAGTGATTTTTCATTTATAGATTTTACAGAGAGAGGCGTAGGGGGTGGTGGACAGGAAGTATTTGCTTCACTCTCACTGTTTATTAGTTGCTTGTCGTCTGTGCCTTGACTGAGCAAGCCCAGGGTTTTGAACTGATGACTGTGGTGTTTCAGGCCGGCTGGTGCAATGTCCACTGCACCACCACAGGCTGGGCTGAGTGGCAGTGCTTTAAATTGACATTGTTATTCTGTAACCCAAGGGCAAATGTGGGCTTGAATACCAAAAATCAGTATCCATCACACTGCCTGGAACCTGATCCTTTGAGATGCTCAGAGAAAACAATGTAGCTAATACTCACACTGTATTAAGAACATTTTCAGAATGGTTTGGCAGAATTTGCTTGTCACTGTAGAATTGCTCTTTGAAAAAAGATTGGCAGCCAGTTCTCTATCCCCTACAACTGTAATGGCCACCTGTTCCTTTTTTGTTTGCTTAGGCACTTTTTCCTCTGAGAGATCATTCTTTAATTTATAATTCTTCCTATTGTCCCCATTTCATCTAAAATCTGCCTTTATTATTGCAAATAATACCAACTGGAGATGGTAAAGAAATAAGTTAAATGAGGATATCAGTTTTTTTTATTCAGAATACAGGAGACAGCATAATATTGTGGTTACGCATGTGAATTGTAGATCCAGATGACCCAGTTTTATTCCCTATAGAATGCTTAATGTTAGCTATTATTATTATTTTTAAAAATATTTTATTTATTGATTTTTAGAGGGGGGGGAGAGAGAGAGACAGAAGGGGGAGGAGCAGGAAGGATCAAATCCTATATGTGCCTTGACCAGGCAAGCCCAACGTTTCCGGCAACCTCAGTGTTCCAGGTCGACGCTTTATCCCACTGCGCCACCACAGGTCAGGCCATGTTAGCTATTATTATTTACATTAATTTATAATCAAATAATTGAAAATACTGCCTATTTAAAAATTCACTCAATCTGTGGACCATTTCAGAGAAAAACATTTCAAGGGCAGTTGTGTATGTAGTACCTCTGCTGCAAACAGTTATGTTTCATTTTCTGAAAGTCTTGGAGTATCAAGTAACAATCAATAAGGCACTTTTAAGGCTTTTAACACCTAGATAATATCTTTTTTATGGTAAATATCAAGCCAGTTATAAAATACGTAGTAAAATACCTTTTCTGGTATTAAAGTCAATATCTATATTTTTTGATGCTTTCCAAGAGTTACTGAGTTGAGAATTTTTATTTAGTTTTCCAGTCAATTCATTTTAATGATGACTTGACTTCATCTTCCTCTATTTCCCTGGTTGTTTGACATGACTGGGTTTTTTAATCTGTTTGTTGTTAGCTGCTTTGTTTTTTAAATTTTATGTAGGCACAGCTTATTTTACAAGGTGTGGTTCTAAACGTCCATTCAATGTGTATCTGGACAGGTTTTAAAGATGTCAAGATAAGTAAAATAAAGTCCCAGTTACACAGATTCTCAGACTACTTTCATATAAGAAACATTGTACACTGAGCCTGAACAATGGCTTAAGCACTCTAGTGAGAGCGTTAAGAGCTATGCCATATATTAATACAAAAACTTGCTAAGCTCTTTTTCTCTTTGTAAAATAACAGTAATAGTACCTACCTCATAGGATGCTTTAAGGAACTGTGATTCCCCAACTTGGCGGATTATAAGAACACTTGAGGCCCCGGTCAGATAGCTCAGTTGGTTAGGGTGTCATCCAGATGTGCAAAGGTTGCAGATTTGATCCCTGGTCAGAGCACGTACAAGAACAGATTGATGTTTCTCTCTCTCTCTTTCTCTCCCTTCTTCTCTCTCTAAAATCAATTTAAAAAAAATTACCTGAAGCATTAAAAAAAGTATTCTTGCAGAGATTGGAGGTAAGGACTGGGGCAACTATAATAAGTACTATAGGTGACTTTTATAATCTTTCAATATTTTGGAAACACTGCACTGTCCCAAAGAGAGATCTGGACTATATATTCAGACCAGCTGAATCAGAAACTCTGGGTCTAGCAACCTTAACTTAAAAACATACTCCTGGTGATTCTGATACTAAAGTTTGAGAACTATCCAAATCAACTCTAATGATTAATAATAACATAGAGAAGAATCAGCATATTACCTTCTAGTCCAGTTTCCAGGCGTCTGTGTGCACTTTTTTGTCAGTGCTGTTTTATATATATGTAAAGCCAGTAGTAGCGGCCATCAGCACAGCCGCCTGGCACATGCAGGTTCACATTGAATTCAGATAGATCGTAATAAAACAACAGAGCCAAGAACTGGTGGGCCATCCTTTATTCTAGCTCGCAACCAGTGGGCGAGAAAATATACACAGCGGGAAAACACTTCCCTTTCCATTCAGGGCTCCCAAAGCCACTAACTTTCTCTGTTTTTTTCTAGAATCAAAGCCCTCACCAGCCTCATTCACCTCTGTTCCCCTTCAGCTCCTTGCCTCCTCTGCAACCACGTGGCCTCTCTGCCCTGCAACAACGCAGCCTCCAAAATGGCCTCCTAGCTCCTCCTTTTAAAACTTTTCAGCGAGAAAGCCCTCCTCCAGTACACATTAGCATAACCAAGCCCCTTCCCAAGCAGGAAGATAATCAGCTGCCCCACGTGGGCAGCGGCCATCTTTAACAATAAAAGCAAGCAAACTAGAAAATACAGATTTTACAAACTTATTTGCCCAACAATATAAAACTGTAAAAATGGCTGAAATCACCTAAAAGCTTAGGTTCTAGATTAAATAAGAGAATTCCTTGTAGACAAGACATGGTAGCTTTATTTAATCTTTTGGTCAATTGAACTAATAGTTATTGGGTACCAAAGTGTGTATGAAATAGTTCCTGCCATCAAAAGATACACAATCAACTTGATGGGGCAAGAAATGTGCAAGTGATACTTGACCTATTTTATTTAGCGAGAGAGAGAGAGAGAGAGAGAGAGAGAGGGAGAGAGAGGGAGAGAGGGAGAGAGAAAGACAGGAAAGGAGAGAGATGAGAAGCATTAACTCATAGTTGTGGCACCTTAGTTGTTCATTGATTGCTTTCTCATATGTGCCTTGACCAGGAGACTTCAGATGAGCCAGTGATCTCTTGCTTAAGCCAGTAACCTTGGGCTTGAGCTAGTGACCATAGGGTCATGTCTATAATCCCACGCTTAAGCTGGTGACCCTGCGCTCATGCTGGTGAGCCTGTGCTCAAGCCAGTAACCTTAGAGTTTTGAACCTCGGTCCTCAGAGTTCTAGGGAAACACTCTATCTACTGTGCCTCTACCTAGGCAAGCAAATGATGTTTGCCCTTAAACAATTTATTTAGCCTTTCTCATTTCTATTACCACAAACATATTCAAATAGTCTTTAAATTCTATTAATTCTGTCTCTGTAACGGTTTCCTTCCATTTCTCTCCATTTGCACATCACTTTTTTACATCAGACCTTTTTCTCTCAGAGCCTCTTTGAATCTTCCTGCCCTAAAGAGTTTCCCTCCTTTCGTAACTGGTTTAATGTTTATAATAAAAAGATATTATCCAGATGTCTTTACTCTGTACTCAGAAGGATCTTCCAAAAAGTCAGATCTTATCATATCATTTCCCTTTCTGAAATCCTCAAGGGCTCCTCATTCTAATAAAGGAGAGTATAAACTGTGTTACTTCTTAAAGGTCTGTATAATCTCAATCCTTTGGCCACAGTCTCTTGTGAAGCTGAAGGACCAGCATTCTTGGATACGTGGGCAAGTTTTATAGTACTCGAAGGTCATGACAATGACACTCCAAGGCACACATATCAAGGGAGGTCTAACCTGGACGATGGGATATGACAAAAAATTTAGATGTGGAGGAAAGAGAAGGAGATGGGCAATAGAGGTGAATAATGCTGGTGAGGTAGAAACCTTTGATTCTAGGAATACTGGAATGAGTCAGTGGCTTTGGGAACCCTGAATGGGAAAGGAAATGTTTTTCCACTGTGTGTATTTCTTGCCCACCAGGTGCAAGCTAGGATTCACCTGGCTCCGTTGTTTCATTACCACCTGTCTGAATCAAATGCGAACCTGCAGGGTCTGGGTGGCTGTGATGGCAGCCATGGCTACTGGGTTTATAATTGCTTCTTGGCCTTTTGGCTAAGATCAAGTGTATTTTGTTTGTTAAATTATTTTGTTTATTAGATTCCACATATAAGTGAGATCATATTGTGTTTATCTTTTTCTGACTGGCTTATTTACCTAGCAAAACAAAAAATACATATATTGATATATGACACACAGACATAGACAACAGGGAGATAAATGGAGGCAGAAAGAGACTTGACTTTGGGTGGTGAGTGCATGATGCAGTGTGCAAATGATCTTCTATTGAATTGTACACTTGAAACCTGTATGGTTTTATTAACCAATGTTACCCTAATATATTCAACTAAAAATATACAATTGAAAGAAAAAGAAGTTATTTGATTTCTTTGGGCATTCTTAAGTCATATATCTCCTTGCCAGTATTAGTAGTGGTAAGGTTCTGGAAGACCATCTACTACAATGGTATAATATGACAATGAACCCAAATAACATGTGAGAAAGTTGGTAAAATTGGAGGGTAGGACAAAAAGCAAAACATAGTTGTTTTGGGGCTTTGTGAAGAATTGTGTCTTCACTATAACACCGCACCCCATCACTGACAAAATTTTGGTAGTTTTCAAACAAGAGTGTTACTGGCTATCAGGTTTCCAGCTTTAACTCCAGCTTTGTCAGGGATTCCCCACTTCCTCATACCTCACTCCTTCTAGCGCTAGTTATCTTTTTAGCTTGTTATGGGAACAATGAGCCTTGGTACTAAAATCTCTAATGCTCTAAAGAAAAAGAAAATAAATTTAATTCCAAGAGCAAAATGTTGTCTTTACTAGTCCCTGAAGGTCCCATATTAAAAAGGAAAGTTCTTACAAATTCTTATTCATTTACACTGCCTCATAGATTTGTCTCAGTGGTTTGTATATATTAATGTCCTGAAAAAATGTTTAAAAACAAAGATAAAATAAAGTTACAAGGATAAGGAAAAGAAGGGTATTAGAGCCTCTCTAAGAAGCAACAGAGAAATATGTATATTTAACTGCTGAATCAATTTTAAAGCATTTTGAAATCTTTATAATAGCCTGATGATAAGTGTTGAGTCACTCACTGTGACTCCCTTTGCGGTAACTTTGTGAGATGAAGAGAGACAATGATAAAATGTATTTTAAAACCTATTATAGAGGAAATAAGTGGTTACCATTTAGTGATACACAAAGTGCAAAACCCAGCCTGAGAAAATAATGTGAATTCAATTAAAATATTCTTTTTGTTTTAGGCAGTGTGGTATGTACTTCAACGGACATACATAAGTGAACAACACATTTTTTTTTTTTTGTATTTTTCTGAAGTTGGAAATGGGGAGGCAGTCAGACAGACTCCCGCATGCGCCCGACCGGGATCCATCCAGCATGCCCACCAGGGGGCGATGCTCTGCCCCTCTGGGGCGACGCTCTGCTGCAACCAGGGCCATTCTAGCGCCTGAGGCAGAGGCCATGAAGCCATCCTTAGCACCCTGGCAAACTTTGCTCCAATGGAGCCCTGGCTGAGGGAGGGGAAGAGAGAGACAGAGAGGAAGGACAAGGGGAGGGGTGGAGAAGCAAATGGGCGCTTCTCCTGTGTGCCCTGGCTGGGAATCAAACCCAGGACTCCTGCATGCCAGGCCGACGCTCTACCACTGAGCCAACTGGCCAGGGCCAACAACACGTTTTTCTTGTACTCAAAGACCTCACAGCCTAGTGATGATGGTGGAAGTGGAGGTTGGTGGTGGCAATAGTGGATGTGAGAAGACATCTCTCTGTCAGGAAATAAGGTAAGGTAAATAATTAACTAGATCAGTAATTAAATAGATGAGTCATTGGCAGGGCCACAACAATGGCAGCCTTTTGGACAGAGAAGCACCTGTTATGGGTATTAAAGAGAATTTAGGAGACTACTAAGTAATTCAGGTTAATATGGCAGAGTGTGTTTAAAATTTCTCCCTGGCATAAGACTCAGTGTTATTGGGGCCATACTCAAAAAGTAGTAGATGCCACTTGGCTGCCTTGTCATAGGAGTCATGAAGGTTAAGAGCATCCTGATGACAGATATTCATTGATGTTTCTTCAGATTTCTTTTTTTTTTTTACAGTGACAGAGAGAGAGAGTCAGAGAGAGGGATAGATAGGGACAGACAGACAGGAACAAAGAGAGATGAGAAGCATCAATCATTAGTTTTTTGTTGCGACACCTTAGTTGTTCATTGATTGCTTTCTCATATGTGCCTTGACTGTGGGCCTTCAGCAGACCGAGTAACCCCTTGCTCAATCCAGTGACCTTGGGTCCAAGCTGGTATGCTTTGCTCAAACCAAATGAGCTCGTGCTCAAGCTGGTGACCTCAGGGTCTTGAACCTGGGTCCTCTGCATCCCAGTTCGATGCTCTATCCACTGTGCCACTGCCCAGTCAGTCTCTTCAGATTTCTTAGAAGCTGCTGAAAGTGGAACTTAATACAGAAATTCTCATGTACTGGTGATGCAGAGTCTTCAAATGTTGGTATTTTTGTAGGAATGACTTAAAACTATCTTATATGCTCCTTCAGGAGACATTGAAACTACCTAGGCAGTAGAAAGGAGACTGATGCACAGAAATAACTTCTGGTGAAATGTGCTTATTTTGAAGCCAAGATCTAGGAAGAAAGTTATACTTGAAATAAAGTATGCAGCATTAAACTCATCTTCCTTTGTCTGGGGAAGGACTTTTCTGTGGCAATGGTGACTTTCCAGAAACAGAAGTATGTGAGAGACAGGCTATAAGCTGACAAAATCCTAATAGCTTAGAGCTTTGTAGGGCCAGTAGCCGCAGCCACTATCACAGCTTCCTGGCTCTTGCAGGTCCCCATTTAATTTGAGCAGATCGTAATGAATCACTGGATCCAAGAACTGGTGGGCCATCCTTTATTCCTGCTCGCAACAGGCAGATGAGAAAATACACACAGTGGGAAAACACTACCCTTTCTATTCAGGGCTCCCAAAGCCACTGACTTTCTCCAGTTTTTTCCTGGAATCAAAGGCCTCACTCAGTCCCCTCTGCACACCTCCATTTGGCTGCCTCCTCCCCTGCCAGCACGTGGCCTCTCTCATCCCTGCAATGTGGTCCCTCTCAAAATGGCCTCCTAGCTCCTCCTTTTAAAACGTTTTGGTGTGAAAGCCCTCACCCAGCACACATTAGCATAACCAACTCCTTCCCAAGCAGGAAGGTAATTAATATTATCACCTAGGCGATGGCCATTCATGTGGGCAGCGCCATTTTTAACTATAAAAGTGAACATAAAAATCACATTAAACTTATTTACCCAACAGGCTTAGTTTAAGACTTAACTCTTCCCTACACCCTTTTTAAGACTAAGCTCTTCCCCACACCCTGGCCATTGCATGGTGGGGGATGGTGAACTCTTATGAGGATTCCCATTTATATCTTTAGATATGTGACTTTGTATCAGAAACATCCTTGTTTTACAAATGAATTTGTTCTCTGCAGTATATAATAAAGCTGGCTGGGGTGTTTTGCCCTTTTTTCCTGTATGCCATCAGGCTACAGGAGGCCTCTGGATTCCATCCTTTTTCTTTCTGTGCTTATTTCTTAATCTCCCACCGTTCTCCCTCAGGACCTGGACAATTATGAGTCACGCTGGTTCTCAGAAGAAGTAGAATGGCACAGTGAAAATGAAGCAGAACACAGACTGAATGACTAGGGTTTCTGCTATGGTCTCAATGTTTGTATCATATCAAGATTGATGTGCTGAAATCTCAACACCCATTTGCTGGGATTAGGAGGTGGGACCTTTGGGAGGTGATTAGGTTATGAAGTGGAGTCCTCATGAATGGGATTAATGCCCTTATAAGAGAGACTCCAGAGAGTTGGCTTGCCAATCATATGAGGACACAGCAAGAAGAGGTCATTCTGCAACCCAGAAGCTGTAAGGCTGGCAGCCATGGCCATGCAAGTTCACATTGGATTTAGGCAGACGGTAAAGAAACTGTGGAGCCAAAAAATGGTGGGCTATTTTATAGTCTCCCAAAAGCAGACAAGCAAGCTGGCAGGGAAAACGCTTCCCTCTCTCTCTCTGGATTCCCTGAGCAAAACAGACTGGGGGAAAAACCCCTTCTCCAGCAAAGAATAGCAAACAATGGCCCCTACCAAACAGGCAGGCAATCTGCAATTTGCAATCTGCCACCCTGAGGACAAGTACCCACAACCTTACATAGACTATGCAGACATGGCGCTGCCCGTGTTCATGCACCAATCAGGCAAAGCACAGTATGAGCAAGCCTAACGCACTTGTTACACACTTGTTTGCCCAACAGGGGCCTTCACCAGAACCCAGTTATGCTGGCACCTTGATCTTGGGCTTTCCAGTCTCCAGAACTGTGAGAAATAAATGTTTGTTGTTTATAAGCCATATAGTTTTAAAGCAGCCCAAATAGACTAAAACAGTTCTGAAAAATTAAGTAAAAGCAGAAGAAAAAGCATCAAGATCCCAGTAGAATCCCAAAGTTCTAGCTTCCCTCTCTAGAAACAGTCCCTAATCTATTAATGGGTAAGTAAATTAGTACAGACATATGATAAACCATTCTTGAAAAATCTGTAGGATATTAAAGTAAAAATTTCAGGTCTTAATGGTTTATGTTTTTTTTTAATTTAGATTTCTATATTGAGTCCAATGACTAATTTTCCAATAAAGTTCTGACAAAAACTCACAAGATGGAGTTAAAGCCAGACAGGGAAGATTATTTTTGCTTTGAAGTTCCTGAAATAGTTAACCACAATGGGTCTAGTACTGATTGGAAAAAGGGAAAAGGTTTAGTTAATCAAGAAAAATAGAAATATAGGTCCAGGCTATGTTAGAACAATTCCCGAAGAAGTATGAAGTGATTTTTTTTATTTTGTTTCATTTTTTATTAACTTCTTCAGTTTGCTGATAGCACCTGAAGATGAAGAGTGACTAAATGAAGTCACAATTCACATTAGCATCAGATTTTGAAATTTAGCACTTCTATAAATTATGCTTCTATGTACTGCCATTATATTACTGGAGAAGTCATAAAGGTGATGATAATTTTGAAGAATGTGAGGAAGGGAGAGAATAGGCATTAAAAAAAAGTGAAAATGTTAAATGATGCTAAAGTTGACTTCAGTTGTAACTTTTTTTGTCTGTGTATCTTTCATATATTTCTAAAGAAAAGCCACTGTTGGCTAAACAAGTGTGTTTAGGTTTGCTCGCTAGTATTAGGGCAGCGCCGTGTGTGTGTGTGTGTGTGTGTGTGTGTGTGTGTGTGTGTGTGTGTGTGTGTGGTCTATGGAAGGCTACAGGTGCTTGCCCTCAGGGTGGCGGATTATAAATTGCAGATTGCCTGCCTCCATGGGGAGGGGCAATTGTTTGCCAGAGAAGAGGTATTTCAGTTCCTCCAGTTTTGTTGGCGAGTGCAGAGAGAGAGAGAGAGTGCTGAAGGGCTTGGGAGCCCTGCTGAGGCTGGTGGGGGGGGCCTGTGAGGAGAAAGGGATGTGGTCTTTCCTGCCTGTTTGCTTGTCTGCCATTACGAGACTTTCGTAAATGGAATGACCCACCGTTTTCTGGCTCCACAGATCCATCTGCCCAAATCCAATGAGATTCTGAATCTGCATGGTGGTGGCCACTGGCCTTACAGACACCTGACCCTCTAAATGCATGCAGCAGGAAGAAGCAAGTACCCCTCTTTGAACTTGAAAATGTAATGGTTGTGTCAGGACTTCAGGCTTACTAGGCAGGAGAGTCAGTCATTGCTGAAGCAAATTCTTATTTATGATGCTTACCAATAACTTGTTTTCAAGTGAATGGTTTTCATTTTAACTTATTACTTTAAAAATTTTGCTTAACTTTTCTCTTAAATGATAGAGGAAATAAGAAAATGGCTTTTATAGCACTTTCTAACATGGGTGCCCAGCGTCTTGGTGACCTTTCCGGACCCTGCCCTGAGGGAGGGCCTAATAGAACTCACAACGGACTGGATGCTCACTAGATCAGTAGGGAAGATAACATCGTAATGCGATTCAAAGGCTCTTGGAATCTTTTGTAACACTCCCACAGAAAAATTTCTTCTTCCTTTCTTTAGAAAAAAATCCAGATAGTTTTTTTTCAGCAACAAAAATGTGCTTCATGTGGAAACATCTTCAAGTGGGTAGTCTCAGAAAAACAAGTTGAGTTAAGTCATGTTTTCCTTGCATTTTCACATTTTGTTTTACTTTTCTAGAGCATGGGGTATGGGAGAGTGGGCTTACAGGATATTATGTGTTACCTTGAGAGTTCATATTCATATGTATTTAATCCCTGTTGGTAGGTACTTTAACTTAAAATGTTATTGATCAACTCCAAGATTCTGAAGCTGTGTTTGTATCAAAAGGTCCGGTCAGTGAGTCTGGAAAAAAAAAATACTAATCATTGAGTTCTGTACAGAAAAAGCTGTATTTTCTTGCCCAAAGTGATTAAAGGGAAGAAGTTATTTTTGTAATATACAGGCTGGATTTTGTAGTTAAAATGAAATGAGCTATAACCAAAGTACATATGATTTGTGAGTTTTTAAATTTTTCTATGAATATTGAGAAGCTTAGAGTGGAAAGTATAAATTTTCAATGTACTATAAATTTAAAGATTTGTTTTAGCAGTAATACTCTTACTTCTTAGCTCCACTATTTCACTTTGTTTTAAAAGCCTTGGCTCTGGTGCAGCCTGTTTCTCCATTGGTACGAAGGATGTTGATGCATGTGGACCAGTCTCTGTCATCTCGGCACTAGCAGAGCATCACCATCATCATGACTAAACACACAGAGAATGCTCCAGTCTTGTCTTATAACACACATTTATAACACATTACAGTGCTTTCAATGTGTGCAGAATATTTAGGATAGTTTATGAAAGCTGTGAAACATGAGTGCAGCACCAAAAATACAGCTAGGCAAAACTCAGATGATAAGCCTTCTATGGGCTAGAAAAGGGAGAAGAAGGTAATGGTAAAGTTGCATGTGTTCGAAAGACTCTGAGAAGGAGCCTTGTGTGTTCTCTAAAGGAAGGAGATGGATTCCCCAGGAAGTCTGAACATCTGTCCTCTCTCTCATTTCCTGTCTGGAATCACACAGGAGGCCACCTTACAGCATTGTAGGGTTCCCATGCCACCATGTTAGGAAATCCATAGCAACAAGCTCAGAGGTAACTATGAACACATTCTGGAGTTCAACAATGATCTAGACTTCTGCTGTAGTTAGCAGTTTAGTAAGTACAGATGCCTTGTCATTGCAGTATAACTATGGTAGCCTTGGGGTGGCATGGAAGAGCTGCTAATTTTTCCCATGTCCTTGGGGAGGACACAGTTGTTAAATGAGAGAGAGAGAGAGAGAGAGAGAGAGAGAGAGAGAGAGAGAAAGGGAGACTTGGTAGACCCAAGGAAGTCTTACAGTCTTGATGGGAGACACCACAAAGGCAAGAGTTGTGAGTCACAGGACCAGAGACCAGGTAAGAACTAGGCTGCCTCAGCTAATGCCAATGTGGCCCAATGAAATCTTCTGAGCACTGAGTGAGACTGAAATGTCACTGGAGGGCAGCAGAGCATAGGGCCCAGGAAATAAAGAGGAGAATCAGCTGCCTTCCCTTCAGACACACAACTTTCCACTTCCCATCACTGGTCCTTAAGAAAAGCAGAAAATGACAATTTATAAATTAGTTGAGTTCAACCTGGAATGACTGAATTTACTCTTAAAATAGTAAAATTTTGTTTTCTGCTTTTAAATTTAGCATGCAGCACCACCAACTCCCAGAATACTGTAAAGTCTAATCCCTTAACTAATCCCTTGTTTTATACTACTCATGGCAGTTCTATTTCTCTAATCGAACCCTGGTATAGAAATTGATGTTGAACACGGGCCCAGAAGAACAGAACCCAGAATTGGTTCTTGGATGTGACTAGATATAAAGGCAGTAATAACCTTGTTTCTATTGGTAAAAAGACACTTGCTTTTCATGGCATGCAGTGATAAAATAGTTACTTAAATGATCATCTATAGATACTTATAATTCAATCTGTATGCAAGACAAAATTTTCTTATAAGGCAGTGATGGAAGGTTTCAGGTCCTAACTCAGACTTTGAGTGGGGAACAAAAACTCTGAGTTCACAGTTTTCTTCCCTCAAATTCTCTAGGTCACTTAGAAGCAACCAAATTACTCTATTATACTTCTTATATTAGGATGAGCAACAATACTGCTTTGTTCAGGACTGAAGGGTTTCCTGGAATGCCCAACCTGGAACAGTCCCAGGCAAACCAAGAGGAGATCATATTCACTAAATTTTTCTATATGACAGCATTTACTTGATTCCAGAAACTAGTTCCTTCAAGGATCTGGAATATACGAGAATAATAATTTCTACCACAACTCCATTCAATTCACATTTGCAGATCTTGGAGAGTGAAAGGTGGTTACTTTAAACTTAGTCTGGTAATTACTTTAATTACAACTGATTTTCCAGATGAAATTTTGTTGCTGGCAAAGAAATCAACACATCCTCTGCACAGGGTAATTATTAACATAGCAAATGTTTTCTTCTCTATAATTGTTAATAAAAAACAATTTGCTTGTGTTGACACCTTCACTATCTTACCTCAGCTACCTATATCAACTGTCTAGCATTTCACCATTGTCAGGATCTATAACTCAGGGTTCTGCTGAGAAAGAGCACCATTAGGAAATACAGGAATACCTTACATTACTGTGCTGCTCCAGCGAACACACAAATGATAGAAAAGCAAAACAGTATTATTGCTGATGTTGAGAAAGTTTTAGTGGTTTGGATAGATAGTCAAACCAACTATTGATACAACTTTTCCTTAAGCCAAAGACTAATGCAGAGCAAAGTCCTAATTCTCTTTAATTCTGAAGGCTAAGAGAGGTGAGGAGGCTGCAGAAAGAAAGTTTGAAGTTAGCAGAGATTAGTTCAAACAGTTTAAGGAAAGAAGCATTCTCATGATATAAAAATGCAACGTGAAGCAATAAGTACTGATGTAAAAACTCCAGCATGTTATCAAGAAGATCTAGCTAAGAACATTAATAAAGATGCTACACTAAACAACAGATTTTCAAAATAGACAAAACAGCCTTATATTGGAAGAAAATGTCATCTAGGATTTTCACAGTAAGTGAGGAGAAGTCAATGTCTGCTTTCAAAGCTTCAAAGGACAGGCTGACTCTCAGATGACTTTGAGGGGTTTAAGAGTTCAGTGGAGGAAGCCGTTGAAGATGCAGTGGGAACAGCAAGAGAAGTGGAGTTACAAGTGCAGCCTGACTTGGGACTGAAATGTTGAAATCTCAGAATAAAACATCAGTGTATAAAGAGTTGCTTCTAATGGATAAGCAAAGAGAGTGGTTTCTTTGGGTGGAATGTGTTTCTGCTGAAGATTGTTGAAATGACGATAAAGAATTTAGAAGACGGCATAAGCTTAGTTGGTAAAGCAGTGGCAGGATTTGAGAGGATTGACTCAAATTTTGAAAGAAATCTCATTGTAGGTAAAATGCTATCGAACGACATCACATGCTACAGAGAAATTGTGAAAGGAAGAATCTTCGTGGCTATAGCCACCCAATGTTCACCAACTACCACCCTGACCGGTCAGCAGTCAGTAACATCAAGGCCAGGTCCTCCACCAGCTGAAAGAGTATGGCTCTCTGCAGGCTCAGATGATGTATAGCATTTTTTAGCAATAAAGTATTTTTAAATAAAGGTATGAACATTTTTTAGACATAATGCTATTACACACTTAATAGACTATGGAATAGAGTAAAAATAAGTTTTCTATGTACTGGGAAACCAAAAAATTCATGTGACTTACTTTATTGTAAAATTTGCTTTATTGCAGTGGTCTAAAAATAAATCCTCACTATCTCTGGGGTGTGCCTGTATATAAGATAAGAAGGGACTTATTAGGAGGAATTGGCTCACATGGTTATGGAGGCTGAGAAGTCACATGATCAACCATTTGCAAGCTGGAGACCCAAGAAAGAAGGTGGTGTAACCCTAGTCCAAGTTGTGAAGGCCCGAGAACCATGGGGATCTGATGATGTCAATTCCAGTCCAGTGGCAGAGAGAACTGTGTTTCAGCTCAAGCAAGCTGGTACTCAGGAAGCAAAAAATACCAAATTCTTTCTCTGCCTTTTTGTTTTATTTTATATTATTTTATTTTAGAGAGAAAAGAAAGAGAAGGGAGGAGATGAGTTGCTTCTCATATGTGCCTTGATCAGGCAAGCCCCACGTTTTGAACCAGCAACCTCAGCATTTCAGGTTGATGCTTTATCCACTGTGCCACCACAGGTCAGGCTACTTTATTTTATTTTTTGAAGGCTGTTACTGGATTGGATGAAGTATGCTCACATTGGGGAGGACAATCTACTTTACTGAGTCAACTGATTCAAATGCAAATCTCATTCAAAAACACTTTCATAGACTCATCCTTAAGTAATATTTAATCTGATCAATCCTTGGCCCAGTCAAGTTGACATACAAACAACCATACTGCACAGGATCTAGCAAGTTGTTTTGACAAAGGCCACATAGTAAATATTCTTCAACATGTAGTCTCTTCCTCCTTCTCCCCATTATTGTTGTCATTTTTCTCCTCCTTCTCCTTTTTTCAAGTATTTAAAAATGTGAATGCCATTTCTTGCTTTCATCTTTAGGGGGTCTTTTGGGGGGGGTTGCTTTTTTTTTTTCATGAAGTTGGAAACGGGGAGGCAGACAGACTCCCGCATGCGCCCGACCGGGATCCACCCGGCATGCCCACCAGGGGGCGATGCTCTGCCCATCTGGGGCATCGCTCTGTTGCAACCAGAGCCATTTTAGCGCCTGAGGCAGAGGCCACAGAGCCATCCTCTGCGCCGGGGCCAACTTTGCTCCAATGGAGCCTTGGCTGCAGGAGGGGAAGAGAGAGACAGAGAGGAAGGAGAAGGGGAGGGGTAGAGAAGCAGGTGGGCGCTTCTCCTGTGTGCCTTGGCCGGGAATCGAACCTGGGACTCCTGCACGCCATGCCAATGCTCTACCACTGAGCCAACCAGCCAGGGCTATCTTTAGGTTTTTATAAGAAAAGCTCAAAGAAAGTCATGGCCTGCTGCTTGAAGCAAGAAGTCCCACATTCTGAAAGAAACTCACCCCCATTCAACCGATGCAAAGCAAGGAACTGGTGGGGCACAGTGGGCCCTTGCTTGTACTTAGCACCAGATCTGGGCCTACAGGGTGCTCCTGGGTGGGCTTCTTGGAATCTTGCTGACTATGCAAGTAAATGTCAATGTAAGAAATATCCAAACCTGTAGGGAATTTTTATGAATTTATTTGAGCCAAACTGACAACATATACCAGGAAGCAAGATCTTAAATCTGTCGGAGAATGGAGAATAACAGTTGTGGAGCTCCTTTTTTGCATTTGAAATTAAGGAGGGAACATAAGAAAGATTACATGGAGGTGGGAAAGGCAAAGTGGGAATTGGATTACAGGAGAGTTAACAAGATGACGTTCTCTCTTGAGGTTGCTGACAGCTTACTTCAAAGGTGTGTTAACCTAGATGCACAGGAACAATGGACAAGGCCTGCTCACTGCAAAGATAAATCTCCTAATAAAAAGTTATATGCCAAAATAAAAAAAAAAAGGTTTTGTGCCTAATGTGTGACTACTCACCATGACCTGCCGTTAGGAATTTATGATCAGATCACCCTGTGAGGTTACTTTTCATTGAATCCTTTTTTTTTTGTCCATAGTAACAACATAATTTGTTGACAAATTACTGTAATAAGGACTATCTCACCATTGATTGTACTAAAACTGAAATCATTGTATTTGACCAACACTTTCCAGTATACTTAATTCAACAAATATTCATGATGATCTACTATGTATAAAGTTCTGTGCAAAGATTTAGAGACACGGTAACAAAGATTCTTTCCTTGACCAAATTCTAATCCGGTTCTTATACGTCTTTTTCAACTAGACCTCAACCTTTGGACTTCTGTGTATGTCTCTGCATTGTCCAATTTTAGCAAGAACACTGATAAATCAGTTTAACCAGAATCCCACATCCTTAATATCTGATCACCCTCAATACCTGACTGGGTCCCTCATGAGATCTGATTATTCTGGTATGCCTTCAGGAAGAAATCTGTTAGGTCAGATTAGCCAGAAACCCCCTTACGCCTGATTATTTCTTTTTAGTAATTTTTCATTTAGTGACTCCTTCCACTCCCATGTACCCCACTTTTTGATATAGATTCCCATTCTTCCATGATGTATTCAGAGTTGAGTTCAATCTCTCTCACTACAAAACCCCAATGCTGTGGTTCCTAACCCTATCATGATAGTTCTCCTGAACCAATTTGCCTTACTGTTTTCAAAAAATGTCATGGATAAAAAAATTTTTTTTTTCTTAACAATGTCTGGGAATAAATCAGACTTTTTTCTTTGTATCTTTTACAGAGAGTATTATCCAGCAAACAAAGTTTAAGCAAATAATTAAAAAACAAAAGGAAGGACAGTTGTGATATCACTCCCAAGGAAAAGTTATGTTGTTCTAGACTTAGAGGAAAATGAAATTCAGCATATTCTGTAGAATCTTAAATAAGGTTTTGCTTTTCATAATTTAGCTTCTTAACATGAAATTCATAATTAAGGTGACTTAATTACTGGTAAGTTACTCTTATCCTAGCAGTCAACACTTAGTCAGCGGTCAGAAAGGGAGGTGAGGTCCATAAGGTTGAGAGGGAAGCTTGGATTGAGAGAGCTTTATTTAGCCAGGTGACTTGCTGAAGGGTACTGTACCATGATCGATTCCATCCAGAGGTTCTCAGCTGTTTTAATTAAAGAGTCAAAGCTCCGGCCTGACCTATGGTGGCACAGTGGATAAAGCATTGACCTGGAAATGCTGAGGTCGCTGGTTTGAAACCCTGGGCTTGCCAAGTCAAGGCACATATGGGAATTGATGCTTCCAGCTCCTCCCCCCTTCTCTCTCTTTGTCTCTCTCTCTTCTCCCTCTCTCCTCTCTAAAATGAATAAATAAAATAAATTTTTTTTTTAAAAAAAGAATCAAAGCTCCAATAATAAAAGGTAATGTTGGAAAGGGTAACTTTAATATGATGGCTGTACCTTTTAGTTTAGTGATTCTCTAATGTGGTGTGAGCTTATTAAAGTACAAAGCTTATTAAATATGCCAGTTCCAAGGTGTCTTTCCTCTGTTAGGGGCTTAGGAGAATGCATTTCTGTCAAGCACTCCAGATGATTCTAAGGTAGGCAGTTCATTATCTACACTTTTGATAAGTACTGTTCAATAGAAAAATCAAAGGTGTTATATTGGCATTTGTTTCTTGAACTTCCCAAGAAGAAATGCAACAGCTACCTTTAGTATTCTATTTTCAAGGACGTTAAACGCAACCTAAACCTTTTATTTTTCTATTTTATTTTTGTTTCCACCTTTGATCTTTTAAAGTACTATTGGTCTTTATAGTCTTACTTCCTTTCAGCTTTAGCGTGCCCAGTTCGTCCTTATGCTTATGCTGACCTTCTGAGGTATGCTTGGATTTTCTTTCTTTCTTTTTGTGTGTGACAGAAACAGAGAGAGACAGAGAGAGAGACAGATGGGGACAGACAGACAGGAAGGGAGAGAGATGAGATATAGCAGAGCGAGTGACCCCTTACTCAAGCCAGAGACCTTGGGCTCAAGCTGGTGAGCCTTGCTCAAACCAGATGAGTCCACACTCAAGCCAGAGACCATGGGGTTTTGAACCTGGGTCCTTGGCGTCCCAGTCTGAGGCTCTATCCACTGTGCCACCGCCTGGTCAGGCTGCTTGGATTTTTTTGTAATTATGTTCTTGCCTTGATTGATGCTGTTTTTTTCTTTTTTAGGCACAATTTTTGTTGAATGCTTGTTCTTCAAAAATATTACCGAAACCACTCACTGAGAAGACAAAGCTGACTTTATTCTCATCCTGGGAAGAAGAGCTCTGTGTCTGCATCTCAGCATCCTAGAGGGTGGAGGACAAAGTTGAAAGATTTATGACAGTTTTGAAGTTCAGATTAAACCTGGGCTTTAAATACAGAAGCTTGATTAGAATTGGGTAAGAGTCACGGTGTAATAGTTTTAAATTAGTGGCTTTTGAGGTTGTAAATTCAGAGTTAGGGGATGTCCACTGTTATTTGTAGGTTTTTCTTTTTTTGTATTTTTCTAAAGTGAAAAGCAGGAAGGTAGAGAGACTCTCATATGTGCCTGACTGGGATCCACCCGACAAGCCACTAGGGGGTAATGCTCGGCCCATGTCGATGTTGCTTCATTGCAACTGGAGCCATTCATGTGCCTGAGGCAGAGGCCATGGAACATCTCAGTGCCCAGGCCAACTTTGCTCCAATGGAGCTTGGCTGTGGGAGGGAAGAAAGAGGTAGAGAGGAAGGAGAGGGGGAAGGGTAGAGAAGCAGATGGGCGCTTCTCCTGTGTACCCTGACTGAGAATTGAACCCAGGACTTCTACACGCTGGGCCGACGCTCTACCACTGAGCAACCGGCCAGGGCTTGTGTTTTTTTATTTAAGAGTTTATGAATCATTTATAACATTTTTGGAATGAGCAAAAAAGTTATTTGCAATTTTTATCTTCCTGGGCAAGAGTTTCCTGGATCAGTAAAGTTATATTAGTGACAGCAGCAGAATAATAAAGTCACATAGATGTAGACAGTAAGCTGTATGAGTGAAAGTAATTTTGATTCTCACTATTTAAAAATAAAAATTACTTGAATTATACATATTTTTATTTGTTGTTTTTGGTTTAATTTTACTGGTATAAATTAAAGTATACATTTTTTCCCCCAAGAAAATCAAGTTTGTTATGTTCCCTGAATTCTTTCATGATTGAGAATGTTTGCTGCTTTTTTAATGTGGAAAACATTTTGGTGAAATATTGTGTTATTAGAGGACATTTTCTTTCCCTCAGAAAGAACTATGAAAAAAGGTTTCTAACATTTTCCCTATGTACAACTAGACATAGAAGTTAGAAAGAAATATTTTTTTTTTCTTTTTTTTTTCTGAAGCTGGAAACAGGGAGAGACAGTCAGACAGACTCCCGCATGCACCCGACCGGGATCCACCCGGCACGCCCACCAGGGGCGACGCTCTGCCCACCAGGGGGCGATGCTCTGCCCATCCTGGGCGTCGCCATGTTGCGACCAGAGCCACTCTAGCGCCTGGGGCAGAGGCCACAGAGCCATCCCCAGCGCCCGGGCCATCTTTGCTCCAATGGAGCCTTGGCTGTGGGAGGGGAAGAGAGAGACAGAGAGGGAAAGCGCGGCGGAGGGGTGGAGAAGCAAATGGGCGCTTCTCCTGTGTGCCCTGGCCGGGAATCGAACCCGGGTCCTCCGCACGCTAGGCTGACGCTCTACCGCTGAGCCAATCGGCCAGGGCCAGAAAGAAATATTTTTAAAATAAGATTACATCCACTACCTTTTATATTAAAATTTAAGTTCATATAATTTTAAAAGAAAAAAATGGATAAAACAAGGAATTGCTAAATTTAAGTGAAGGTTAACATGTTTATTCATGAAAAGAGATACTACTTTGTAAAGAATCCTTCTAAGATTAACAAGAAAAGATTAGGGGAAAAAAGTGTAATCTAAACACCTTTCATAAGGTTTTAAAAATGTTAACTATTATTTCACTATTGTGATAAATGTGAATATTTGTGCTTTTGCTTTTACCCTCATGCCTTCCTTCCTTCTGCTGATTTTTTAGGTAAGTTGTCATTTTTTAAAATAAATTTATTTTTAACTAGCTGTACCCAGCCACACATTGCTGTGGCTCAGTGTGGTTAGCCACATGCAAAAGAATGAAACTCGACTACAGCTTGTCCCCGTGTACTAAAATTAATTCAAAATGGATCAAAGACCTAAATATAAGACCTGAAACAATAAAGTACATAGAAGAAGACATAGGTACTCAACTCATGGACCTGGGTTTTAAAGAACATTTTATGAACTTGACTCCACAGGCAAGAGAAATGAAGGCAAAGATAAATGAATGGGACTACATCAGAATAAAAAGTTTTTGCTCAGCAAGAGAAACTGACATCAAAATAAACAGATAGCCAACTAAATGGGAAATGTTCTTTTCAAACAACAGCTCAGATAAGGGTCTAATATCCAAAATTTACAAAGAATTCATAAAACTCAACAACAAACAAACAAATAATCCAATAAAAAAATGGGAAGATGACATGAACAGACACTTCTCCCAGGAAGAAATACAAATGTCCAACAGATATATGAAAAGATGCTCATCTTCATTAGTTATTAGAGAAATGCAAATCAAAACTACAATGAGATACCACCTCACCCCTGTAAGATTAGCTATTATCAATAAGACGGGTAATAGCAAATGTTGGAGAGGCTGTGGAGAAAAGGGAACTCTCATCCACTGTTGGTGGGAATGTAAAGTAGTACAACCATTATGGAAGAAAGTATGGTAGTTCCTCAAAAAACTGCAAATAGAACTACCTTATGACCCAGCAATCCCTCTACTGGGTATATACCCCAAAACCTCAGAAACATGGATACGTAAAGACACATGTAGCCCCATGTTCATTGCAGCACTGTTCACAGTGGCCAAGACATGGAAACAACCAAAAAACCCTTCAATAGAAGACTGGATAAAGAAAATGTGGCACATATATACTATGGAATACTACTCAGCCATAAGAAACGATGACTTCGGATCATTTACAACAAAATGGTGGGATCTTGATAACATTATACTGAGTGAAATAAGTAAATCAGAAAAAAACAAGAACTACATGATTCCATACATTGGTGGAACATAAAAACGAGACTAAGAGACATGGACAAGAGTGTGGTGGTTACCAGGGGTGGGGAGAGGGAGGACGCGGGAGGGAAGGAGGGAGAGAGTTAGGGGGAGGGGGAGGGGCACAAAGAAAACTAGATAGAAGGTGACGGAGTACAATCTGACTTTGGGTGATGGGTATGCAACATAATTGAATGACAAGATAACCTAGACATGTTTTCTTTGAATATATGTACCCTGATTTATTAATGTCACCCCATTAACATTAATAAAAATTTATTTAAATAAAAAAAAAAGGAAAAAAATTTATTTTTAACTAGCTGTACCCAGCCACACATTGCTGTGGCTCAGTCTGGTTAAATGGAAAAGAAAGAAAAGAGAAAGCACATGTTTCTAATATGGTTAATTTCATAATGCTTGTGGTTATACAATATTTTTGTTGTTCCATTGTGCAGATATAGAGATCGTCTGGTTTGCCGAGTCTAGAACACGCAACATATAATTGTCCATGTGAGAAGCAATCCATGTGTAGATCTAAAGTGCACAATTCTAAAGATTGGCCCTGAACTTTGTTGATGGTGTTTGCAAATGCCAATTGAATTGGGAATTGCAATCTCTTAAATTGAAATGGCATATCTGTTGGAATCATAGGAATGCGAGGAATGAGGACATCTTCACCTTTGAAAGGTCCTGTCAAGATTGTTGCTTTGATGACATTGCTCATTAATTTTTTACAGTGCACAGACCCAAACACTTCATGTTTTACCATAAAATCCATCAGCGATTTCAGCTTCTGTCTGAAAACAAGTGCTGTGATGTCATGCCTCTTCACTGGTGATTGACTAGGAAGTAAGGGCTGTTGTATATTGTCCCAAGCTGGATTGCATGTGAATGTAATGAATAGGTCAGGACGTCCGTAGTGACGAACATATGCAATTGCATCTTGAGTATAAGACGTGGACTGCCTGTATATGAAGATGGCAAAATAATTAGTCTTCCAACATTAGTTGTATTACCATCATTTATAACTGCATCTCACAAATGAACATATTCTTCAGAGCAAAGCTTGTTCTGATTCAAATGGATGAATATCAAACGTTCTGTTTCAATTTTTGCATACATATCTACAATGTATTGGTGAAACAATTGACGGCATTTCAAAGTGTGATTGTCTTCATTCTCTCGAATCATTAATTGGTATGAATAATAGTTCATTGCGCTGCATTTCATATTTGTTTCTTTGCCACTGACTGGATTTATCATCTTAACATTGAAGTGATATCCATTGGCACCATCCCAAAAAATAATTGGATATTGCAGGGCATCGTAGCATCAATGAGTTCCTGCAACTTTTGTCAATCGATTGTTTCTCTGATGAAAAACAATATCTCTAGACCCGGGTTCGATTCCCGGCCAGGGCACACAGGAGAAGCGCCCATTTGCTTCTCCACCCCTCCGCCGCGCTTTCCTCTCTGTCTCTCTCTTCCCCTCCCGCAGCCAAGGCTCCATTGGAGCAGAGATGGCCCGGGCGCTGGGGATGGCTCTGTGGCCTCTGCCTCAGGCCCTAGAGTGGCTCTGGTCGCAATATGGCGACGCCCAGGATGGGCAGAGCATCGCCCTCTGGTGGGCAGAGTGTCGCCCCTGGTGGGCGTGCCGGGTGGATCCCGGTCGGGCGCATGCGGGATTCTGTCTGACTGTCTCTCCCCATTTCCAGCTTCAGAAAAATGAAAAAATGAAAAAACAAAAAAACAAAAAAAAACACAATATCTCTAGATTGGAATTGATCTCCAACTATTACAATTGCCACTTTGTCTATAGTTGGATCATCAAATCTTCACACATGTTTTCCAGCAGCTGTTTTGTCAGCATGAATAACAATCTTGTGTGTATCAGATGGCATCATGTCAATTGCTATTTTGAACAAACACATTAAATTTTTTTTTTCCGTGAAGAAGCTCTTGCAGTTGGGGAATGATGGACCTTTTTATGCTGGTAGAAATTCTGCAGTGTGCATTCAATTCATCATTGCCATCATTGATGAAATACATTTGTAGCAATTTATGTTGACCATCTGGGGATGGAAGCAGGGAGCCGACTTTATGATAAATTTGTCCTTTCACTTTGAAAGTTGACATGAATTGAGCTGTTATGATTTCTACGCCAAATGATGTTATTTGGAAGCACGAGTTCTATTTCCTGATGTTAGATAGGACAGTGGTCCCCAACCTTTTTTAGGCCACAGACTAGTTTAATGTCAAAAAATATTTTCACGGACCGGCCTTTAGGGTGGGACAGATAAATGTATCACATGACCGAGACAAGCATCAAGAGTGAGTCTCAGACAGATGTAACAAGAGGGAATCTGGTCATTTTAAAAAATAAAACATTGTTCAGACTTAAATATAAATAAAACGAAAATAATGTAAGTTATTTATTCTTTCTCTGCGGACCAGTACCAAATGACCCACGGACCGGTACCAGTCCGTGGCCTGGGGGTTGGGGACCACTGAGATAGGAAATGCTTTGACTCAGTGGTATATCCTGCAAGCAAAGTTTTTAATGGCTCTGGCGGTTCTCCAAGTTGAGGCAGTTTAATTTTTCTGGTGGTGCAAACACATTCCTCTCATTTCCCCATTAAATTTCAGAGCCTTGCAATAAGGACACACTTCAGTCATAGTGCCGATGAGAACATGCCAGCTCAAACTATAATCATCAGCTGGATTGCACCAGAATGCAAGATGATTGTAATCACATGATTGCTGAGCACGGAGTTGTGTTTGATGCTGATCAGCTGTTTCTCGTTGATGTCTTTCAGCCACTCTCAGCCTACCGCATTCATTCTGTTGAGAAAGAAGCAGATCTGAAGCTGCAGAACGCGATCACTGTGCTTGCAACGGTGCATCCTCAAGTCTGGCTGCATGTAAATGGGTCATAAATCCGAAACATTGAAATGGAATCATAAAATATTTAGTACAGTGTGTGTTGCTTTTACATCCAACAGATGGCGCTGTTTTCCAAATAAAGCATGTTTTTTCCTGTCACAGATGTGACATCTATATCTATATAATAGTAGGTATATAAAAAAGAGCACATATTCTAATGCAACGTTGTGTCAAAATTTTAAAGCAATTGGTGAAGAATGTTTGGAGATTTAAGATTTTGAACAAACAAATATTTACATTTTTATTTATATAGATGTTTAAAATTCCTTTTTAGAGAGAGGGAGAGAGAGAGAGAAGAAAAAGAGAGAGAAGGGAGGATAAGCAGAAAGCATCAACTCCCACATGTGCCTTGACCAGGCAAGCCCAGGGTTTTGAACTGGTAACCTCAGTGTTCCAGGTTGATGCTTTATCCACTGTGCCACCACAGGTCAGGCAAGTTCTCATTTTTATGCATTCAAATTTATGACAGTTTAATGCTGCTCTGGAGCCACAAGTCTTGCCATCATTGTTCCACCACAGCTTCTCTATTTAAGGCTATATTAATTTTGCCTGACCAGGTGTTGGTGCAGTGGATAGCGTGCCAGACTGGGGCACAGAGGATTCAGGTTTGAAACCCCAAGGTTGCTGGCTTGAGCATGGGCTCATCTGGCTCGAGTATGGGCTGACCAGATAGAGCGAGGAGTTGCTGGCTTGAGCGTGGGATCGTAGACATGACTCCATGGTTATTGGCTTGAGCCCAAAGGTTGTTGACTTGAAGCCCAAGATCATTGGCTTGAACCCAAGGTTGCTGGCTTAAGCAAGGGCTCACTCGCTCTGCTGTAGCCCGTGGTCAAGGCATATATGGGAAAGCAATCAATGAACAACTAAAGGAGCCACAACAAAGAATTGATGCTTCTCATCTCTCTCCCTTCCTGTCTGTCCCTCTCTCTATCTCTCTCTGTCTCTGTCACAAAAAAATTAATTTTTATTTATCTCTTAGTTGGATTTCACAGTCAAATAAATGTTCTATGCAAAAATATTGTGTTCCTGAGCTCTTGTACATGTGAAAATACCTATTACCTTTATATTTCAAGTACAGTTTAACAATATATGAACTTCTTGGATTCCTCAAGACTCTGTTGACATTGGGTTTCTTTCCTTCAAACCTTGCTCCATTGTTATTTATCTTTTTCTTTTTTTATGTTTGAGTTTTTGAACAAGTTTCATTGTTTTTAACACTGAATGTCATTGAGGTATCTGAGGCAAGCTTGATTTTTTTTTCTTGTAGGTGACTTGTATTAGTCAGAGATCGCCAGGAAAACATAACAAATAAGAGATATTATACATATTAAGAAATAAAAAGTTGGGCCTGCCCAGTTGGCTCAGTAGGTAGAGAATCAGCCGGCGTGCAGACACCCCAGGTTCGATCCCCGGTCAGGGCACACATGAGAAGCAACGATCTTTTTCTTTCCTCTCCTTCTTCCCCTTCTCTTTTTCTTTTCCTCCCCCAGCCAGTGGCTCAGTTTGTCCAAGCTTTGGCCTTAGGCACTGAAGATAGCTCAGTTGATTTGAGCATCAGCCCCAGATGCGAGTTGTCAGGTGGGTTCTGGTTGGAGAGCATGTGAGAGTCTGTCTCTCTATCTCCCCTCCTCTCACTTAAAAAAAAAACATTTTTTTTTGTGACAGAGACAGAGAAAAGGACAGATAGGGACAGACAAACAGGAAAGGAGACAGATGAGAAGCATCAATTCTTCACTGGGCACCTTAGTTGTTCATTGATTGCTTTCTCATATGTGTCTTGACTGGGGGGTTACAGCAAACAGAGTGACCCCTTGCTCAAGTCAATGACTTTGGGCTAAAGCTGGTGAGCCTTGCTCAAACCAGAAGAGCCTACGCTCAAGCTGGCAACCTCGGGGTTTTGAACCTGGGTCCTCTGCATCCCAGTCTGATGCTTTATCCACTGCGCCACCACCTGGTCAGGCTAAATAAAAAACTGTGTGTGTGTGTGTGTGTGTGTGTGTGTGTATAAAATGAAAATTTAGAGGTCCCAAGATCTGCAGTCAGTAATCTGGAGATTCAAGTGGACTGGAGTAATTTGAGTCCAAATCCAAAGACTTAAGAATCAGGAGAGACAACTGGTACAAACTCTGGTCCAAGGGCAGAAGAAAATTGATTCCAACTCAATCAGTTTCCAAGAAAAGTTCTCTCTTAGTCTTTTTGTTCTAATCAGGTCTTCAATTGATTGGATGAGGGCCAATCTGTATTACTCAGCTTACTGATTCAAGTACTAGTCTTGTACAGAAACACCCTCCAGACACCTAGAAAACATTTGATCAAATGTTTGGGCACCCCATGATTCAGTTATGTTGACACATAAATTACCCATAATATGTGTTTTCTCTTTTGGGTGACTGAATTATTATTCTTTGTCTTTGAAATTCAGTAATTTAACTGAGTTATATTAATTTTCTATTCCATTTTTATTTAAATAATTGTATTAGTAGTGTCCAGAAGCTGTTACTACTTTCCCCATCCCCACTTCATAATAATTATCAAATAGAAAAAAAATATATGGGCAATTATTTTTTACCTGAAAATCATATTAATATCAGTGGAAATGAGATATGCAAACTGTGTCCAGCATTTTTTAATTCTGTCATTTGTTTAACAAATTGTGTCTATACTGCATTTGCTAGACTCATTTTTAAGTGAACTCTGCAGACAAGGTCCCTGCTTTCAAGTAACATCTAAATTTACTGCACAATCCGCACTTTAATTGCTCACATTTTTCTTATCATAGTTTTTAATTATGTGTAGTGTTCATCTGTCTTATTCATGGATGCCATTATCTTCTCCTAGACTAGATAAATTTCCATGTTATATACTAACCCTTAATGGAGGAATCAGAATGCAAATTAGTTGACATCCTTGTAGCTACCACAACTTGTAACACAGGCTTCAGTGATTGCAAGTACCAGTGTGAGACTGATGTGGAAATGTGGAAGAAGGAACTGTGGCTTAAAACAATAATCATTCAGCCCTGACCTGTGGCACTGAGGTCTCCAGTTCAATCCCCACTAGACAAGCTAGCCTGTTGGAATCCTGGTCAGGTCACATATGAGAAGCAATCAATGGTACAACTAAGTGGACAATGAGTTGATGCTTCTCTCTCTCTCTGTCACCCCCTTCAACCCCTTTTCTATCTCCCTTTCTCTCATGATCTGTCAAATCAAGGCAAATGGTAGCTCAATGGAGCCTCTGTTTCTAGAGTCCAAAGAGCACCAGATCTTCTTAAAAGCTAGAAAATCCTAAATTATAATTTACTCTATATTCTATAGGTCAAGGTCAAAGCATTTGTCCTTTGAATTTTTTGATTTATAAGCTATTTGGGCTTTGAAAATGCAACTGAAAAGAATCATAATGCCATGTGTTGATTTCCCTCCTTACTGCAAGAACAATATAGCAGTTTTTCAGAAAGTTCTTGCTTATTTTTTATTGTTAACGTTAGACTTTAAAATATAGTTTGAAGAGATTAAACACATTCAGAGTGGTATGATCATAGACTAAAATATAGTTTGGAAGTTATTTAAAAAACTTTTATTTATTGATGAGAGAGAGTTCTTGTTTCACTTATTTATACGTTTATTGGTAGATTCTTGTATGTGCTCTTATGGGGATTGAACCTACAACCTTGATATATGGGGATGATGCTCTAACCAATTGAGTTACCCAGTTAAGGCTAGTCTGGAAGGTCATATTAATGTAAATGTTAATCTTTTCAAAAATAAAAAAGTCATTTAAAGATTACTGTAACAGGTATTTTAAAAATAGTACAATCTGGCCCTGGCTGGTTGGCTCAGTGGTAAAACATCAGCCCGGTGTGTAGAAGTCCCGGGTTCAATTTCTAGTCAGGGCACACAGGACAAGTGTCCATCTACTTCTCCACCCCTCCCCTTCTCCTTCCTCTCTGTCTCTCTCTTCCCCTCCCATAGCCAAGGCTCTACTGGAGCAAAGTTGGCCCGGGTGCTGAGGATGGCTCCATGGCCTCCACCTCAGGCACTGGAATGGTTCTGGTTGCAATGGAGCAATGCCTCAGATGGGCAGAGCATCACCTCCTGGTGGGCATGCTGAGTGGATCCAGTTGGGCGTGTGCAGGAGTCTGTTCGACTGCCTCCCTACTTTTAACTTTGAAAAAATACACACACACAAAAAAAAAAGAATACAATCTGGCTTGACATGGTGGTGGCGCAGTAGATAGAGCATCAGACTGGGATGGAGAGTACCCAAGTTCAAGACCCTGAGGTCACCAGCTTGAGTCCGGGCTCATCTGGTTTGAGCAAAGCTTGCCACCTTGAGCCCAAGGTCACTGGCTTGAGCAAGGGGTCACTCAGTGTGCTGTAGACCCTTGGTCAAGGCACATATAAGAAAGCAATCAATGAACAACCAAGGTGCTGCAATGAAGAATTAATGCTTCTCATCTCTCTCCCTTCCTGTCTCTCTGTCCCTGTCTGTCCTTCTCTCTCTCTCTCTCCTCTTTCACACACACACACACACACACACACACACACACACAGTACAATCTGGTGGTTAAGGGTGGAATTTCTGGAACTTGGCTGCTAAGCTCAAATCTAACTCAACCTCTTACTGTCTGTGTAACCTGGAACAAATTACTTAGCTTCTCAGTGCTTCAAATTTTTTTAAATGTAAGATGGAAATATTAATAGTTCTTTCCTTATGGAGTTGTTATAAAGGCTAAGTGAATTCACACATTAAAGTCTTAAAATATCTCACCTATACTAGTTATTATTATTAGTATTATATAAATTATCAATCCAATAGTATGTAGCGAAAGAGAAAAAAAATAAAAACAAAAAAGGAAAATGGTAAAAATATGACCAGTGTGGTAGTACATATAAAGAATCTATAAATGTGTATTGATTAATATTTATTATGAAGAGACAGATAATTAGATAGAATTAACATTACAAAATTCAGCTACATGATTCATCCAAGAGTTAAATATAAAACTAAACCACACAGAAAGATAAAAAAAATAAATAAATAAAGGGATGTTTAAAATATATATCAGGAAAATTGTAACCAAAAGAAAATTGGCAAAGCAAAATAATACAAAGTAGAAACTAATTAGTGCAAAACCTATTGTTGAGATAAAGATTGCTACTATATGGTAAAAAGGGAAAATATTCACTAAGAAGACATAAAACTTATGAATTTCTATGTACTCAATATTGTCTCAAAATATAAAATTGACACAATTATAAGGTAAATTTGACAACTTCACAAACCTGTTGGGAGATTTTAAACAAATCTCTATCAGAAATCGGTAGATCAGCCCTGGCCGGTTGGCTCAGCGGTAGAGCGTCGGCCTAGCGTGCGGAGGACCCGGGTTCGATTCCTGGCCAGGGTACATAGGAGAAGCGCCCATTTGCTTCTCCACCCCTCTGCCACGCCTTCCTCTCTGTCTCTCTCTTCCCCTCCCGCAGCCAAGGCTCCATTGGAGCAAAGATGGCCCGGGCACTGGGGATGGCTCTGTGGCCTCTGCCCCAGGCGCTAGAGTGGCTCTGGTTGCAACATGGCGACGCCCAGGATGGGCAGAGCGTCGCCCCCTGGTGGGCGTGCCAGGTGGATCCCGGTCGGGCGCATGCGGGAGTCTGTCTGACTGTCTCTCCCTGTTTCCAGCTTCAGAAAAATGAAAAAAAACAAAAACAAAAACAAACAAACAAAAAAAAGAAATCGGTAGATCAAGTAGATAAAAAAGGTAATGATTTTAAACAAAACTAATACTTGATCTGTATCTCAAAATAGGAAATATTTTAATTTTATTTTTAATTTAATTTTTTTTAGAGACAAAGAGGGGGGGTAGACATAAGAAATATCAACTTGTAGTTGTGTCACCTTAGTTGCATTTTCTCAAGTGTGTGCTAGTCCCACTACAAATTCAAAGCAAAAGCAAAATATTTAAAACAGAATCAAATATAAATGTAAATATAGATATTTAAGGCAAAAATAGTTATACTTTTTTTCTTTTTTAGCTAGAGAAATAGAGATAGAGAGAGACAGACAGGAAAGGAGAGAGATGAGAAGCAACAACTTGTAGTTGTGGCACCTTAGTTGCTCATTGATTGCTTTCTCATATGTGCCTTGACTGAGGGACGCCAGCTGAGCCAGTGACCCCTTGCTCACACCAGCAATCTTGGGCTTCAATCCAGTGACCTTTGGGCTCAAGTCAGCAACCATGGGTCATGTCTATGGTCCCAGGCTCAAGCCAAAGACCCCATGCTCAAGCCTGATGAGCCTGTGCTCAAGCCAGCAACCTCAGGGTTTTGAACCTGGGACCTCCGTGTATTATTAAAATTAATTTTACCTAAGTTCACTGTACCACCACCTGATCAAGCAGAAGCCTTATTCTTTTAAAGCATCAATGAAATAATGAAAAATACTTATTTGCCAGACTCCCATGCAGCTTGGAGTAGCTATATGATCTAGACAATGACATGTATGTGAAATTCTGCTGGATGGGGTTTCTAAGAAAGCCATCTTTTATTGCTTAATTAATAAAGTACAGCCTTATTGGCACATTTCTTATTTTGTACTTTACCCTAAACCTACCAGTCTATCTCATTACCTGCCCTGGAGGGTAACAAACAAAGAGAATTCCCACAGGGGCAGGATTAAGCTCCGTGGAAAGCAATGAAGAGGGAGATCTACACTGCCCTGTCTCAAGTGACTATAATCATTAACTACATGTGGCTACTGAGCACTTGAAATGTGGCTCTTCCCCACTGAGATATGGTGTAAATGTAAAATACACACTAGATTCCAAAGACTTAATGTATAAAAAAACTACAAAATGCCTAATTAATACCTTTCCTATATTGCATATAACATGAAATAAGATTTGGGGAATATTGGGTTAAATAAAATGTATTATTAAAATAATCTCTCCCATTAAGGAGGGAGGAGTAAAGGGTGCTGCCAGTGTTCCTGGTCTGCCAGTGCCCTCCCTGAAGGGCTGTTTCTGACTTGCTTCACCTGGAGATTGGAATGAACTTGCATATGGAACTCTTGAGGTAGTTAAGAACAGAGTAAAAGGGGCAGGTGTCTTCCTGCACCTGGCTGGACTCTGTGAGACTGGGAAAAGGCCCCAAAATGAGCTCTTTTCCCAGGAGGGAGGGAAAGAAGTGAACACCAGAGGAAGCAAAAGATACAGGCACCTGAATAAAACCAGTGGATGCCTGCGACAGCTATGTACTAAGGTCCAGATTTTAGCCATATTGACAGGTAAAGGTCTTTTCCCCAGTCTGTAATGTCTGGGAGAGTCGGTAGTTTCTTCAAATATAAGGACATCAAGGTTAAGCTACAGGAACATGAGGAATCATGAAAAGATGATATACAACCAAAGGAAAAAAATAAATCTTTAGTAAGTGACCCAAAACAAATTGCCTGACAAAGAACTCAAAATAATTATCTTAAAGAAACAGTCCCTTCAAGTTGATATAACAAAATGCCCCAGAATGGCTGCTTACAACAAGTATATTGACTTAATCTTCATGCATATATATATATTTTTAATTCAAAACTCCAATTGGAATCAAATTATGAGGTAACTTTTGGAAGTGTTGCTTGATTGTTTTAAAAACTTATTAAATTTCCTGGAAGAAACAGCTTTACAGAAGACTGAAAATTTATCTAGTTTCTCAATTTCAGTTAACATTTCTGTTTTCAAGATATATTGAGATAAAAATAGACCTCTATGGTACAGTTTTGAAAGAATGCAGAATCAAATTATGAGGTAGGAAAATCAAATCTCTGGCTTTTAGGAACTTCTATTTTTCTGTTCTGCACACTGGTACCGACTTCCCCATGTTAGCACGAGAAGTATGCAATTGGGAAAGAATTGGAGGGATTAGATGCATATTTATTCAAAGAGAAAGATATCTTGAAGGTTAATAAAAAAAGAAAGATATTACAGTCTGTATTTGTGTACTATCTGTCAGGGATGGATGAATCTAAATGATTTTGTACTGTCAAGATATCTTGCACAAGTTTCTGGAAAGGATTATACTCAAGATCATGCTTTATTGCAATCACCTATGTTTCAAACTTTTAAAGTCATGTCTGATTTGAGGAAAATATCCATCTGATTCTGGTTCATTCCCACTAACTCACTTTTTTTTTTGTTTTGTTTGTATTTTTCCAAAGTCAGAAGCAGGGAGGCAGTCAGACAGACTCCTGCATGTGCCCAACCGGGATCCACCCACATGCCCACCAGAGGGCGATGCTCTGCCCATCTGGGGTGTTGCTCTGCTGCAACTGGGACCAGTCTAGTGTCTGAGGCGGAGGTCATGGAGCCATCCTCAGCACCCAGGCCGACGTTGCTCCAATGGAGCCTTGGCTGCGAATGGGGAAGAAAGAGACAGAGAGGAAGGAAATGGGAAGGGTGGAGAAGCAGATGGGCACTTCTTCTGTGTGCTCTGAGTGGGAATCAAACCCAGAACTTCCACACGCCGGGCCAACACTTTACCGCTGAGCCAACCAGCCAGGACCTTCAACTTCAACTTACTTTTTTATTTGCAACATAATCTCTGAAATAGAAGACTTCAGGAACAGCTAAACTTAGTTTTTCTTTCTCTCTCATAAATAAATAAAAAAAAACATTCAAAATCAGAGTCCAAGAACCCTAAATGAAAAGTTGTGATTGGGAAAAAAGAAAGTTGTGATTGGTATGAGTAGCTCTTCAAGTTAGCTACTATAAAGTTGATCCCCAAAGTCAGCAATTTAAACTGGGCTTATTCTTCTGGTAAATTCTTAGTGGAAAATTGCAGGATAATTTTTTGGCAGAGTCAAGGAATTTAATTTTTATAACCTGGAAGTTTTTTAGAGTTACTTTGATTCAGCAAGTGGTTTATTGAATACCAGTAAGGGGTTGGGCTCTTTTGGGAATGAGAAAATTATATTAGTCACATTCCTAACCCTCTAATAACATCAAGATTTATTGGATCGGTCAGACATAAGTGACAGATCAGAAAGGTGTTACTGGCCTGGTAACGAGAGCTATAGAGGTCTTTTGGGTTTATCAGTGGGAGAAATCAAATAAGGCTTGATAGAGGCCAAGTGTGTGTGTGAGTGTGTATATGTGTGTGATTTGGTTGGGCTTTAAAAGATATTAATATTAATATCTGCATGAAAAATAAAAAGCCAGCATTGGAGGGTTACAAGTGAAGGGAGCTTTTAATAGAGAGATACAACATCAGTATGGGCATAGATATTTGGGCAAGAAGTTCACATACAAGGCAGGTCTGTAGGAGATTTTTGTTGGGGAAACACAATTATATTCTCTATTTTGTCTCTCAAATATAACCTTTCCCAGGATTAGTGACTTCTTTGTTTAAAGTGCCTTTGTTAAATCATATAACTTTTCTCACTTTTTTAAATTGTAACCCTGAGTTCCTTTTCAGACAGCTAAATAAGTAACCTCTGTAAAATGTCTTGGCTTAGTATAGATTTTAAAAATAATTTAACTTTTGGAAGTGTTGCTTGATTGTTCTAAAAACGGATTAAATTTCCTGGAAGAAACAGCTTTACGGAAGATTGCAAATTTATCTAGTTTCTCAATTTCAGTTAACATTTCTGTTTTCAAGATATATTGAGATAAAAATAGAGCCCTAAGGTACAATTTTGAAAGATTCAGAAAACACACATGACCTTAAAATTCTCCAGGCTCTGAGGAATACAATATAGATACTGACTTTACATGTGAAATTGAGACTCTTGTACATAAAATTTCTTTTATCTTCTTACTTATACAGAGGAAATGCATGTCAAGTTGAAATAGCCAATTCCCTGTCCTGCAAAGTAGTAATAATCAGAGGAGGGTAGGTAGGGAATAGAGGGTAGGTAGGGAATAGTTTCTTTTTTTTTTTTATGACTCCCAGTTGTTCAGCTAGAAATAGTTTTTAAAAATCCCTTTGGCGCAGAAATAATGTCAGGTGGACTGCATCATGGTTACAATCTCACCGCTGTTCTGGCAACTCATAAATTATGACAGCAGGATAACGCAGCAGCCTCTGGCCAAGAATATAAAAGAAGGCATGGTTTTCCTTGTTTTCACTGTTTTTCAAGAATGATGAATCGCAGTACATGTATTTTTAAACTTAATTGTTTTAGAAATGCAGGTTTAGCTAGTATAGATTTCCAATCACGAACTATGAACAGAAAGAAACAAAAACAAGATACTTCTTATTTTTTCATAACAGTTTTTATTTTGAACCCCTCTTCTGCCGGCTGGCAAAGACTAACTCTCAGTTAATAGAATCATTTCAGGGGTACCTGCCTTCCTACACATTTCCCCCATATTGTATCTAAATTTCAGAGAGCTTACAGGGATTCTAGGAAGATTTCATCTCATCTTTGGTTATTGTCATCTATGACATTAGCTGAAATAACTTTACTTTTCCCACTTTCAGTAACTGGTCCATGTGTATCACTACTGTATATACTGTCTCAATCACTTGGCCTCTGTACCCCACTTGGTATTCAAAAACCTTTTCATTCTGCTCCTGGACCCCAATAATAAAGGGGGACTCTTTCCATCTAGACAGGCCTCACAGGCATCCTGTCTACTATTCTCTTATGCTGCAGAAGGAGGACATAGCTCATCCAGCTTTATGTGAAAACAAAATAATCGCTCCTCTCTGATTCCTGGGTTGCTCTACTTTTCAGTCTTCAGGCTCTAAGGCAGGGGTCCCCAAACTACAGCCCACGGGCTGCATGCGGCCCCCTGAGGCCATTTATCCAGCCCCCGCCACACTTCCAGAAGGGGTACCTCTTTTATTGGTGGTCAGTGAGAAGAGCATAGTTCCCATTGAAATACTGGTCAGTTTGTTGATTTAAATTTACTCGTTCTTTATTTTAAATATTGTATTTGTTCCTGTTTTGTTTTTTTACTTTAAAATAAGATATGTGCAGTGTGCATAGGGATTTGTTCATAGATTTTTTTATAGTCTGGCCCTCCAATGGTCTGAGGGACAGTGAACTGGCCCCTTGTGTAAAAAGTTTGGGGACCCCTGCTCTAAGGGTTCTTTCTTAGTGGACCGAGAGCATGCAGACTTTTTGCTTTCACGGTCTCTTCTCTTCCTTCCACTGTCCCACACCGCCACTGTCAAAGGGAGTCTCAATCTGGTCTGAAGGTGATATAAATAACTTTCCCTTTTTCCTTTCCAATCTATTATTTAAAGCATACGTTTTTATGTTTTTAAGGGCTTAGACTTTGGGACCTCAGACACTCAAACCCTTGAAAATTAAATGTCAAGGGTTTTGAAACTCATAAGCTTTTTGCTGAGTCATCACTCTCCCTAAGACTATGCACCATTATGCTCATTTGTCTTAGTAAGAGAGAATTACTGGGAAATAAATTTAATATATCAAAATATATACAGCCACACATGTTATTGGGTATATTTATAAAAATGTACAAAGAATATCTATTTTTATTTTTAAACATCTTGCTTTCAAGAATTGCAAATAATAGTCTTACTCAGAACTAACAAGTCAGCCTGTTGCAGTCTCATGAATGATTGTCCCAGTTGAGCCTGAGCTCTGCGTTGATCAGGCGTCCCCCGATTTGACTTCCCAGTGCAGTGGGACACTCCTGCTTATTAATCAGCAGGGCTGGCAGCCTCTTCCAGACTACTCTTAAGGTGGCTATGAGGATTCTACTTATTAGTGCTGAGACCAATTGCCACTGGAGGAAAGACACAATGGACACACAAGTTAGTTGCAAGAATCACATAGGCAGTTTATTACTCACAAATCCTTTTGGTGTGCCTGGGTACAGCTTAAGGGGTCCCTGTTGGCATGCTCCTCTCAGCTGTCTTTGGTCAGAGTGGCATGGAGACAGTCCACATCAACATTGGAGTCTGGGCGACTACCACAGCACGGGGGTGGAGTGGGGGGTGGGGTGGGGCTTAGCTTTAGTACCTTTTCTGGCCAAAACCTTTTCTAACAGGTGTCAATCTACATGATTATCATCTCAACCCACCTTTTAATGGGTGTCAATTTATAGGATTATCACTTCAAACTACCTTTTTGGGAGTTCCTCTCAGGGAGCCCTTTTATGTTAATCTTCTGAAATGTCACATCAAGCCACTTTTAAGGTATTCCTAGGGAAGTTTCTTGTTTATGTTAATTTACAGAGTTATGACATCAAGCCACTTCTTATCTATATATAACTTCACACACACACACACACATACACACAAACACGCTAACTGGGCCCTGCGTGAAAGGCAGAATCTGTTTATCATATCTGTACACAACTATATTAATTCCTATCCAGACGGCATAACTTTATTTAATTTTCTTAATTGCTTTTAATATTATATCTTAATTATTTTATATATCTTCCATATTATTCTATATTTCTATATATTTAATTACTATAACCTTATATTACTGCAACAATGGTAGAAGACATGAGACTCCTGAGTCAGAGACAAAGGCTCATTTATTACTCACAGAAATAGCAGTAGCCAGAATAACGATTAACATTTTTGGGTTATTTCTGGGTCCCCAACTCTTACCACTGATGCCAAGATTAACAGATAACTACTGTATATATAGTGGGTTCTGTTATAAGAGAGGAACATTCAGCTCAGGAAATCTGAATTACCCCAAACCTCAGTAGCAGAAAACAACGTTTATTATTTCAGTGTCTGTGGGTCAGCAATCGGGCCGCAGATTAACTCAAGGAAAAGATTGCAAAAGAGGTGTCAGCTGAGTTTGCAGTGGTTTCTGAAGCTTATCTGGGGAAAGATCTGCTCCTGAGCTCATGCAGTTGGCTGTTGCTAAGACTCAGTTTCTCCGAGGTTGTTGCACTGAGGCTGTCCCCACAGGCAGCTCAGTGCAGCACAACGAGCCAGCAAAGCAAGGCAACACCAGCTAGAGAGTGGCAGAAAGACAGAAGTCTCCGTCTTTCATAACCTCATCTTGGAAGCGACATCTTATCATTTTTACTATATTCTCTTTATTAGCAGCAAGCCTCTAAATTTCAGCTCACATAGATGGGGAGAGGATGACACAGAGAGTGAACCCCAGGAGGCAGAAGATTTCTGGGAACCATTGTAGGAGCAGCTTACCACAGATACATTTATGGATTTACTTATAAAGATATACCAATAAAGAAAAGTTTGCAAAACATCTTAATGTACTGAAAGACCTTTGGTATTAGACTAAGGACATAGGTTCTCATTAAAGCTCTGCTATTAATTGAGTCTACCTAAATTCCATGGGTCTTACTTTCTCTCTAAAATGAGTATATTGATAAATATGTTTTGAAAGATCTCTCTCTTCTTATTCTAAAAAAGATGACTGAAATCAGTATTTTGGATATTTCTAAGAAATAAAGTAGTAGAATAATAAAATGAAAAAGTAATATATATTTACACAGGTATACACATTTGGCACTCATTTTTATATATAACACATGAGTTTGTTTTTTTGATAGAGACAGAGAGAGGGTCAGAGAGAGGGACAGATAGGGACAGACAGGAAGGGAGAGAGAGAGAGATGAGAAACATCAATTCTTCATAGCAACACCTTAGTTGTTCACTGATTACTTTCTCCTATGTGCCTTAACTGAGGGGCTACAGCAGAGTGAGTGACCCCTTGCTCAAGCCAGCAACCTTGAGCTTCCAGTCAGCGACCTTTGGGCTCAAGCTAGCAATCATGGGGTCACATCTATGATCCTGTGTTCAAGCCAGCATCCCCACACTCAAGCTGGTGAGCCCGTGCTCAAGCAGGATGAGTCCCTGCTCTAGCTGGCGACCTTGGGGTTTTGAACCTGGGTCCTCTATGTCCCAGTCCAACACTCTATCCACTATGCCATTGCCTGGTTAGGCTATAACACATGAGTTTAAAAATTTGATTTACTTAAAATTTTTAATATCTAGCTTTTATAATTGAATGTTATTATTTAGAATGCTCTGTGATACCTTTGAGGAAACACTAAAAACCCTAGAAGTTTCACTCTTTAGTCTTTAAACTAAAACTAGCTGCATTATGACATTTGAGAGAGATTCAATGGGGCCTAACCCTTTCTGATTGATCTCCTGGCATTATCTAACCAATAGCATTTTTTTTTTTCATTTTTCTGAAGCTGGAAACAGGGAGAGACAGTCAGACAGACTCCCGCATGCGCCCGACCAGTATCCACCCGGCACGCCCACCAGGGGCGACGCTCTGCCCACCAGGGGGCGATGCTCTGCCCCTCCGGGGCGTCACCATGTTGCGACCAGAGCCACTCTAGCACCTGAGGCAGAGGCCACAGAGCCATCCCCAGTGCCCGGGCCATCTTTGCTCCAATGGAGCCTTGGCTGCGGGAGGGGAAGAGAGAGACAGAGAGGAAAGCGCGGCGGAGGGGTGGAGAAACAAATGGGCGCTTCTCTTGTGTGCCCTGGCCGGGAATTGAACCCGGGTCCTCCACACGCTAGGCCGACGCTCTACCGCTGAGCCAACCGGCCAGGGCAATAGCATTTTTATTAGGTGGTTTTAGACCATTCACTGTGTGTAGAGCTTGGAGGCCTGTTTATGGCTGTGTCATTTTTTAATGTGAAAAAGTGTCCTTCATTGGAGAAGAGAGAAAAGAGTATCAAGTAAAAGAAGTTAAGTTGAAAGTATTGAATATCTCAATAATTATTTTCTTTTCCAGAAAATAAGGAAATATATTGGTAAGATACTCTATTTTCACATAGGCAGAGGCTTGTAACAGTTAAGATAATTTTTTAATTATAGGTGATAAAATATTTCACAAAGGAAAGGCAACAGATGTATGTCATTTGGTGTTTCCTTTTTTTTTAATAATAAAGCTAATAAATAACCATTATAAAACACTTAAAATACATTAAAATATAGATACTAACTATAACTTACTTTACATACTCCAAAAATAATCATTAATATCATTTTAATATGTTTGGAATTGTTCATAATATTTTTAAACCCTAAGGTTATATAATAATGAATAAAATATGGTCTCTGCTTTCAAGGTGTTGGGAATCTAGTGGAGAAAATATACTGCTCCCCAAAATTAGGGGATAGTGTATCACTTCATATTTATTTTGAAATATTTCTTAATTTTTGTGATCAGTATAGAAGATAGATCTCTACATAATGATTAAAAATCAGTATGATAAACTTATTAAAGAAGATATGAATCAAATGTTATGGGAGTATGAAGGAGGACCACCTAGTTCAGTCTGGTTGTGGTAGAGTGAGCTGTCACGGAATATTTCTTAGAGGTGATGTAGTAAAATTTTATTTATTTAGATTAAATATTTTTTAAATTTATTTTTCAATTATAGTTGACAGTCAATATTATTTTATATTAGTTTTTTTTTTTTTTGTATTTTTCTGAAGCTGGAAATGGGGAGAGACAGTCAGACAGACTCCCACATGCGCCTGACCGGGATCCACCTGGCACGCCCACCAGGGGCGATGCTCTGCCTCTGCCGCGACCAGAGCCACTCTAGCGCCTGGGGCAGAGGCCAAGGAGCCATCCCCAGCGCCCGGGCCATCTTTACTCCAATGGAGCCTTGGCTGCGGGAGGGGAAGAGAGAGACAGAGAGGAAGGAGGGGGGCGGGTGGAGAAGCAAATGGGCGCTTCTCTTGTGTGCCCTGGCCGGGAATTGAACCTGGGTCCCCCGCATGCCAGGACGACGCTCTACCGCTGAGCCAACCGGCCAGGGCCTATTTTATATTAGTTTTAAGTGTACAGTCTAGTGGTTAAACAACTGTATAATTTATGAAGTGATCCCCTTGATAATTCAAGTCCTCACTGTGTACCCTACATAGTTATTACAATATTATTGACTATATTTCTAATGCTGTACTTTACAACCCTGTGACCATTTTATGAGTATCAATTTGTATTTCTTGATCTCTTTACCTTTTTCACCTC